>NW_008704083.1:1132772-1141321 GCF_000326865.2 Helobdella robusta
GCACACACTCAATAAACACACACACGCACAATCACGCACACATTACACACATACGCACGCACAAGCACACATGACAGATAAAAAACTGATAGAAAAAAGATCCGCTAGTACAAAATCATTAAATTTATTAACGAAGAAAAAAATTACAATCAGTAAGTAGATCGAGATGATATATGAATAAAAATGTTCAAGATAAAGCGAGAGGAGAGAGAGAGAGAAAACGAGAGAGGAAGAGAGAAAACGAGAGAGAGAAAAAGAGAGAAAGAGAGGGAGAGAAAGAAAAAGAGAGAGAGAGAAAAGAAGCAACGTAAAAAATGAGAGAACAGTTTAAAAGAAAGAAGTGAATGAAAGAGGAACAAAACAAGAGAGAGAGTAAAAGAGTTAAAAACAAAAAGACAGGAAGAGAGAAAAAGTCAAAAAAAGGAAGAGAGAGAAAGTAAAAAAAATGAAGAGAGAAAGAGAAAACAGAAAACAAAGTAAAATATTTGTATGTATCCATGAAGAGCAGATATTTTTTGGGTGTAATGGGTACACATTTAGATAAGACAGTTGCGTGCTTTTGATTTTTTATCGTCATCTCTCTCTCTCTCTCTTTTCTTTTCTCTTTTTCTTTCTCCCTTTCTCTCTCTCCCTTTCTCTCCCTCTCTTTCTCTCACTTTTTCTTTCTCTTTTTTAGTTTCTTCGTCTTTCTTTTTCTCGATTACCACTTTATTCTGACATGTTTTTGTCGTTGGTGTCAATTTGAACAAACTGTGGAAGTGAAAGGATTCAAGAGAGAGAGAAAGATGGATAAATAGAAAGAGAGAGAGAACGAAAGAAAGAGGTGTAAGAGAATGAGAGAGAAAGAGAAAGCAGTTATTATATTAATATCTTAATGTAACTTTTCCCACAAATATTATTCAATTCAAAAATAGAATTATGTAATAATAATAATAATTATTATTATTATTATTATTATAATTTTCCGCTATTGTTGGTCGTTTGCTGATTGGTTAATTCAATAAATAGAGAAAGTTGCGCGGATTTATGGCGGGCTCTGATTGGTGTTGATGTTTTTTGGGGTTTTTATTGTTATTTTTATTATTTTCATTATTTCTTTATTATTATTATCATTATTGTTGTTGTTGTATGTGTGTGTATGGATGCACTGTATGAAAATTGGTATGTGTGCATGTGTACGTGTATGTATGTATGGATGGATGTATGTATTATTACTGCGGATTTTATGCTTATAATTATCACATCAAGTGTAGTTGTGTNTGTTGTCGTTATTATTATTGTTGTTGTTTTGTTGTTATTATTGTTGTTATTTTGTTGTTGTAGTTGCTGTTGTGGCGTGTATGAGAGGTTCTTGATAATAAATAACGAACTTACGATATTGATTGGGACATTGATTTAGACTTTGGCGGTAGGTGTGTATGTTTGTTTGTATGTTTGTTTGCATGTTTGTTTGTTTGCATGTATGTTTGCAATTATGTTTGTATACGTGTACGCGTGTGTGTGTGTGTGTGTATGTACATGCTTTTGCACCCTACCTAAATACTTGTATGCTTATCACATACATACCTGCACAAACAGACAAACGATTACACAAACTATCAAACCAACAAACCGAACAAACAAACCAATAGACAAACATACAGACATGCAAACACAAATACAAACACACATACACACAAACACACATACAAGCATACAAACATAATTTACTGCTGGCATTAAATTGTTGTTGGTGGAGACGGTTGGCTGGCCTGCTATTAATGGCATACACTTCGGAACAAGTGCAAATCCATGGGCTGTAGTTGTAGTAGTAGCAGTAGCAGCCACAGTAGCAGTAGTAGTAGCTGAAGCAGAGCCGCATTAGTAACTGTAGTGGTAGTAGTAAAAATTATTAGAAAAATTAATTTTAAATCGTTTATGTCGAATGCTTTATAACTGCAGAAATGTCCTATGTATGTGCAATAAATGTTTTATGTACATTTTGAAATAAAATTTGTATATATTTGTATTTAAATGTATGCGTGTGTGTAGGTTGTATGTGTGTGTGTGTGTGTGTGTGTGTGTGTGTGTGTGTGTGTGTGTGTAGTTAGTTAATGATAGTTTTGTGTTTCTACGTATGCGTGTGTGTGAAAGTGTATCTATTTTGCGTATGTTTGCATAAATGTGTGTGTGTGAGTGTGTGTGTGTGAGTGTGTGTGTGTGTGTATTGCTGTGGTGTGTCTGTGTTCTTGGAAATTTTTATTACTCCCGAGGTTTATTTCTGCATTTGTAACTCAATATGGCAGACTTTCTGCAAGTCTGTCTGTCTGTCTCTTTGTCTGTCTGTCTGTTTGTTTCAGTGTGTTTTTAAGTGTCTGTACATGTGTTTGTATGTGTGTATAAGATATTTTTGTGGTGTGTATGTGTTTACGGTGTGTGTATGCATTTTCGCAGTGAATGTATATGTGTTTATTTAGTTGAGTCACGTCGGCTGTGTTGCGAATAAATTGTGAGTGTTTACTGTATGTTTGTTTGTGTGTCTGTGTGTGTGTGTATGTGTGTAACAATTTGTGTGTGTATGTGTGTAACAATATGTGTGTGTATTATGTATGTGTGTGTGTGTGTGTGTGTGTGTGTGATGGCGTACTTATAGATTTATGGGTGTATGAAGGAGAGATATAAAGAGCTTGACGGGAAATACATACTGCAGAATTAATGTATGCGAGAGTGAATTTGTGTGTGTGTGAGTTTGTGTGTTTGTTTGTGTGTGTGTGTGTGTGTGTGTGTGTGTGTATAAGTTTGTATGTTTTTGTATGTACGTATGTATGTATATTCATGTTTGTTCATTTGTTTATTTATTCATTCATTCGTTCGTTCGTTCATTCATTCATCACTTTAAAGAGCCATAATTACGAGCCGCCACAAAAAAGTATTACTATAAAATGTATTATTACATACAAACATACAAACAAACAAACAAAGTGACAAATACACATACATTTATACAAACAAACATACACACATACATATACACATACAAAGTAGATTTGTTTGTTTTTTTTGTTTGCGTGCCATCACTTTTTCCTTCTTCTATGTGCTGCGATCTGCAAAATAAGGTTTGTTTTAAATTTCCGTTTTGCGTGTTATACTTAGGTTTATCTGGATGTTTGTATGTATGTATGTATGTTTGTTTGTATGTGCGTATGTATGTATGGATCTATGTACGTATGTATGTATGTATATATGTACGTATGGTTATTAGTTTGTGTGTTGGTTAGTTTGTTTGCTTGTATGTATGTTTTTATGTTTGTATGAATGTACAATATATAAATGCGAGTGTGTGTGTGTTTTTGTATGTTTTAGATATTTGTAAAATCTGACTTTAGGTGTGTCAAGTTTTTTCTCATTTAATATTATTGATACTGTTAATAATAATAATAATAATTATTATTATTATAACATATTATATATTATATTATAACAACAATAATAATAATAATAATATTATTATTATTATTATTATTATTATTCCTTAAAATCACACATAAAAAGCAACACCAATGTATGAGCTAAAAGTCTACCATGCTCCAGTTTTCAGAAATGAACAAAAAGATAGACCTGGAAAAAAAATAATATGAATAATAATAATAATAATATTCATTTATTATTTTCCACTTCTCCATTGCTTTGTTGTTTATATTTCATTCCAGGTTGGAATGCGGTTTAGGACGATGTGGATTTTTTTTTCTTATTATTGTTGTTATTTTATTTTTAATTATTTTTTCTTCTTCTCCTTCTCTTTCTTTTTTTTCTTCTTCTTTCTTTTATTATTATTATTACTATTATCATTATTATTTATTATTAATAATTTGCGGTTTTTCAGTAAGTTATTTTGTTTTGAAGTCATTTTGTCCATTTTTTATTGTTGGTGTTATATTATTATTATTATTATTTTATTGTTTATCTCTTATTGTTCTTATTATTAAAGTTATTATTAATATTATAATTACTATTATAATTATTATTATAATTATTTTTTTTTATTATTATTATTTTACTCCTTTATTTCTTCTCCTTCCACCAATTGGGTGCTCAAACGTAAATAAAATAAAATGTAGAGGCAAAAAGATCACTAATAATTTGTCATTATTAATATTATTGTTGTTATTGCCGCTACTGCTGCTGCTTCTACTGCTACTACTACTACTACTACAGCTTTTACTACTGCTGCTACTGAATCTACCACAAATTTTGTTTTTGTTATTAGTTCGTTGTTTTGTTTAACATTCCGACTGTCAAAACAATATGTGTGTGTGTTGTTATGTGTATGTGTGTGTTGTTATGGGTGTATGTGTGCGTATGTGTATATATGTGTGCGTGTATGTAATCATATATGTGTGTGAATGGGACAGAAATCAAAGAAGCTTAGAACTGATCCACAGCGATTCGTAATTGGGGTAACGTCAAAATGCACACAAACCCTTTAGGTTTTACATATATTATTTTTCATCTTCACTCAAATCATTTTATTATTATTATTATTACAATTTATTATTTATTATTGTCGTTAATAGCACTGCTATTCTTGTTGATCCTATTTTTATTTTTGAGTGATTTATTCAAAAATCTTCGCTCAATTACTCGGTGATTATGTCTGGGCGATGAATAAATGAATGAATGTAAGAATGTGATGAAGAGTATTGAAAAAAGGAAGGAGAGAGAAAGAGAGAGAGAGAAGGAGAGAGAGAAAGAGAGAGAAAGCATATGCAAATAAACGTGAACAAACAAACATACATGCAAACAAACAAACAAACAGACATACAAACAAACATACAAACAAACAGACAAACAAACAGACAAAGATAAACAGTTAGACATTCTCAAATTCTCAGAAAATCCTCAAAGAAACTGACGTCAACGTCAAAAAAATTATATTTTTTCTATCCTTTCATTCTCTCTCTCTTTCTCTCTCCCTCTCTCGCTTTCTCCTCTTTCTCTCTCTCTCTCTTTTTCTCTCTCTCTCTCTTTTTCTCTCTTTTTCTCTCTCTTTCTCTCTCTCTTACCATGATAAAAATAATGAGAAAAGAAAGATTTAATTGTCGTTGACGACAATTGTAGTTGACACAGCGTTTAAATTTTTTCGCTCTAGTATTAGATTAACTTATGTTAATTATTAGCTGTCTTTAAAAATTTCTTATTATCTACTGTTGCATATTTGTTTGTTTGTGTTGGTGTGTATATCTGTTGGTGTGTGTGTGTATGTATGCGTTTATGTATGTATGTAGGTATGTATGCATGCATGTATGTATGTGTGTGTGTGTACACATGTTTGTGCTTGTATGTGTATGTTATTACTTATAATAATGAAAATAAGACTGAATTGAGAATAAAATACAATTTTTTTTTCTTTTTCTGAGACGGACGCACGCACGCGCGGGCTTAAGTTTCACTGCTCAGTTTAATCCAGAACTTAACGTAATTAATCAATGTGGAGGAAGAGAAAGAAGGAAACAGAGAGAGAGAGAGAGAGAGAGAGAGAGAAAGAAAAAAAGAGAGAGAGAAAGAGAGAAAGTGAGAGAGAGAGAAATAACATGCAGTGAAAAGAGTAAAAAGAGAAAGAGGGAAAAAAACAAAGCGAAAGAGAGAGAAAACAGGCAGACGGGCAAATATAGAGATGACTAAAGGTATTAAAAGAAGAAGTAAAAGTAGAAGAAAAATATAATGATGAAGGAAAAAAGAGAGAGAGAGAGGGAGAGAGGGAGGAAGATAATATGCAGTATCTATTTCCAGTAGCACGCACACATGTCATCACGCCACTAATATTAATTTTATTTATATTAATATTGTTTTTAATCAAATAATTTTATTTCATTATGTTTTTATTATTTTTATTCATACAATTGAAAAATAAGAACAATGGGAACTTTTTTTGGATGAGCCCAAATTTTTTTTAAATATTCTGCCAACCAGCCGACCAAACAATCAACCAACCAACCAGCCAACCATCCAGCTATCCATCAACACAATGAAAGACCAACCAATCAATTAACCAATCATTTAATTAATCAATCAATCAACCAATCATTTCAGTAATCAATCAGCCAACCAAACAATCAACAATTGCCAATCGAGTCTACAAACTTAAACTATTTTTTAGCGTAACAGCTTGAAGCTCAAAATATTTATGGAAATAAACCCTAAATAACAAACATACGGCCATATCTATGTGTATATGTGTGTGTATGTGTATGTGTGTGTATGTTTGTGTGTGTGGTGTGCGTATGAGCGAGACAAACATAGCTGAAGCAATTCAGGTTGTACTATCAATCGCTTTTATATCCGCCTAGTGCTCCGATGCAAACGTATGAAGTGCCATCTAAAACATTCACCGCCAGAGCCAAAAATAAACTCATAAAAATCTTTTCTCTCTCCCTCTTTCTCTTTCTCTCTCTCTCTTTTTCTCTGTGTGTGAGTGTGTGTGTGTGTGTGTGTGTAAGTTGTTAAAATTAAACTTCTTTATAATCCACCCTATTTTTCCTATTAGTCAAAATGGAAATAGCTACATGTAAGGTATTTATCATTAGCTATCTATATTTAGCGCCATACAAAACACCTTATAACCTCGTCTTATCAGGCATGTTGGTGATGATTTACGACTAACTTCTAATAGTATTTGTTAATTACTAAATAGGGAAAGAGAGAGAGAGAGAAAGAGAGAGAAAGAGAAAATGAAGTAAGAAAAAAAAAGAAAGCGAAAGATGAAAGAGAGAAACAGAAATTGACGAAAACAGCCCTTCTAACTCAAAAATTACCCAAAAACAGAATTTATGTGCCTATGCAAATGAATAATATTACACCCACACACGCATACACTCACGCATACACACTCACACGCACACACGCACGCACACACAAATATATCAATACACTTGAAAATGTGAGAAGAAAATAAACAAGACAAAACTTCTTTCGCGTGAACGCTACGAAGAGTTTCCCATCCAAATCCTTTTTTTCAGCGTTTTTTTTTTCACAAGTCTAACTGAATTGATAACCAATGTTTCAACACATTGTTAAGCATATAGAAGCATCTAGAAAAAAGCACACGCACACATACACACAAATTCACGCACACTTACATTAGATCATACATACTCAACTCATACATTCACACACATATTCACACACATTTTTACACATACTTGTGTACACTTATATCCGCACATATGTACATGCTTACACACGCAGGTACAGACATACAAACACTTACACATACACATGCAAACACATACAAACGTACACACACACATACAAACGTACACATACATCAACACGTACACGCACACACGCACACACAAACGCAAACACACGAGGCAGCAAAAAAGCAGAAAACGCCGATAAAGCAATCCAATTAAAATATCCTGCCAATTTACGAGAGCGCTTCATTTTTTCTTTCCCGCCATATTCCTTCCCGCCATTTTTTCTTTTCCCGCCATATTCTTTCCCGCCAATTTCTTTCCCGCCATAGTCTTTCTCACACTGTGCGTCTCAATATTTTTCTTTTAACATTTTCCGATTTTGTTTATGATGTTTGTAGCTGGGGCAGTAGTATTGGTAGCAGCAGCAATATAGCAGTAGAAGCTGTAGTAGTAACAGCAGTAATGTAGTAGCAGCAGTAGTAGTAATAGTAGAAATAGTATTTTTTCACTTTGCTTTTTTAGATAAAAGGTGAAGTTTGTATTGTATAGTTTATTTATTCAACATTCTACATCTGTATATAATACTGTACATGTGTTTGTATGCAAATATGTGTGTAAATGAATGTGTATGTGCGTGTGTGTATGTGTGTGTGTGTGTCAATGTGTGTGTGTTTTTTGTATGCTTTTTCGTAAACAATTGTTGCGAAGAGTATGCCACACATGTTCGCCTTGGAATGCGTCTTTCAATGGAAAGTAAGGGAAGCAAAAATGTTTTTTGTTTTTGTTTATGCTTTGTTTTTTGTTTGTATTTGTTTGTTTGTATTTGTTTGTTTGTATTTGCTTGTTTGTATTGTTTAATTTTATTTGTTTGTTTGTACTGTTTGTTTGTATTTGTTTGTTTGTATTGATTGATTGTATTTGTTTGGTTTTATTTGTTTGTTTGTATTTGTTTGTTTGTATTGTTTGTTTGTATTTGTTTGTATTTGTTTGTTTGTATTGTTTGATTGTATTTGTTTATTTGTATTGTTTGTTTTTATTTGTTTGGTTGCATTTGTTTGATTTTATATGTTTATTTATATTGATTGATTGTATTTGTTTATTTGTATTGTTTGTTTGTATTTGTTTGTTTGTATGTGTTTGTAATTTTTTGTTTTGTTTTGTTTGTTTGTACTTGTTTGTTTGTACTTGTTTGATTGTATGTGTTTGTATTTGTTTCTTGTGAGTTTGCAATGGAAAGTTTAAAAAAAATTTGCACTTCAGTAAATAAATTTTAGCGCTGAAACAATAGAAGAAATAGTATAAAATTATCACCTTTTTTCTTTTTTTCTTTTTCTTTATCATCATCAGTAGCAACAACATCATCATCATCATTAT
>NW_008704083.1:1143148-1150073 GCF_000326865.2 Helobdella robusta
CAACAACATCCACAACCATAAATCACATCAACTTATCACCTTACGACATTAAATTTTAACTAACAAACGTTCAACTATAACCATTCATTCGCACGGATTCAATGCCACACACACACACACACACACACACACTCACACACTCACAAACAAACAGACACACACAAACATATATAGATGGCTGTATGTGCACAAACACGTACACACACACACACACACAATTAATTTGAAATTCCAAGCAAAAATTATTTAAATTTAAAACAATTGCATTCTTAAGAATTTAAATAATGAAAATTTCTTAGGCTAGAGGATAGAAGAGGCATTATTTTATTTAACACATACATGCAAGCCCATACACACACGCAAAAAAATACACACACATACACATACAAACACGCACACATACACATACACATACAAGCACAAATTCTGAATGACTTATCTCTGCTTCAGAATGTGAACGACATTGGTTTTGTACACAAAAATGCGTACTTATGTGCGTACATACAAAACCCACGCAGACATACACACATACACATGCACGCACAAACATACACACGCACGCACAAACATATACGCGCACATATTCACGCATCATATCGTTGTGTGTGAAATATGAAAGGGGATTGTATGTAGAATGTGTATAATGTAGAGAGTTCATTTAATAATTATTCATTTCCTCTTAAAAAAGTAATTTTTTCATTCATTTATTCATTCATTCTCTTATTCATCTATCTATCCATTTATTTATTCATCCATCCATACTTTCCCTCACTCATTTTTCGAAGGCATTCTTTCGCAGGCCTCTCAAGGGAGAAAATTGAATGAAAGGTAGTAATCCTGGAAAACGCAAACACACGCACACGCACATAAATACAAATTTACATACATACAAATACGTACACACACACACACCATAGGTATATACAGGTTCATACAAATACACACACACATACATACACTCACACATTTGTACAAATACACACACACACACGTACGCACTCACAGACACACATGAAAACCCGACACGTCCGCCAACAAAAACATCAATTCCTTTCAACATAAACAAAGCAGCGAGAATGTTTTCAATAAACACACATAAACAACAATACGTCAGAGAAGCATAAACAACAAAACAACATAGATAGTGCAACATAAACAACATAGATACTTTAACATAAAGAGCATAGACATTTTAGCATAGACAACATAGATATTTTAACATAAACAACATAGACATTGTAACATAGACAACATAGATATTTAAAAACATGCTAATACACCGATACAAAGACATACAAACATCTGAACAACACACACACGCGCACACACACGCACAGAGATCAAAAAGCGATGAAATCTTTCGCGCCATTTTTATTACGGTTTAAAACGAGTTATGACAAAAAAGATATTGAATAAAATATATATACATTTATAATTATATAAACTTTCTTAATTTTTCATTATTATCATAAAAAGGAATGAATGAAGAAAAGAATGAATGAATGAATGAATGAATGAACGAACGAATGAACAAATGAATGAATGAACAAACAAACAAATCGCAAAAATATGAACGATTGAAAATTGTTTAACTTCAAAAAAAAATTTACTTTAATTACTTTTAAACTTTTGAATAAAAACTTAATTAATTAATTTGTTTTGGGGGGGAAATGTACTTTGAAGAAAATAAAAATAAAAGCTAAAAATGTTCTGCCATCTGGTAAAATAATTTGTCATTTTTGAGAAAAATAAAATTAATGTTCTTTATTCTAAGAATTTAAATTGATACAAAAAATTTTGCGAAAGTATTCAAACGTTAATTAAATTTGTGTTTTTGTTGTTTGTTTGTTTATATGTGTTTGTGTATGCATGTGTGTATCACCAATGCCTGTATGTATGTATGTATGAGTATGTGTGTGTGTATGTGTATGTGTGTGTGTGTATGTGTATGTGTGTGTGTGTATGTGTGTGTGTAGTATGCCTTGAGATCTTTTGGATGCATTCTACAACTTATATATATATTCTACCATTGGGTGCTTTATCTGTTCATATTATATTATTACTTATTAACTACATTGTTATTGTTCATAGTAGGCCTATTATTATTATTTGTAGTAGTAGAAGTAAAAGTTGTATTAGCAGTAGTAGTAGTTGTTGTTGTTGTAGTAGTAGTAGTAGTAGTAGTAGTAGGAGTAGTAGTAGTAGCAGTAGTAACAGCAGCAGCAGGAGTAGTAGTAGTAGTAGCAGCAGCAGTAGCAGTAGCAGTAGTAGTAGTAGTAGTAGTAGTTAGCGTAAGTTTTTTTTCATTCCTTTTTTTTCATTCCCTTACTACAGCTGTCTGGCTCTGAATGGATGTTATATTTCTTCATATATTTGTAACGTTTTAGTTTTCACACAATTCTTCATTCATTCGTTCTTTCTTTCTTTCCTTCATTCTTTCATTTACTAATTTATTCGTTCGTTTGCTCGTCCGTTCGTTCATCCATCCATCCATTCATCCATCCATTCATTCATTCATTCAAATGTTTTACTTTTCAGTGAAAAAAGAAGATGGGAAACAAGCAGATCGAATGCAACAACAGCACAAACAACAACAACAACAAAAACAATAATAACAATATGAATAACAATAAATGCCGTCTGCAATGGATGACAAGACAGGAAATAATACTATTTAATGTTTTTGGTTATTCCTTCCGAGTTGAGAATAATAAATATGTGCACATGAGTCCAGATGAAGAGGGCATAAAATTCTATATATATATAAACACACAGACACACGTGCACGCACACACGCGCACATTTATTCTCTCTCTTTCTCTCTTTTTCTCTCTCTCTCTCTCTCTCTTTCCCTCTTTCTTTTGCCCTTGCTCTTTTTTTCTATCCCAATTTTTCCTCTATCTATCTGACATATTTCACACACGCAAACCTTTCTTTCGCTCTTCTTCTCTGGCGATGATGATAAAAATGGAATGATAATGATGATATTGCTGTGATGATAATTATGATATTGCTGTGATGATAATGATGATAGTGCTGTGATGATAATGATAATATTGCTATGATGATAATGATGGTGGTGATGATGATGAGGATGATGATGATGGTGGTGGTGGTGGTGATGATGTCGTCGTCATCACTACCATTGCTATCATCATCGTCATCATCATCGTCGTCGTCATCATCCTCATCATCGTCATCAGGATATTATTCATATAACAATTCACTTCTCCAGCGCTTCCTAAAGGCAGTTTGATGTATTACTTCCTTCCTGAAAACCTGATAATGATGACGACGACGACGATGATGATAATGATGACGATGATGATGATTGATGATGATGATGATGACGATGATAACTAATTGATCAGCCAACCATCCAACCAATCAATCAATCAATCAACCAGCTGATCAACCATCAATCAACCATTAAATGGATTGTAGACTGACGGAAAGAGAAAAAATAAAAGAAGAAAAATGAAAGAAAGAAAGTATAAAAGAAAAAATAAAAAAATTGACAAAATGAGAACTCGTAACATTCGCATGAATGCTGATTAAATTGGCCAGGAAAATCTTTCATCAATGAAGCGCATTGATTTTTTCGTGTTATGCGCTACATCATTTTTTCTCCGTTGTCACGTGCTCGACAACTCGTTTAGTTTCTTTGGTTATAGAAATGATGACCTTTGTTTTGTTGTTTGTTTTTGACGGAAGTACACTTTTTTTAAATAAATAAATATGATATAAATTTCTTTTTTTGTTGCTCGCTTTAGTGGTAATTTTTGTTTTGGGTTGTTAGTGGTTTCATGTTCTGTTGTGTTTTTTGATTAGTTGATTGATTGGTTGGTTGAATTGTTGGCTGATTGGGTGATTGACTGGTTTGGTTGATTGGTTGGTTGATTGATTAGTTGGTTGTATAGTTGATTGATTGATTGATTGGTTGGTTGGTTATCAGGTTGATTTTAGAATAGGTTGTATAATTTGTTTATTAATGAACGAGAAGTTCGGAATCGGATAAATTATTTAGTTTAATTTAAAGATTTCATTTTTTCTTTCTTATTTCTCTCTCTCTCTCTCTCTTTCTTTTTATTCTTTATCTTTTTGGTTTTTTCTTTCTCTCTCTCTCTCTTTCTCTCTCAATCTCTCCTTTATTTCTCTTCGTTTGCGTACCCACAGTAACATAGCATCCAAGTCCAATTAAAGAGACGAACAAACGAACATAAAAATAAGATTCGATTTTATTCGATTCCACCATTCGTCTGGGTATTGCTATCGTCTCGATTCAAATAACTCCGAACCGTTTCTTATCGCATTTCACTTTTAGTTAGTTGGAGTTGCAGGTGCTGGCGCTGAATGAGCCATGGAGATTAGGAAGAAGTTGGCGAATCAGAAACACCACCAATGACGTCACCATCGTCGTCGTCGTCATCATAACCACCGTCGAAAACAGCATCATCATCATCATCACGACCAATGTCATCATGAGATAACATCAACTCATCAATCATTATTATCACTAGCGTCATCGGCGCTGCAGCAACTATCATCATCATCATCATCTTCGCCATCATCATCATCATCATCTTCTTCTTCTTCGTCATCATCATCCTCATCGTCTTCGTCATCACTACCATCATCGTCATCACAATCATCATCATCATCACTATCATCACTATCATCATCATCATCTTTGTCATCACAATCATCGTCATCACTATTATCATCATCGTTCTCATCACTATCACAATCATCATCAGCAGCAGCAGCAGAGCATCAATTCCATCTTCCTCCAATGCTAATTAATCCTCGCTAATATCCTATGCATTTGTTATTAACTCACAACAACATCATCATCATCATCAGCCTAGCCCTGCCGTCATCATCATTATCATCACCATCATTATGAACATCATTATCGCCATTATGCTATCACCATCATGCTATCACCATCATCCTATCACCATCATCCTATCACCATCATCCTATCACCATAATTATCACCATCATTATCATCATCACCACCAACCTTTTGATCGAGATCATAATCAAAACTTCATTAGGCAGCATTAGTAGGATGTGTTAATTTCCTTAGCGCTGTTCAACCGACCATCATCATCATCTTCATCGAATCGTCCTCACAGCTACCATCATCATCGTTATGACGTCATCATCGTCGTGATGTTTACCACTGTCACCAGCTAAGAGTGACTAGAACATGAACATCATCATCATCATTGTCACCATCACCAACTACGTCATTATCTCCATCATAGTCACCACCAACAACAACAACAACATCGTCAACGACACCAACAACATTCTCATCAACAACAACGTCATCATCATCGTCACCATCATCAATTCATTCATTCATTCATCCATTCATTCATTCATTCATTCATTCATTCAATCATTCATTCATTCATTCATTTATTCATTCATTTATTCATTCATTTATTCATTCATTCATTCATTCATTCATTCATTCATTCATTCATTTATTCATTTATTCATTTATTCATTTATTTATTCATTCATTTATTCATTCATTCATTCATTCATCCATCCATTCATTCATTCATTCATTTATTCATTCATTTATTCATTCATTTATTCATTCATTCACACTGGCATTGATTTCGACGCTAGACAGAATGAGAGTCACAACTCTAAAAATCAAAAGATAATAATAATAATAATAATAATAACAGCAACAACAATCCAACTTAATAACATTAATAATAATAAAGTGTTACATCAACGATGCTGAAATTCTTCTAAAATCAACAATTCCAAGTAAAACAAAAAGACATACAAACACACACACACACACACAGACACCCAAATATGAAAATACATATAAACATACATACGTACAAACATATACACACACACAGACATACATACATACATGCATATTCTCATACATACATACATACAGACAAACAAAAAGTACTAATGCAAACAACGAAGACGAAAAGTTAAAAGATAAAAGAAAATAAATTAGAAAAAATGTCCCTACGCTACCAAGAGAAAAACAATTTTTGTATGTATGTTTATTTGTATGTATGTATGTTTGCATGTATGTGTGTGTTTGTTTGTTTTTTTGTTTGTTCGTTCGTTTGTTTGTACGTTTTGATTTGTTCGTTTCTTGTTCTGTTGCTGTATGGTCTAAAAAACAATAAAAGGTATTTTTGTATTTGTTTGAATTGTATATTTGTATTTTTTGTATTTCCGATTTTTTTTATTGTTTTTTTTTATACCATTCGCGTCACATAAATTTGATGTCTGATTTTTTTGCTTTTGCCGATTATAGGATTGATAACAATGATGACGATGATGATGACGACGATGATGATGACGATGATGATGACGATGATGATGACGACGATGATGATGATGACAGTCCTGTCTTTCTTCGTTTACTCACATTGCAGTTACATTCGGAAAGAATTAATTGTCTTCGCTGCTGAACCGCTACGACAATGATGATGCCAATGCTAAAGGCGATTTTGATAATCATCCTCACCACCACCATCATCATGATCATCATCATCATCATGATCATCATCATCATCTTTTATTTAGGCATTTTATTTTATTTAGGCAATGCCACAAGCATTGTTAGCAATAATGTCAGAAAGATAACGATACGATACGATGGAAGACATACCGAAACGAGAAAAGCAACATCAACAACTGCTACTACAACTACTTCTACTATTACTGCTGCTGCTGTTTTTAGTACTACTGCTTCTACTACCACAACTACTACTATTACTACTACTTTGGCTAACATAATACTACTACTACTATCACTACTAATACTGTTACTGCTGTTACTACTACTACTAATAATATTGCTGCTGCTACTACAATTACTATTACAGCTACTACTACTACTACTACTACTACTACTACTACT
>NW_008704083.1:1150123-1192028 GCF_000326865.2 Helobdella robusta
CTATATCCTATGCATTTGTTATTAACTCACAACAACATCATCATCATCATCAGCCTAGCCCTGCCGTCATCATCATTATCATCACCATCATTATGAACATCATTATCGCCATTATGCTATCACCATCATGCTATCACCATCATCCTATCACCATCATCCTATCACCATCATCCTATCACCATAATTATCACCATCATTATCATCATCACCACCAACCTTTTGATCGAGATCATAATCAAAACTTCATTAGGCAGCATTAGTAGGATGTGTTAATTTCCTTAGCGCTGTTCAACCGACCATCATCATCATCTTCATCGAATCGTCCTCACAGCTACCATCATCATCGTTATGACGTCATCATCGTCGTGATGTTTACCACTGTCACCAGCTAAGAGTGACTAGAACATGAACATCATCATCATCATTGTCACCATCACCAACTACGTCATTATCTCCATCATAGTCACCACCAACAACAACAACAACATCGTCAACGACACCAACAACATTCTCATCAACAACAACGTCATCATCATCGTCACCATCATCAATTCATTCATTCATTCATCCATTCATTCATTCATTCATTCATTCATTCAATCATTCATTCATTCATTCATTTATTCATTCATTTATTCATTCATTTATTCATTCATTCATTCATTCATTCATTCATTCATTCATTCATTTATTCATTTATTCATTTATTCATTTATTCATTCATTCATTTATTCATTCATTCATTCATTCATCCATCCATTCATTCATTCATTCATTTATTCATTCATTTATTCATTCATTTATTCATTCATTCACACTGGCATTGATTTCGACGCTAGACAGAATGAGAATCACAACTCTAAAAATCAAAAGATAATAATAATAATAATAATAATAACAGCAACAACAATCCAACTTAATAACATTAATAATAATAAAGTGTTACATCAACGATGCTGAAATTCTTCTAAAATCAACAATTACAAGTAAAACAAAAAGACATACAAACACACACACACACACACAGACACCCAAATATGAAAATACATATAAACATACATACGTACAAACATATACACACACACAGACATACATACATACATGCATATTCTCATACATACATACATACAGACAAACAAAAAGTACTAATGCAAACAACGAAGACGAAAAGTTAAAAGATAAAAGAAAATAAATTAGAAAAAATGTCCCTACGCTACCAAGAGAAAAACAATTTTTGTATGTATGTTTATTTGTATGTATGTATGTTTGCATGTATGTGTGTGTTTGTTTGTTTTTTTGTTTGTTCGTTCGTTTGTTTGTACGTTTTGATTTGTTCGTTTCTTGTTCTGTTGCTGTATGGTCTAAAAAACAATAAAAGGTATTTTTGTATTTGTTTGAATTGTATATTTGTATTTTTTGTATTTCCGATTTTTTTTATTGTTTTTTTTTATACCATTCGCGTCACATAAATTTGATGTCTGATTTTTTTGCTTTTGCCGATTATAGGATTGATAACAATGATGACGATGATGATGACGACGATGATGATGACGATGATGATGACGATGATGATGACGACGATGATGATGATGACAGTCCTGTCTTTCTTCGTTTACTCGCATTGCAGTTACATTCGGAAAGAGTTAATTGTCTTCGCTGCTGAACCGCTGCGACAATGATGATGCCAATGCTAAAGGCGATTTTGATAATCATCCTCACCACCACCATCATCATGATCATCATCATCATCATGATCATCATCATCATCTTTTATTTAGGCATTTTATTTTATTTAGGCAATGCCACAAGCATTGTTAGCAATAATGTCAGAAAGATAACGATACGATACGATGGAAGACATACCGAAACGAGAAAAGCAACATCAACAACTGCTACTACAACTACTTCTACTATTACTGCTGCTGCTGTTTTTAGTACTACTGCTTCTACTACCACAACTACTACTATTACTACTACTTTGGCTAACATAATACTACTACTACTATCACTACTAATACTGTTACTGCTGTTACTACTACTACTAATAATATTGCTGCTGCTACTACAATTACTATTACAGCTACTACTACTACTACTACTACTACTACTACTACTACTACTACTACTACTACTACTACTACTATTACTACTACTACTACTACTACTACTACTACTACTACTGCTACTACTACTACTACTACTACTACTACTACTGCTACTACTGCTACTACTACTGCTACTACATCTGCTGTTGCGGCTGCTGCTACTACTACTACAAAAGATTTGATCAACATAAAGCACAATCATGCGAAGCATCAACGTCAAACTCAACATGGTCGGAGAATATCCAATCTAAGGGTTACAATGCAATTGCTGGATCGACAACAACAACAACATCAACGACAACAACAACATCATCATCATTTCCACAACATTATTACCACAACAACAACAACATCGTCATCTTTACAAAAACAACAGCAACAACACCATCATCGTTAAAACAACAAAAGTTATTATCCGTACAACAACATCGCAATCACCTTTACAACAACATCATGATCATCACTGCAACAACAACAACATTATCACCATCACAACAAATTCATCATTACCATTACAGCAACTTCATCATCATCATCATCATCATCATCATCATCATAGCAACATCGTCTTTATAACAACATCATCATCGTCACTAACAACAACATCAACAATACCCACAACAACGACAACAAATTCAAAACAAAGATGAAAAAAAAACATTTTCTTTTTTTCTGCGAACAAAACATCACGGACGAATATATTCAATTTATATAGCGCATGACATTAAATTCAATTCAAAAGTTTCTAAAAGATTTTCTTGTCAGCGTTTTGTTCGCGATGAAGTTGATGCTGATCTTCATGTGACTGATATAGCCAGTGTTGATGTGACCAGTGTTAACATAAGCTGCATTTGTTCGTTCGTTCGTTCGTTCATTTGTTCGTTTTTCAATCGTTAATTCAATCGTTCACCCATTCAATCATTTATATACAAATTCAATCATTCATGGATTTGTTCTTAATTCATACACGTATATACATTTGTCCATTCGTACATTTGTTCATTCATTCATTCATTCATTCATTCATTCATTCATTCATTCATTCATTCATTCATTTATTCATTCATTCATTCATTCATTCATTCATTCATTTATTCATTTATTCATTCATTCATTCATTCATTTATTCATTCATTCATTCATTCATTCATTCATTTATTCATTTATTCATTCATTCATTCATTCATTCATTCATTCATTCATTCATTCATTCATTCATTCATTCATTCATTTATTCATTCATTCATTCATTCATTCATTCATTCATTTATTCATTTATTCATTCATTCATTCATTCATTCATTCATTCATTCATTCATTTATTCATTTATTCATTTATTCATTTATTCATTCATTCATTCATTCATTCATTCATTTATTCATTTATTCATTCATTCATTCATTCATTTATTCATTCATTCATTCATTCATTCATTCATTCATTCATTCATTCATTTATTCATTTATTCATTCATTCATTCATTCATTCATTCATCTATCTATTTGTCTGTTCATTATTCTTTCATTTATTTGGTGGTTTTTCATTAATTTCTTTTCTAATGCCTTTTTTCTCGATTCATTCATTTCATTTTATTTCTTTTTTTTATCTTTTCTCTCTTCCGTTCGTTCGTTCGTTCACCATTTTTCATTCATTTATTTGTTTATTCGTACGTTTGTTTGTTCATTCATCTTTTTTTATTTACATTTTCTTTTTTTGATTCATTAATTTGCTTATTCATAGTTATCCATTTTGTTATCCATCTATTCATGCCTTAATTAACTCATTCATTAATTCATCTATTCATCCATCATTCATTCATTCATTCGTTTATCCATTCATTCATTCATCCATTCACCTTTACATCTATTCATTCATCCGTCCGTCCATTCTTTCATTTGTTCATTCATTCATGCATTCATTTATTAGTTCATTCGTTATTCTATTCATCTATCCAATCATTCATTCATCGTCTATCCATCCATCCATCCATCCATCCATCAATCAGCAACATTTTTTATCAGAGAACAGCTTCAAAAAAAACAACAGCAACAACAACAAAAATAATAATAACATCACGAATAATAGCAACAACAAGAACACCTACCACGTAAATTAATTAAAACAAAGACCCAAATTGCATTGTTATATTATTATTGTTATTATTATTATTGTTTTTGTTATTATTGTTATTATTATTATTATTATTGTTGTTGTTGTTGTTATAATTTCATCAGCATAATAATGATCTAAACTTCATCATCATCATCATCATCATCATCATTACACAACAGCCATGTGACCACAAAACAACTACGTGACGTGACTACTTGTCACAACAAATAACCAATCCGTTGATTTTGAAAAAAAAAACCACACCTTTCTGATGGGGATTTATAAGCCTTTGAGTCTGTCGAAGACTTGAACCTCTATAGATTAAATTCACACTCATACTTTTATTACAATTACACACACACACACACAAACACGCACACACATACAGTAACACGCATTAATAATAATAATAACAACAACAAACAATAACAACAATCAGAAACACCTCCGTCAGCATGCCTTAGAGTTTGTCTCAACCTTAACAATCTACATTCACTTTTAAACGAAGGTGAGCAAACTTTCAGGTGTGTTGTTTTCAGGTGAAAATGACGTCACAAAAAGACAATAAATAAACTATTTTTGTATGTAGGTTTGTTTGTATGCTTGTCTGTATATTTGTTTGTATGTGTGTATGTATGTATCGTAAATGAAGCGAATGAAGAAACCGATTTTTTCAACTGGAGTATGTCAATCAAATTTTTTCAATCACTATATCAATATGACAGGATTCCCTTGAGGTTTGAACCCAGTCAGTGCCACACATGACCAGGCACGCGCCCTTAACCATTAAACCATCTGGCCAAGACTTTATAGCCAACTAAGTGACTAACCAACCGGCTGAAGCATAATAAAAATAATAAAATCAAATAACCAAAAAGACTAAATCGTAAATAAACGATAAAAAATCGCGCCAAAAAAGTTTGATTACCTATGGCAGAGGTAATGAAAAATGCAGCAGAAACCAAAAAGCATAAATAAAGCAAAGGAAGGAAGAAGATAATAAATAAGGAAAGATAAAATAATGGAAACAAATGAAAGGAATAAGTACGCCATGTTCTGAAACCATAATAGAAAGAGAGAGAGAGAGAAAGAGAAAGAGAGAGAGATGGAAAGAGAGAAAGATATAAAGAAAAGAAGAGACGAAGGAAGAGAAAAAAAATGTAAAAAAGAGAGAGAGAGAGAGAGAAAGAGAGGTTATGGTAGTAGGAAGTTTATTAATAATTCCACACGGAAACGGATTAGTCAGGTATGTACGTTATCATTTGCACCTGTATTTGAATGTGTGCACAAGATATAATACACCACACCACAATACACCTAGTATTCTAGTATTTGTACATGTGTGTGTATGTGTATTTGTGGGTGTGTGTGTTGTGTGTGATTATGTGTGTGTGTGAGTGTTAGTATCAATAAACACAACCACACATACCTAGATGTTTATTTTTGGGGCTAGACTCCGTGAATTTTTGAAAATTTTTCTTTTGCCGGACATTCATTTTCTGAATTTTTGCCTCTAAAACAGTTTCGTTTCGTTTCGTTTCGTAAAATGCTTTCTATACAATTAAAGATACTCAAATATCTAAATATGTATTTGGACATAATGGAGTAGATAGAAATAGATGAAGCATGTATAGGTAAGTATTAACACACATACATACATCATTCCAATTAATTGCATGATCTCATGTAATACATAAATATACACCACAGTTAATTATATATGTGTGGTATAAGCATATACGTGTGTGTGTGGTGTGTACGAGTGTGTTTGGTGCGCGTGTGTGTGTGCTTTATTTGAGCGTGCCGATATGGAATTTATTTGAAAAATTTGTACTAATTCGTTTGAAGCGTTAATTAAAATCACCTAGCCTTATAATAACATAGGCAAGCACACACGCACGCATATTTATGTATATTCTCTCTTTCTCTCTCTCTCATTTTTTATTGCATATTTTTGAAATGTGTAAACCCCAATAGTTGTAAAATATGGTGATGTTTCTTAATAATAATATCAGGGAACATCATTAATTATCATTTTTAATTGTAGTAGCAGCAGCAGCAGCAGTAGTAGTAATGGTAGTAGCAGCAGCAGCAGCAGTAGTAATGGTAGTAGCAGTAGTAGTAGTAGCAGTAGTAGTAGTAGTAGAGTTGGCATGCACACTGCAAAGTGCATAAAACCGAATAAATAAATCATTATTGTGTACAGGAAAACACGGAATGATTGAAAAAATTATATCGGATGGACTGATGAATAGATGAATGAATGAATGAATGAATGAATGAATGAATGAATGAATGAATGAATGAAGTAATGAGCAGATGAATTAATTTTAAAAAAATGAACGAATGAATGGATGAATGAATGATTGGAATGAACGAATGAATGAATGAATTGAGAAGTTAATTAATTAATCAATTGTTTAATTAATTGTCTAGTCAACAAACAAACAAACAAATAGTAGAATGAAGGAATGAATGAATGAATGAATGAAGGAATGAATGAATGAATGAATGAATGATGAATGAAGCTGAATGAATGAAGCTGAATAAATGAAGCTGAATAAATGAAAGTAGAAATGATTAAATGAATTGATAACTGAATGAATGAGTGAACGATTGAAAAGAAAGAAAAAAGAATAAACCAAAAAGAATGTAAGAAGAAAATAAAAGAAAGTAGAAACTACACGGAGATCAATAACCAATGAATAAATGAGTGAGCCAGGATAAAGTCATTTCTTCGTATCGACATTGAATGAATGAACGAACGAATGAATGAACGAATGAATGAATGAACGAACGAACATATAAATGAGTTAATGAATGAAAGATCGTGAGAATCAAGACAAATCCAGAAATATTTAGAAAAAAAACGGACTCGTTTTAAAGAATTTTATTTTTATTAACATAAACCTGCTCGTTTCATTCAAGTTGAAAAATAAAAAAAGCAAAATGATCATGATTCGAACACGAAAAAAATGTATTTGGCATGTCTATAAATATTCATAGGTTCAAAAATGAATATAGATTAATTAGTCAATCAACCAATTAGTCAATCAATTAACTAGTTAAATAACTAATTAACCGATTGTAAATTGATTGGACAGAATATTTTTATATTAATATCAGGTCGTAGATTTTGTCAGAGTCAATTAAGTCTAACTAAAATAACGAATATTAATTCCAAGAATCATCTAACTAATAGACTAATTAGCAATCTAATCAGTCAATTAATTAAATCATTAATTGGGTTATTAAAAAGTTAATTAAGTCAACTATTTTTTTAACGAAAATACAATTGAAAAGGTAAGAGGCGCACTGTAAAACTTTATCTGAAAAAAAAGGAGTTGATAAAAATTGATATGATCTCTTTCTTTCTCTCTCTCTCTCTCTCTCCTTCTCTCTCTCTCTCTCTCTATATATATATATATATATATATAAATAATTTCATAATTTTACATAATTAATGAAAAAAAAACATTAAAAACATTTACTTAAACATCAATAACAAAACGATAACAACAACAATAATAATAATATTAACATTAACATTATATTACTATTATTATTGTTGTTGTTGTTGTTGTTATCACCACTATCATTAACTATAAGAAAGAAAAGGAAGAAAAAAACACACTGAACTTTCATTAACAACGACAGATCGATAAGGAGTAAATTTTACGAGTGAGTGAGTGAGTGAGTGAGTGAGTGAGTGAGTGAGTGAGTGAGTGAGTGAGTGAGTGAGTGAGTGAGCGAATGATTGAGTGAGTGGGTGAGTGATGAGTGAATGAGTGATGAGTGAATGATTGAGTGAGTAGAGTATGAGAATCTGAAAATAATTATAAACATTTTTATAATACTTCACCATCACCATCATCATCACCGATATCATTATCATCATCAACATCATCGTCATCATCCTCATCAATAGTGTAATCATTATCATCATCGTCATCCTCTTCGTCATCATCAGTCCATAGGAGAGAGTGTACAGGGCCGAATGAACTCTTGACCTCTTTCTCTGAACCACTTGTTTGTAGCTGTATGTGTTTGTGCGTGTGTGTGTGCGTGCGTGTGTGTGCATGTGCGTGTGAACATCTGTGCTTGTGTGAATATGATTATGTTAAAATGAATGCAAACTTTCGGAACAATACAAAATACAAAAATACCATACCAGTACAGCAAGAACAACACTAAGCAACAAAAAATACACATACACAGACACACGCGCACACACGCGCACACACGCGCACACACACACAACGAAAAATACCCACCCCACTTAATACCGGACAACACCGGACATGCGGCGTGACTGGTCAGTCGATCACCAACACCACTTTTGTGGAGGTTGTACCACAGAGCGCAACTGCCCTTCTTCGGGGTAAATTTAACCCCAACTTGAGGGAACACCGTTGAACCCCCTATCTTTATGTCACTCATCTGTCAATAAATCAATCAATCAACCAACCAATTAGTCAATCAATCAGTCAATCAATCAGTCAATCAATCACCGCAACTTACATAACATAGGAAGGTAGCAATTCTGTTTCCTCGCACTTTTTCAAACTCGCTTGGCTCAGGGTTCTAGAAAAAAATTGATTGACATGAAATGAAAACAAAACTCATCAGAGTAACCAAATACAGAGCACAACTCATCTTAAAACACAAAAATACAAAATAATACCTTGAAATACCTTAAAATACAATGCAATGTAGTGGTTCTTACACAGACCATAGTCTTCTGAACCACTTTAAACCCTGTTAATAATAATAATAATAATGGAAGACTAAACTGACCGAAGAGTAATCAAAATGAGGCTCATAGTGACCACCAATACCATAGTTCAACACCTGTGAAATAAATTGTGAATACAAAATACCACAAAGCACAGCCTACGCACACACGCACACACACACGCACACACAAACACGCACACAAACACACAGACAGACACGCACACAAAACGCCAAACACACCACCAAAAAACCTGCAACTCTTCAGCATAATCGAGTGTAAGGTTTGCAATGGCAGAAGCAATGGTACTGAAGCCTAAGACATGTGGATGTTCTTTGTCACTGATCCAACCGCTGATTTAAAAAAACATTTTTACAATTTCTTTACAATTTCTTTACAGTTCTTTACACTTCTGCGTCAATCCTCTCGTCAGTATATCACAAAGGCATCGAGAAGAACAACAACAGAAAACACACAGTGCATGTGATAAAGAGAGATCTCTTTGCATTCGAACGCGGTCACAGCAAGCCTGAGCAGAACCAGGCACCTTCGTCACTACACTACTAAGAATATTTTTATTACGTTTTACTAATCCTGTAATCTTGTGCTGTGAAGTCGGGACTCTCCATTCCTTCTTTCTGAAATACGACCGATCTGTAGAGCTGTTATTAATTCGTTCATTCATTCGTTCGTTCGTTCGTTCGTTCATTCATACGTTCACTTATCCATTTACTCGTTCGTTAGTTCGTTAGTTCGGTCGTTCGTTCGTTTATTCATTCACTAACTCATTCATCTAAATTTATCCACCATACATGAAATCATCGTAAAAAAAAACATGAAAAATTCTTATAAATTAAATACATCGGAATTCAAAGGAGACAGATGAGATGACACAAACAACAATAACAAACATGATGCGTCAGCGCATACTAAAGAATAATACACCCAACACACCTTAAACACCAAAAAATACACCACACACGCCAAAACCCCCAAAAAAACCCACCCGTGGTCTTCCTAATCTCTTAATAGTTTCCATCTGATCGTCAACCAGGAGGTCATGGTACATGAACATCGGCGGGTCATAGTTCACTTGCTCCTCTTTGGCCGGCCTCAAATATAGGGCGGGGTGGTGACTTTTCAGCTGGCACGTCAAAAGGTGCTCGTTCTCTATTGGCTGGCGGATTTGGTTAGGTGGGTGATTAGTTGATTGAAGAGCTAATTGATTGAAGAGCTAGTTGATTGGTTGGGCGATTGACTGATTGGTTGGTGATTGATTAGCAAGCCGATTCGTTAGTTGGTTAGTCAGAATATAAGGAGGAGTTATGACCTTTTATTTGACAGGTCAAGAGGTACTTGTTTCCTATTGGTTGGTTGGCTAACTAGAGGTTAATTGGTAGGGTAGTTTTTTTAATAGCTGATTGGACGATTGATTGACCGAGCAGCCAATTGATTGATTGGATTGATTGATTGATTGATTGGATTGATTGATTGATTGATTGGATTGATTGATTGGATTGATAGATTGGATTGATTGATGGATCGCAAAATGTAAAAAAGGATAAAAAATTTTTCCAACCATAATTTTTTCTCCTCTGCAGAGTCTTTCGTAGTTGTAGAACTCATCAGATCGAATCCGGTTGTCTGTGTGTGGTCTCGGATTGTAATCATCATCATAATCGGCGACCGGCCCTCCTGATGACGATGATGACGATAACAGGTCTCGATGCTGCTCCAGAAGTTGCTGATAGTGGCGCAGGTTCGACTGGATTCTGGTGTTGCTTGGGTCTGCAGTTTGGGGAGAAAATTTGTTTTTAATCTTCGTTATGTTTATTCATCATTATTATTATTATTATTATTGTTGTTGTTGTTGCTGTTGTTGTTGTTGTTGTTGTTATTGGTGTTGTTGATATTGTTTTATTTTTATTATTATTAACGAAGCAAAAACAACAAAACGCTCTACCTAATTGTAAATAATCCAGTGTCAAATTGATGGCCTTCTTAATGTTACCTTGCTGCATTTTGGGTAATCAATCAATCAATCAATCAGTCAGTCAGTCAGTCAGTCAGTCAGTCAGTCAGTCAGTCAGTCAGTCAGTCAGTCAGTCAGTCAGTCAGTCAGTCAGTCAGTCAGTCAGTCAGTCAGTCAGTCAGTCAGTCAGTCAGTCAGTCAGTCAGTCAGTCAGTCAG
Source organism: Helobdella robusta (assembly GCF_000326865.2). Classification (NCBI taxonomy): domain Eukaryota; kingdom Metazoa; phylum Annelida; class Clitellata; order Rhynchobdellida; family Glossiphoniidae; genus Helobdella; species Helobdella robusta. The sequence goes on from NW_008704083.1 coordinate 1,161,267, forward strand.
TCAGTCAGTCAGTCAGTCAGTCAGTCAGTCAGTCAGTCAGTCAGTCAGTCAGTCAGTCAGTCAGTCAGTCAGTCAGTCAGTCAGTCAGTCAGTCAGTCAGTCAGTCAATCAACCAACCAACCAACCAACCAACCAACCAGCCAACCAACCAACCAACCAACCAATCAATCAATCAATCAGTCAATCGTGGCTAGTGTGTGTGCATGTGTGAGTGTGTGTGATTGATTGATTGCAAAATTTGAAAAGGATAAAAATTTTCCCAACAATAATTGTGTGTGTGTGTGTGTGTGCGTGAAAATAAGTGTGTGCTTAGATGTTTAGATATGTGCCTTTGTGCAGTTTGAAACAATCAACTCGCTAGAAGACCGAATGACCAACCTGATAGTAAGAAAAGGCCAAATAATCCAGAATATCGATTCTCTGAATTTGAAATTTCGGTTCCTCTAGGGGTGATTTGATTAGCTGCCTCATCGCCTCAGTCATCCAGAGTATCGTGTGATAGAAATCTTTCTTCTCGTAGGCTGACAAGCCGAGGAGTTTGCAATCTTCAACTGTTTGTTGTGCGGAGTGTTGCTGGGTAGTGTGTGTGCATGTGTGTGTGTGTGTGTGTGTGAAAATATGTGTGTGCTTAGATGTGTGCGTGTGTGTGCAGTTTTAAACACTAATTAATATCAAGGAAACGATATACCACCAATAAGAATGGGCGCTAGTGAAAAAATTATGCAAAATCAAGAAGCAAACAAATAAACAGACAAACAAACAAACAAACATACGCACACACAAACAAACAAATAAACAGGCATACAAGACAACTTAGAAGCTCCAGGAGTGCCATCAATGCCATTGTCGGCCAGTTCGCTAGTGGACAGGTCATACACATCCTGCAACCTCATGAGGGCATTGATGGCCCCATGTAGGTCTTCACTGGTCGGAAAATTTGCCGTCTTCTCGTCTAACCTTCGAAGGAAATCTGGAAAAATTAACCGTGCGTGTGTGTGTGTGTATGTGTGTGTGGATTTGTGTGTGTGAATTTGTGTGTGTGTGTGGATTTGTGTGTGTGTGAATATGTGTGTGTGAATTTGTGTGTGTGTGTGTGGATATTTGTGTGTGTGTGAGTGTGTGTGTGTGTGTGCCCACGTGTGCGTTTAAATAGCCAGTAATAAAAAAAATCAAGCAAAAGTTAAAAATTTTTGGTTTAACAGTTTATCAGTCAGATAATAGAATGAAAAATCATTCGTTTGTTAATTAACTCATTAATTCATTAATTCATCCATCTATCCATTCACTCATTTATCTTTTCATCCATCCATGCATCCACTGAACCAAAAAAACGCGCAAAGAAAAACAAAAACGATACCATCAGCGAAACTCTTCTTAATCTTCTCTTCCAACACGTACTGCCATTCAGAGGTGAACCTCTTAATTAATAGGTAGGCATTGAGGGGGTTGCTGAGGTGGCCCTCAGGGTTCGCCAGGGCCTTCCTACTATGCTCCTCGAACTCGTCTGCTAAACTAAAGTTATTATTTTTTTTTTTGAAAAAATCAGACTCTGGCACACTAAAACAATTTCTATGCATATTAAAAATGATAGATGTTAATGAAAATGAAAACAATTTGATGAATTTTATATTTTTTTATAAGTTTATATTAGATCATGGGTGGGCAAACTTTTCGCTGTGAGGGCCGCATTGAAAACTTTTTACCATTGAAGGGCCGCATATGTACTTAAATAGCATTTTTATAATGAAAGGGCATCACCATGTAATAATGTTAAATAAATTCTGGTTAAGTGAAGTAAATTCTTTCAAAAACTGATTAATTTATATTGTTCATAGTATTATGATTTGTCTGAATAGCAAATTTCTAAAATAAAAATTAACTTTAAATATCTAGTAAAGACAAACTAAAACCAACTAAAACTGGAAAACAAATTTTCTACAGAATTAGGCAAACCTACGGACCCTTTCAAAAGCTCCAGCCTGCCTTCTTCATTCTGCACATATTCCCTTAAATCACGGGCCACCTCATTCTCAACCTTTAGAATTTTTTCCATTTCAGAGATCGCCGCGTACATGTCGCACCTGACATTTTGGAGGATTAGGCAGAGAGAAATAAGAAGAATTTTAAGTACGGCTTGCTTCATTTTGTCTGCTGTCTAAAAGTTAATTTGAATTAATTAGTTAGATAAATTAAATTTGTTTGTTGTTAATCAAAACAACTGAAATCAAGTCTATTGATTCATCAGATAAAATATATTTTTATATGTCATGTATGTACGACACGAGATGAAATGATCTGGAGATCAAAATGAAAAATTATTTTCCTAAATAGTCCACTAGTTTACAAGGTTGAATAAATGAAAATTTTATAATCTTGATAAATAATGGCTAAATTAAATATTTCAAACAATTTGAATGATGAAATCATAAACCAAAAAATGAAATAATTCTAATAAAAAAGTTTTAAAACATCATTTAAACCTTAAAAAACAAATGGAAATATGCAAATTCAACTAAAATAAAATCCTTGAAAATTATTAATTGCAAGGTAAATTCACCTAAGATTCTAAGAATATGAAAAAAAATATTAAAAAAAATTCCTTTAAACTTTTTAAGAAAAAGTGAGAAAAAGTGGAAAAGACACGGATCAAACTAGAAAACTAGATAAATAACCTTTTGGAATATACTATGTATATATATATATAATAGTCTAGTTTAATCTCTATCTATGTTTGATTTTTCAAGTTTATTTTTGCCACAAGACATGATTCCATTCAAGACATATTTGTGTCTGTGTGTTGTATATGAATCAATATATGCATGCATATGTGTATGATATGTATGTTGTGTGTGTATGCGTGCATGTGTGCGAGTGTTTGTGTGGTGTGTTACCTGACATAGGACACGTATGCACACGTTATTACACACATATATAACACTGAGAAGAACATATAACAACATATATAACAACACTTTTATAACACTTATAACTCATACAACATAAATACATGGAGAATGAATACATAAACACACACACACACATACAATGCATTGAAATGTATGTTATACAATTTTTGACACATACATACACACACACACAAACACACACAACACACTTGTCTACGTGTTGAAAAGAACTTTCTAGTCTCAAATCTTCTCAATAAAAATAAAAGTAAATAAAACGATGGCAAATAAAATGCTAATTGATTTAAAAATGAACTAAAATTAGTGTCTGAATTATGAGATTATGAGATGTCTTTGATTATTTTGCTCGTTTCTCTGATATTACATTTTGTTTAAAAGTAAAATGTTTTGAGGAGTAAGCTAAAACCAAGATTTGGCTTTTTTGAATATTAAAATTTGAAAAAATGTAATTTAAGCCAATTAAAGTTAAAGATGTTTATAAATTCTCACAAATTTTACATTAAATTATATTAATTAAATAAAACTTGTATAAAAAGATCAAACATAACGCAAATTTTTTAGAAAACTCTGTAAAAAAGCAGCATTTAATTTTATTGCTATTGTTTTGTTATGTTTTCACATGCATAGCAAAATTTAGTTTGAGTGTAACCAAATGTTTGGCTGTATATAAGTGTAATTATGTACATATAGATTTATAAATATATTTATCTATTCGTTTAATTATATATTTACTTAATATATTTAATTGCAATTAAATAAACGATAAGGTACTTGACAGTATTTTAATCTATCACCATTTATTTATATTATATTTTAGTTTATCTACAGTTTATCTACAATAATAATAATATAAAAAATAATAATATAAATATTAACAATATAAATAATAATAAGGATATAAATAATAAAATAACAATATAATATTACATCACACTAAATTATTCTACACTGTGTAGTTAATACACCAAGGTTATCATTGAGGCAATATTAAAAACATAAATTTATCTATCTACCCACATATATGCATGCAAACTATAGGTTGTAACGCACACACACACAGAGACACACACGCACACAGACACACACACAGACACACACATACCTCACATAATGTTACTACAGACACACAACACATTGAGATATTAAGATAAGTCACAGGTTTTTAATTCTACCTTCAAGAGACTCGTAACATATGTTATAAATCAATGAATAAATAAAATAAATAATGAAATAAATAATGAAATAAATATACATATTTTAATTCATTTTGCATTTAGTTAATTGTACCAAATTAGGTATTATTTTTGTATTTTGAATCAAGTATACCAATGCATATACTGGGTATAAACAGACATTTACGACTATGTGAAATAGTTAACTATATTATGATCAGCTATTGTGTGCTATATCTACTATACGTGCTAGCTGTTGTATTATATTTTTCTATATGCGCGGACTTTGAAACTGAAGACTTTTTTGATAGTTTGATACGAAAAATTAAATCTTCGTCCAAGTTTATAGATTACGATAATTGGTTAATTTAAAAGCTTCTACCATTTGGAGCTTAAAAACCGCGAGAATAATAAATTTTAATAAATTTAGTGATTAATTTCGTCGTAATATCTCTTGAAAATTACGTAATTTAGTAGTAGAACCACGTTGAAGTTCAGTTACTACATCCTTGCTACATTTTTTTCGTAAGAAAATTGGAGATCATGTCCTCTGGCGGAGAAATGTTTTCAGGCCTAACGGCGATCCTCATTTCGAAAATTGTATTCCTCTCTTACATCAGTAGGAAAAGGAAAATGATCTGGGAAAAAGTTGGTCATTTGGAGAAAATGTTCTTGTACCCTCTGAAATCAACGAAAGGGATATGTCTGGATAGTGCCGACATCCTCTATAGTGGACTGGCTATCCGAAATGAAAATGGTCATACCGTTAAAGACAGGTATTTTGTGTGTACGTGTGTTGTGTATACGTGTGTTGTGTGTACGTGTGTTGTGTATACGTGTGTTGTGTGTACGTGTGTTGTGTGTACGTGCGTTGTGTGTACGTGTGTGTGTTTTTTTTAATTGATTTATTTGTCTTTTGCAACTATTATCCCGATCAAAGTGCTCCTACAGTTACTAGCAATGACAATCAATAGTTATAACAACAACGACACTAATAACAACAGCAACAACAACAACAACAATAATAATAACAATAATAATCACGTGACCTGACATGCAAATTCAGGTCCTGGATAGTTGTGGACCAAAAAAACAAAATGGTGACTGCGAGGAATAGGACGAAGATGGTCAACATCTCGTCACTGATCCGTGGGGACAGTTTAGTGTTATCGGCTCCGGAGATGACCGATTTGATCCTTCCACTAGTTGGCAGTGTTGTTGCTAGTGAAGAAATCATAATTACGTTTGTATTAATAATGATAATAATAATATTATTATTATTATTATTACTTATATACTTTTATACTTATATAGCCCATATTGTATACATATTATATTATATGTGTGTGTATTTCTTCAGCATTTGATTGGCAATAAAAGCAAAAATGTATGTCCGCGTTTGTCTGTTTGCTTATTTGTGTGAGTTTGTTAGCACAGTAAATTATAGTATAAAGCAATTAAATAAAATTCAGCCAATCAAATTTATGATTTAGTGTATGGGACGACAGGGTGGGCGGTTACGATTGCGGAATGGAGGCTTCCGATTGGATAACCAACTATTTCAATTTACCCAACACCAACCAATCAGATAAAGGTACCTACATGAATTATGCAATTTTTAATTTTTTTATATTTATTCATATTTAAATGTTTGAAGGTGAACGTTACAGGATATTAAGTTTCACGGATGGTTGGACAGCTAGGAGGAAACTGAAAAGAGATGATGATCACTGGAGAGAGGACGCTAGAGATGTTGATGAGGTGAGAGTTAGCGAGTCCACATCCACAGATCCACACACGCAGACACATACACACGCACGTACACACACACGCAAACGCGCACGCACATACACACACACATGCCACACACGGAGATTTTTATAATGATAGTAAAGTATATCATTCTATTGTATGTTATACTACCATGTTATACAATTTTCTCATTCTTAACACAATGAAATGAATTTAATTTGATAGTGATAACAATCTGGTAAAACTGTTTTTTGTCTAAAATAGTAAAATTAAGTTCCGAAAAAGTACCGAATTTTTATACAAATATCGCCAATACCGAATTTCAAGGTGCAATACCAAGACGGATACCCGTTTTTGTTGACAACATCTGCATCTTTTGATGACGTCAAAAGTAAATGTTACCAGAAAAGCTTGAAAGATAATAATAATTATGAAATTTCTGAAAATTTGGATGGTGAGTCTCTTTCGATAAAAATGGAGTGTTTCAGGCCAAATTTTCACATTCAATCGAATATGGATGCGTTTGATGAGGTTTTTTTTACGTTGGTTGATTAATTAATTAGGTGATTTGTTAGTTGAATAATTGATAGTTTAATGGAATTAATGTTTCAATTAATCTATTTAAATTAGATTTATGTTAATACCTTATATTGATAATACAGGTTTTACGAGAAATATAGCAACTTTAATAAAAAATTTTACGTCTCCAAAATATTTTACAACATTTATAATTAAACATGTTTTATTTGACTCATTTGAAATATGACAAACTGCGTTGGGAATGAACGCAATTTTCCTCATTCAGTGGTTAACAAAAGTTTTAAAATATTCATTTTTCAGGATGGTTGGATGGAAATAAAAATAGGAGATTGTACATTTTACAACATGAAACCGTGTGATAGGTCAGTGTTGATGATATTTCAAAGTCTGCAAGCTATGCCTTAGAATGTTCCTTTTCATTATTCCAGTTTAATTCCACATAAAATTTTTCATGATTAGATTTCACACAAACACACGCACACATATATGTTAGATGTACGATGACAACCATCGAGCCTTCGACGGGCGAAAGATTGCCTGGTTATGAGCCATTAAAGACATTAAGACAGTAAATTGAGACAATTTTTTTTTACTAACTTTCAATTTTTAAACTATCTTGAATATTCGATAAATTATTTTTAATTATTTTCATTGTTTAACGATCAGTTAATTATTTTTTCACTTTTTGACAGATATCGACTGATGTACCCTGAGTTTAAGAACTCCCCATGCTTCGGCATCAATTTGGTTGCCACAAAACTAGGTCAGGTCAACGTCGGTGACCCAGTTTTTATGAGGAGGTCATCAGATTTTCGAAGAAAACGCTCTAAACTTATTAATTTATTCTTAGTAAATTTAGGCAAATAATTTTCATACGGTTATTTGTTGCTGTTGTTGTTTCATGTAGTTGAATATAATCATATCTTAATGTTGGCATCCATTCAACATCTAAACATTACGAACAAAAAAAATTAGCGCTAGATAATGACTTCAAAAAGCGAGCCATACTACGTCATATATCGTACCAAAAATCATATATTCATATATTTCTTGAGCTCTGCCTTAGACTCTGGTTTTCAACATAAAAATTTGAGTGATCAAATATTAGTATCAATAATTTATGATACATAAATAAGATACATTCATTTAACTTTAGTATTAATAACTTTAAATAAATATCTTAGTGAGATCATATTGACTCTGTATATGCTTACATACTTAGTGAAGCGAAGTAACAGTACTGATTTTGTCATATAAATCAATTGATTCATTGTTTTACTAAAAATATTAGATGTATATTATATACAATAAAAACGGTATACATCTTATATACTATATAAAAATACACCCATACTTGTATATATACACGAATTCATTGCAACTTAGTCATAATCGTGACAATGTTTAGCTGTTTTTCCTTAACTACATTGCTATTCATACATATTTTTAATTAAAGTATCAATAATTGATCAATCTTAATCATTTTCTATGCCATTTAATAAAAAATTTTGTCATATAAATAATTTCTACTAATTATAAAGTTATAAAGCGCTGCAGGTTTTTTGTCGTCTATCGTCCTTTTGGCTTTTTCGGTCCGAGACGGTATTTTTCGAAATTATTAACATAAATATTTTTTTTAGAGGCAGCTTTTTAAATATTAATCCAAATTTGCAAGTTCTTTAAATAAAATAATTAATAAATAATTAAATTAATAAGTTTTTTAAAGATGTCTACCATTGAAGTTTTCAATCGAGACGTGAAGACTTTCAAAGAGAGCGAGATTGATGATTTGCTGTCCAAATTGACCAAGGAGGAACTGGAAGAATTGCACCTGGAATTAGTTGATTCCGACGTCAGATAGCGCTTTTTATTTTTTCAAATTTACACATTTTAAGTGTATTTATTTATAATTAATCAAAAATATATTTTAAGTATGATTTTTATAGATTTTTTAATTTAATTTATAGTTTATTAATTATTTACTTATAAGTGTGTTGTTGTGTTGTATACTATAGTATAATAACTACACTCACTGAATATATATTATTTATATACATGGTATAGCCTAATTAATTAGTTATTTACTAGTTAAAAAATATGTATCCCAAAATTTTCTAGGACCCACACATACCCCCATCAGATAGATGTCGCTACAAAACAGACAAGGAGGCCAGTGGACCGTTTGACAGGCAGAAACTTCTGGAGTATTTGGAGACCAAAGCTGCTAAAGAGAAAGATTGGGCAGACGCAAAACCCTATGTTAAAGAAACCAGAGGTATTATAACTTTTAAAAAAAAATGTTTAATTTATTTTTTTAACTATTTATTTAGAGATATATCTCTATTATTGTATTGTATCCATTAAGTGATTTGATTTTTGATATAAATTTGTTTATTGTTTTTATAAAATTTAACATATATTTGTATGATTCTATTTTAAATAAATAAGTAGTGGTATGCTATTAACATTTTTAGGATATTTCTTTGTTAATTTTTACAATTTTTTAAACTTTTTGGTAACATTTATTCTCGAAATTGTTTATTCAAAATCATTTAATTCATCAGCCAGCTATATAAAAGACTAAAAAAAACCAACCATACTCAACAAATTAAACTTTTTTTAATTAAAATTTAATCAAAATGGTAAAAAGTTGCCATTATTTAATATAATTTTAATTAAATCATAATTTAAATTGAATAATTCATTAAGGGAAAGTATGGAAACCCAAAGAAGCAGATAAAGTGGTGATCAGGAAAGATCTAGACGATGTCGTCGAGACGGAATGGGACGAAGCCTTGAAGAGTGCAACTGAGGACGAGCTGGTTGATTTAGCTGGTTAGAAATATTTCTCCCGGTTTTAGACAGAGCTTTTCATTTTTGTTCAATTTAAACTTTTGTAACCATCGTACAGTATATCTATGTATGCCAATTGTAAATGCGTGTAAGCTATGTTTGTAACATATATGAATGAGAGTGGATAGATGATGTAGTTTACGTGTCATCGTCTTCTCTAGGTTTCATTGATTAAATTCTCAAGGTTTTTAGCTAAAAATTATTCATATTTTATTTCAATTTCACATAGAAAATAAGTAATTGACACATACATACACACACACACACACATTTATTGAAGATAAATAACTAATTATCTGTGAAAATAACTAAAAGTTACTGATTTGAATAGATAATCATTGAAATCTTTTATCCCAAATCCCATCGTCAGCTGTTTTGGGATTTCATGGATTGTTGAATCAGAATCAGTATCACCATGCATTTGTTTCCGGAAAGCAGGCAGCCGAAATCCCAGGAGGACTGCAGTGTATGTTTGTTTGTATGTGTGTGTGTGTGTGATTTTTAGGCGTGCCTGTTTGTGTGTGTGTGTGTGTGTGTGTGTGTGTGTATTGGTTTGTTTGTCTATTGTAATTGTCTTCAGCTTGTAATTTTTTTGAAAATCAAATTGGTATGCTCACTTGAATGCATAATTAAAATTTTTGTCTGTGTGTGCGTGTGTGTGCGCGTGCGTGCGTGTTTATATTACGCATGTGTAAGTGTTGTTTTATGTATGTATAAGTGTCGTTTTATTATTTTATAAGAAGTTCTTGATAACTTTTTAATTAATATTGGAAAGAAATTTTTATCTTTTTTTTCCGATAAGGCGTCTGATAACTTAATTATGGGTTTTATGTACACACATATTTGTTTGTTAGTTATATGTTGAAGTTCTGAAGTTGTTTCTCTATAATAAACATCCTATTTGATTAAACATTTTTTAATTCAGTTTTAATGAGAGCTGGGAAGAGCCGAGTTGAACTTTTAAAATTTTTTAGTGTACGAAAGTGTTGCTTGCGTGCGTGTGTGTGTGTGTGTGTGTGTGTATGTGTGTGTGTCTGTGTATTGATATGTATAGTGTATACTTTATAACATACAATTCTATATATATGGTGATGAAAATGATAATGGTTATGAAAATGATAATACTGCAACTATGGAACAGCAATAACAAAGTGTGAGCCCTGCAAGCAGTATGAAAATGAACCAGCCAATGACACTGATGTTGAATTGAGCTTGAGAAAGCTTATAGGTAATGATGCTACCCTCACTGAACTCAATCTTAACAATATTAAGGTTTGTATATATTGGAGTATTTTTAGGTGTGTTTATTTGTATCTTCGCTGTTTTGCATGTGTGCACGTTTGTTGTATTAGTGTATTTGGATGTGTGTTTTGTGCGTGTGTGTGTATTTGAATGTTTGTATGTATCTTCATTGAATATTTTATTATATTTATATTTGAGTATGGTTGGTCAGAAGTGCTACTACTGCTACTACTAATATTACGACTACTACTACTACTACTATAATTTTATTATTATCATCGTTATCATCATCACCATCATCGTTTTTGTTTACATTCAAACAGGAAATCCCCAACGAGCTATTATTAGATATTTTCAATTCCCTAAAAAGTAACACTGTACTGGAGAAGCTGCATCTGGCCAACATTGGACTCACTGACAAACCTGCAAAGGTTATGATGATGATGATGATGATGATGATGATGATGATGATGACGTGGTGGTGGTGGTGATGATGATGATGATGACGTGTTGGTGATGATGATGACGTGTTGGTGATGATGGTGATGATTGAGATGTTGATGATAATGTGGTAATGACTGTAAACAACATTACACAATATTGTAGATAGACCTTCCTATACTACCTATACTACTACTGCTACAACTACTACTACTACCACTACTACTACGACTTCTACTACTAGTACTACTACCACTACTACTACTACTTCTACTACTACTACTATCATCATCATCACTATTACGTTAGGTATTAGCAGAGGCCATTAGAGAAAACAGGAGATTGACCATGTTGAATGTGGAAAGTAACTTCCTTAGTGGCCAGACCATTGCTGACCTTGTAAGGTCGGTCAACTGTCATCAGACCATAGTTGACCTCAAAGTAGCCAACCAGGTCAGTGGGCTATAATTAATCCATCTATTGATTGATGGGTTTTGTTACATATACTTTATACATTTTTTTGCCAATTAGTTGATTGATTGGTCGATTTATTGATTGATTGATTGATTGGTCGATTGATTGATTGATTGATTGATTAGTTGATTGATTGGTCGATTGATTGATTAGTTGATTGATTGGTCGATTGATTGATTGGTTGATTGATTGATTGATTGATGAATTAATGATTTGGTCATGTAACGATTATGTAATTGAAGTCTGAATGGTTTAATTAATTTAATTTTAATTAGGTTATAATTCGTTCAGGTTACCGAAAAATATTCAAGTAGCTACTGATTGATAATTAGGTCAGGCTATCAAATAATAATCTGGTCAGATTATTGATTAATAATTAGGTCAGGTTATAATGAAATAAGTTTTCTGTCCATCTGATCTTTTATCTTCGGCGTTTTTTTTTCAACTCCTCCTACAAGAGACCTCAAGTTCTGGGAGTGAAGAGTGAGATGGAGATTGCGGAACTGGTGAAGAGGAACAAGACCCTCCTGAAGTTCAGCATCTTTCTCGAAGTCCCAGCCGCCAGGATCGAGATATCTAAGTCCCTGCAGGCTAATAATGATGCTTGTTAGTATTGCTACTGCTGCTGCTGTTGTTTTTGTTGTTGTTGGCGTTATTTCTAATTTATTTTCTATGCTATTCAGTTTTTTTCGTTCACTCAATGATTCAGTCATTCATTTAATTAAAGAAATTATTAGTTTTTATTAATTAATGATTAATTTTTTGATTAATTGATTCATTTTTTTTTATTTCAATTTAATTTTTTTTTATTTCAATTCAATTTTTTTTCAAAACACAGTGAGGCAGGTGAGAGTTGACAAGAAGATTTGAACATCTTACGCGCCATCATCGTCTGTCGAATTCAATTTATTGTAAATATGAATGATTGAGTAAGTGAATGAATGATTGATTGATCAATCAATCCATTGATCACATGTTTTGTTCAATCTATCATGCTGTCTTTTTTTCTATACGAATAATTTGTTTTTAAAATATAGATAGATAGATAGATAGATAGATAGATAGATAGATAGATAGATAGATAGATAGATAGATAGATATATATATATATATATATAGATATATATATAGATATATATATATATAGATATATATATAGATATATATATATAGATATATATATAGATATTTATATAGATATATATATATATATACATTTATTTTTTTAAATGCTACAGACGCGTCAATTGGACCTAGATTAATAGATACATTTAATAATATTTTAATTATATCATTTATTTAATTTTTATTTATTGTCATTGTTTAAATTAATTAAATAAATTAATTTAAATATATATATATTGTTTGTGAATTGTTCACTAGACTTAGTTCAATTTAATTGAATTCAAATGATTCCTAAATAGAGTCAGGCATCAATTTTTTTTTGTTATTACTATTATTAATTTTGTTTGTATTATCATTCTTGTTTTTATTATTATGATTCTTCTTTTTCATTATTTTTGTTATTTGTTTATTATTTTTTTGGGTCTTTCTCTTTATTGTTTTTCCCTCTATCACATTTTGTTGGAATGTAAGCAAACATTATTTTCAACACACACATACACACACAAAAATAAACATTCACACAGACAGACACGCATATATATATATATATATGTGTGTGTGTGTGTGTGTGTGTGTGTGTATGTTTTATAAATTGTATTGTGTGCTTTATAAATAGAAACTTTCAATTTCGGTAATAATTCGTTTGCTTTATATCTCTGTCACAAGAGTGATTTTGCCCTTTTTTTAAAATTAAAAGTAAAATGTATATTTGTGTTTGTTTGTATGATTGTTTGTTTGTATATTTGTTTGTTTGTTTGCGCGTCGTGTGCTTATTGTATGTGCTTCTTAATTTTACACTGAGATTATAACAAAAAATTTTTTATTTGGCTTTCATATTTACCCCTTAAAGAGCTTTTGATAAAAAGTTTTAGCATTTTTATCACCTACAAAGAGCCATGTAAGTTCATATTTTATTTAAAAGTAAATTTTGTGAAAGAACTCATCAAATATCCTAACAAGATAACTGGGTAGGTGATTGAGAAACTCGGAGAATTTTCGGAAATTGAACAAAACTGACGAACGAGACGGTGAAGGTATATAATAAAATATTCGCTGTTTGCATCGTGGGGTTAGGAAACCAATTAAACAATTTATATTAATTAATAAATTAGTCAATCAATTAATTAATTACAAAGACTTGGTAAGACAGATCGATAGAACATTTTTTTTTCAATTCATCGTTCAAACAAATGTATAAAAATGCACCCATGTTTTGTTTACATAGTCGTGATATCATTTAAATTTGGTGTTTTTGACATAATTCTTTTTTTTCAATCATTTATTTGGTAAAAAAGAAAATCACCAGATCTAAAAGAAAAATAACTTGTGCAGACCACCTTAATTGAAATGTAACTGAGTCAATGTCATAGCAAAAAAAAAAAAAATTTCTCAAGCATTATGAATGTAAATGCCTGCGTGTGTGTTGTCTTGGAGGGCGGCAAGACGATCTTAAAAAACGCCGATAGATTTGAAGTTGGTTGTTTTTTAGGCTGGCGTTCTATAGCCATAGTGCTTTGTTTCTCACGGAATGGTGATTCTTGCTTGAACAGTAGCCGGTCGAAGCAGCTATCGTTTATTAACTTACTTAAAAGCTCGTATTTGATCGTCAAACATGAACAGTTTCAAAGTGTCTACTCCAAGAAATCTCTAATTTGAGCATGTTTAGATTGATTTAGACTGAAGATTGATTAGATGGAATTTAGATTTATTTTATTGTGTAGGTTAATTTAAGATATTGTAGACTGCGCTTCTGAATAGGGAAAAATTAAAATGATACACCCAAAAATAGAGTTAAGGGATTGTTATTAATAATAATTGTCATTTTATCACACTCTTTCTTAGTTTAGCCTGTTTACTTAGTGTGGAATGTGGAATAACCTGTTTGATTTGCCGACTCTGAGAGAATACAGATAGGTCATATTGCTGGCGAGGTGTCTGGCAACCATCAGAAAGACGACGTGGTAAATCGCATTTTATTCTTTATTTTTGGGTATGTTTGGAGTTTTGCTGGGTGGGTTTTAAGAAGTTATAATGTAGGGTTGATAAGGGATGGAGTGAGTGAGGAGGGGGAGAATTATATATTTATCAAATATAAATTTAATCGTTTTTAATATTTGCTAATTTTTTCACCGCATTGCGAACAATAATAACGAATTTAAAAAACAAAAACAAAAAAGGGCAATAAAAAATGTTAGAAGATAAGTTTTCTGTGGTAGCCACAGGCTTCACAAGTCGTGTATGGCAACTTGGGTCGAGCGAATGGTCATCATTAAGTTTTACAGGACGAGCTTTTATGGTTTTTAGAATGAGGCGTTGGTATATGGTATAGTAATCAAATGCTAAATAAGTGGCCAAATGTAAATTCGCTATAATAACACGCACATATACATAAGCACATCCATACACATAAATACACACACTCACACACATACATACACACACATTCATACACACACGCATACACACACACACGCAATAATGTGTAACGTGAGAAAGCATGTAAAGAACTCTTTTAAAAGCATTTTAAAGGTTAAATGGGGTTCTTGTTAGCACCATGTGTGAATGTTATTCTTTTATTATTCCTTTATTTTTGTTATTATTATTATGTTGTTATTGTAGTTTTTTTGCATTTAAAAAACTTATCTGAGCAAGTCCAAGATCCACAATTTTTAGCTGTGTTTCTTGTGTGTATGTGTTTGTATTGTAGCTAAGTTAAAATAGTGTTTGTATGTATGTATGTGTTTGTTTGCCTGTATGTGTGTGTGTTTGTTTGTGTATATGTTGCATATTTGTACGTATATGTGGCTGTTCATATATAAGTATGTGTTCCTATGTATGTTTTATTCATACATTCATACATGCGTACATATACACACGTTAAGACACATACAGACACATGTACACACACACGCACACACATACACACACACGCACATACACAGCCTGCAATCTGTTATTATAAATATAGGATGTTTCCCGGCACGTGTGTTTCCTATGCCTCGACCCCATATTGATGGTGGTGGTGATGATGATGGTGATAATAATAATAAATGTGTGTGCTTGCGTGCGCGTGTGTGTGCGTGTGTTGGAACGCGGTTTTTGATTCGTTCATTTATCCAGGTTAATCTGCCAAGCCAATAATGAATATATGGACAGATGGATAATGGGATTATTGATCGAGTGAATGAATGGATGAAGGAATGAACAATAACAATAATCTACGTTGTTCATATTATTTTCAACATTTAAACTCAGCTATGCCTGGCTATTTAAAATATAAAACAACATCTGTTCTGTTTCATTTAGTAGTACTAACAGAGGTAGTAGTATCAATAAAAGTGTGTATGTACGTGTGTGTATGTACGTGTGTGTGCTTGTGTTTTTTTATACGTGTATGTGCGTGTATTTGTTTGTGCGTGTATATGTGTCTGTGTATGTATTTGCGTGTATGTGTGTTTATTTGCGTGTATGTGTGTGTATTTGCGTATGGTTGTTTATTTGTGTGTATGTGTGTGTATTTGCGTTTGTGTGTGTGTGCTTATACGTTTGTGTGTGTGTATGTACGAGTTTCTTTTTGTGTGCGTGTGTAATTGGGCGTGCGTGATTGTCACGTGATGTTTATAAAGAGGGTTTTCGTATGGACACGTTTTTACACTTACGATGTGATGTATTGATGAATGATCTCTTTTATTGCTGCTGTATGAACACACACGCAGACGCACACACACTCACACACACACATCTATATGTTTAATTGTAATATGATATATTAATAATAGTAGTTATTAATTTCATTCAAGTTTAAATTAAATTGAAAATTTTTTACCGAACTTATTGTGTGTTCAGTCACACGGGAATTTGGCAGGATTTTTGTACTGGCCGTCAAGTTGTTTTCTTCTTTTTCTTTAGTTCGAATTAGTTGTGCTTGATCAAGAAACCCACGTGCGCGCGCACACACACACACAGAAAGAGAGAGAGAGAGAGAGAGAGACATACACATACAGAGAGAGAGAGAGAGAGAGAGAGAGAGAGAGAGAGAGAGAGAGAGAGAGAGAGAGAGACATACACACACATACATCCTTGTTAAAAACAATAAACCAATTTTTAATTATACATACACACACATACATGCACACACGCACATACACACACACACAGACAAACATACACACACATACACACGTGAAATTTCATATAGTTAATTACATGGCAATTAGAACTGCGACTTTTAATTACGTGAATCAAAGCAATCGATTTGACCAATTTTAACTAGTTTTCAATCAGTTCAATTAAAATTAATTATTCAATTAAATTTTTGGAATGAGATAAAGATAGAAAATGAACAAACGAACGAACGAATGAACAAACGAATGAATGTTGATGAAAATAATGAAAAAACTAGCAAATAAACTAATGAACGAACAAACATACCAACAATTGATTACACATTTATATAAAGAGAGAAAAACAGAGAAAGGTAGAGTGAGAGAGAGGGAGAAAAAATAGAGGGATGGAGAGAGAGGGAAAACAAATTTTATAGATATTAAAGCATGATAGAGCAAAGAACATGAGATTTTTCATGTTATAAAATACACTTCATTTAAAAACCGAAAACGGTATGTTTATTCGTTCGTCCATTCATTCAATCATTCATTCGTTCATTAATGCATTAATTCATTCATTCGTTCGTTCATAATACACAATATTTATAATTAAACAATTATTTGTATGTGAAAATATGTACGTGTGTGTGTGTGTGTGCGTGTGCGTGTGTGTGTGTGTAGTGTGATGTGCATGTATGTTCAAGTATATGCATGCATGCAGGTATGTTCATGCACATACATATCTAAATAAATTGTGGATATTGAAGATATACATTCATTTGTGTTTGTATTAGTGATAAAAATGTACTTATTCATGCACTTGTGTATGATTGCGCGTGTACTTGTTTACACATTGGTAAGATAAGTCGAGATAAGATGGAGATGCTAGCAGCGTATTAAGAGAATCAAATGATGCGTTACTACAGCGGTTTGTTGCACATGGGTGATGAAGACGGTGGTGGTGATGTTTGTGATGATGGTGATGTTTGTGATGGTGAAGATGTACGTTGTGAGGATGTTGGTGATTATTCTGATATTCAATTTTTAAAAAAGTCTACAGTTTGTTTAATTTTTATTATTGAAAATGATTGAAAAAATTTTATTGATGAAAAAAATATTTCCATTTATTTAGCAATTCAAACGATCAAAAGCAATGAACAAACGAACGAACGAACGAACCATTGAACAAACAAATAAATGAACGAACGAACGAACAAATGAATAAACAAATATATGTACGGAGCATATAAATATTTATACTATAATCAATGAATTTTTGGCAATTTAGCCTAGCATGACCAATGTTTAACATTATCAGCTAATAATATCCTTGATCACCCAGTCGTTTCAAACATTTGAAATAGTTTGCATGTATGTATGCATGTTTGTATGTACGTATGTATGTATGTATGTATGTTTGTAAGTATGTATGTATGTATGTATATTTGTATATTTGTATGTATGTATGTATGTATGTATGTATGTATGTATGTATGTATGTATGTATGTATGTATGTATGTATGTATGTATGTATGTATGTATGTATGTATATATATATGTTTGTTTGTTTGTATGTATGTATGTTTGTGTGTTTGTATGTGTGTATGTATTTAAATCTTTTTCAGCCTATTTCTTTATCCATTTCTATTTTTTTTCTTTGTTTCTTTCTCCTCATCTCTATTTTTGTTTCTTTTTATATCTCTTTCTCTCTCTCACTTTATTTTATGTCTCTCTCTCTCTCTGTCTCTCTCTGTCTCTCTCTGTCTCTCTCTCTCTCTCTCTCTCTCTCTCTCTCTCTCTCTGTCTCTCTGATGCAACAACAGATGAATTAGTTTTCAACGCCCAGCTGATCAAAGATGAAAGAATCGTGTTATCAATTGCAATAACAAGAAGGCGATTGAAACAACAACAACAACAACAATGACATTAATAACATCAACCTCGGCAACAACTACAACAATAACATTAACTACCAAAAGACCAACAACAGCGATGACAACAACATCAACTGACTTCTACGGCAAAGTCATCTATACCACATTAAAGAACAAGTACTGCAACTGCTACCACCACCACCACCACCACCACCATCACTACTACTACTACTACTACTACTACTACTACTACTACTACTACTACTACTATGACTATTACTGTTACTACTACTACTACCACTACTACTACTACTACTACTATTACTGCTACTACCACCACTACTACTATTACTATTATTACTGCTACTACCACCACTACTACTACTACTACTACTACTACTACCACTACTGCTACTACTACTTACAGCAACAAAAAACAGCAACAACATCAATGAAAACCATCATCACTGTCTTATCATATCACAACAAAATAAATACGTCTGTGAGAGTGATTAAAACTCATTTAGTACTACATTACCACATGTTTAATACTTATTACTTCTTTTTCTGCTGCTACTGCTGCTACTGCTGCTACTGCTGCTACTGCTGCTATTGCTGCTACTACTGCTACTGCTGCTACTACTGCTACTGCTGCTACTACTGCTACTGCTGCTACTGCTACTAACTCTACTATTACTACAGAAACCAACGATCAAAGATAGAGATTAGATAAAAAGCAATAGTTATAGTATGATTTAATTGCATTAATAATAAAAGAATAATAACAATAATGATAATTACTAATATTAATAATAAAATACAATACTAATCTAATGACTTGTAATTACATTACCTAACGCCATTGTTTGGCAATCCTTAAGCGTTGTTTCATCTGCATACAAACATGCACACACATACCCACAATCAAACGGACATACATACAAACAAACATACAAACAAACAAACAAACATACAAACAAACATACAAATGCGACATATTTTCTCACAGCAATCCCAGACATCTGTTACCCTACTGATGCAGATGTTTGAAAAAGACAGATAAACATGCATCTAGACACACACATACACACACACATACACACAAACACATACAAACACATATACACACACGCATACATACATACATCCATGTTAGCAAACAAAAACATGACGAACCAGCACATTAATTGAACAAACACAACACACAAAAAACTTCATTTTAAAGTAAACACATGTGTCACGAAGTAAATATACACAACGGAACGTTAATAACACAAACGCGCGCACATACATACACAACACACACACACACACACACATGTTTGCCTGTTCGTCGCTCTCCTAAGAACCTTTCTATTGATTTTCAATAAATTTTTTAGATTGGATAAACTTGGCTAAGATTTAATTGTTTAATTCTATCCAACATTAGTGATGACGATGATGATGTAGAAAAGATGGTGATGATGATGATGGTGGTGATGATGGTGAAGATGATGATGTTGATGATGGTGTTGATTATGATGATGATGACGTAAATTATGAGGATAATTATGTAGAAGTATAATATAAGTCTGTGACGACGAAGACATGATGAAAGCAGAATCAATACCACCACCACCATCATCATCATCATCATCATCATCATTATCATCATCATCACTAATAACGACAACAACATCGTAATCATCATCAACAACAATAACGATATCATTATCATTATCAAAAACAAAAATAGCATCATCATCATCGTCGTCGTCATCTTCATCATCATCATAACTATCATTTGACTTTTAAAATTGATAATTTGAACTGACATTAGCTAGAGATTCTTAGAGGCGTCAATTGTTAGTCTGCCGGTTCTGCTGCATTATCATCATCATAATCATCATCGTTATTATTATTATTATTACTATTATTCATTTATCATGTCAAACATACAAACAGACAGACAGACAAACAAACAAACAAACAAACAAACAGACAAAAAGCAGATAAACAAACAGACAGACATACAGAAATCAGAAATGCACTTGAATTTATACATCTCAACATGTTACAAAATCAATGCGACTTTGTTCATGATATCAATCAATATTATTAATTATAATTGTATAAATGAATATATGTATGCATGTATGTATGTATGTATGTATGCATGTATGCATGTATGTATGTATGTATGTATGCATGCATGTATGTAATTATGTATGTATGTATATATATATATATATATATATATATATATATATATTATAGTGGTAGGCGTGGCCAATAAAGAAGGTTTCCTATATAAGGCAGATGTTTGCCAATTTTGGTTGAACAAAACGAATAAATGAAGTTATTATTATTAATATTATTGTTGTTGTTGTTGTTATTATTATCATTTATATAACTGAGATGTTTATCACTGCTGTTACAGTGTTTGTTTGAACTGTCTGCTAGATTAATAAGTGAGCGCTATATAAGTTGAGTGAGCAAGTATAACTGTTGAATGAATTAAATTTACTTAATTTGTGTGTGTGAATAACAGTTATATGGTTGAATTGGGAGGGAAGACTTCGATTTGATTGAGCGTTTTGATTGGTTGGTTGATCAACTGTTTTACGATAATTAACCATTAAAATTTATATCTAAATATAGAGAAAGAGAGAGAGAGAGAAAGAGATAATCTCTGAAAATATCAAATTTTTGTCAAAAAACATCTATCTTCTCGACCTCACCTGCAAAGGATTTAATTTAAAAATCAATTCGAAATCTGATGAATATGAAGTAGAAGAATTTAAGTAGCGAGATTTGAAGGTATGTTTGTATGTTCGTTTCGTTTTGCATGTTTGATGTTTGTATGTTCTGTTTCATTTCGTTTTGTATAATTTATTAATTGTTGTAGTATTTATTTATAAGTTAATATTTTTAAACTAATATACATTTGTTAATTTATTTATTTAATAACTTTTTTTTGTTTGTGTTGTGTGTATGTGTGAAGGAAGAGAGTGAGAGAGAGAAAGAGAGAGAGAGAGAGAAAGAGAGAGGGAAGGAGAGAGTGAGTGATAGGTTACGTAAAATCGCGCAACAATTAAATAACTTCATTGACAGCAACACCTTTACGAATACACACACACACAAACAAACACAAACACATACACAAACACACTCACATACGTACAAATACAAAAAATTCGCAGTCACTATGAAAAAAACACTTACACAAATACAAATACCAAGAGATGTACACATTGAAATAACCCGAATTTTGGTACCTGCCAAATGATTTCTAATGTACGTACACAGCGTGTGTTGGAAGATTAAGATTGATATCTCTTGCTAGTTGTTACAATACGTGTTTGGCACTGGCTGAATGCACACGCTTTTTACTTGTTCGTTCTTTCGTTCGTGGATGAATGAGTGTGTGTATGTGTGCGTGTGTGTGTCGGTCTGTATGTGTGTGTGTGTGTGTACGTGTGTGTGTGTGTGTTAATCTGCGTGTGTGTGCGTGCGTGTGTGAATTCATAGGAGTCAAATCGTTCTGATCGTCATAATTTTAATCCCTCCTTAATTATTATTATGTGTGGCAGGCAGATCATACTTAGAATGAGAAAAAGAGAAGAGAGATAGAAAGAAAAAAGGAAGGAAATAATAAAAGAGAGAGAGGGAGAGAGAGAAAAAAAGAGAGAGAGTTAAAAAGTGTCGTCAAGTTGAGAAGAGAGAGAAAGGGAGATAGAAAGAGAGAGAGAGAGAGAGAGAAAGAGAGAAAAAGAGAGAGTTAATAGGTGTCGTCAAGTCGAGAAGTCGGAGTGACAGACATCTAGTGATTTGTCGTTGGTATCGTGAGAATGCCATATTATGCTCATTACCATCGCCCGTTCGTACCGTCGCTGTAGTAATTATAGTAATAATAATACTAATTATAATAACATATTATTATTATTATTATTAATATCATAATATTGTTTTTATTATTATTATTCTGAATGTAAACGTATTAATAGTAAAGTAGCAGTAGTTGTGGTAGTAGTTGTAGTAGTAATAGTATAAATAATAGTAGTAGTAGTAGTTGTTGTTGTTGTAGTTACAGTAGTAGTAGTATTAATAATAGTAGTTGTAGTAGTAGTTATTGTTGTAGTAGTAGTTGTAGTTGTAGTAATAGTAGTAGTAGTTGTTGTAGTAGTAGCAGTAGTAGTAATAGTATTAGTAGTAGTTGTAGTAGTAGTTGTTGTTGTTGATGTTGTAGTAATTGTAGCAAATCCAATACTGCGGGTAATAATTCGTGTCGATGTAGTAAAATTTTTTGCATGACTGAGCAGATTTTTGACTGCTTTGTTGGAAAATTCATTTCAATTGAAGGAATGAAACGGAGTTTAGAACGATTTGAAAAATGTTAATCACCGAGTGTGAGTGCATGTGTGTGGGCGTGTACGTATCTATGTATGTATGTGTGTGTCTCTCTCTGTGTGTGTGTGTGTGTGTGTAGTAGTAGTAGCTGTAGTTGTTTATATATCAAGGCATGGTTGTCTGTGTGTATGTATGTGAGTGTGCGTGCGTGTCTGTTATAGATACAAATATCTATGTATATTTGTTTTGTATGTGTGTGTTTGTATAAAAATGTGTGTGTGTGTGTGCCTGTTATAGATACAAATGTCTATGTATTTTTGTTTTTGTATGTGTGTGTTTGTATAAAAATGTCTGTATGTGGTATTTGTATAAATATCAATGTATGTGTGTGTAGTTTTTCTAACATTTTTTTCCTCAGAACGATTTCCTTATAAAAAGTTCATTCATATTGTATTTGTGGCTGCCATCATCATCGTCGTCATCATCATCATCATCATCATCATCATCATCATCATCACCACCACCATTTTCAGAAGCACTCAAGCATTCATGTGATCTTGCATATAATTTGTCAGAAAATCCACACAAATCATTCGTAATCTGGGTTCTTATCTTATCGCTATCATCATCATCATCTTAATCATCATTATCATCATCATCATCTTAATCATCATCATCTTAATCATCACTATCATCATCATCATCTTAATCATCATTATCATCGTCATCATTGTCGTCATAATTATCAGCACTATCATCATCTTTATAATCACAAACTGTGGTAAAAAATAGTATAGAAGTTTGGCTGAATAAATTATTTAAAATAAATAAATAAATATATATATATATATATATATATATATATATTATTTAACAAAAATATAATTGTTATTGTTTTATTTTTTGTTATTATTATTTTTTGACATCAAGATGACGTCAAAAAAACGTCACACCTAATACGATATAATCGGATTTAACATCTGTCATTCATTTATTTTTTCGTTTCGTTCATTCATTCATTCATTCGTTCATTCATTCATTCATTAATTCATTCATTAATTCATTCATTCACTGATCAGTAATTAATTAGTATATCTCTTACCACGTAATATGCGATGTGCTTTAGATGAATGCAAAGATGGAAAGATGGATAAATAACCGGATGGATGGAATGATAGATGGATAGAAAAATGAATGACATGGTAGATGGATAGATGGAAAAATAATAAATTTTGATAAACAAAGGAATGAATAAAGTAGAAATAACAAACAAATCAATCAATTGTAGAAAATATTGATAAAGAAGGTCTTAGATGTTTCAATAAAGATAACCTACAAACTCCTCTCACACACACACACACACACACACACACACACACACACACACACACACGCACACGCAAACACAACACATCTGAATCCAACCATATAAACATAAATATAAACAAACGACATCACGTGACATGCGCGACTTCCGTTTTGAGAACCAAAGATCGTGTTTAACCATCTGTTGTCATGTTGATGAAGGCAGAACCAGAAAATTCAAAACCTGTGATACACACACACACACACACACACACATATATATATATATATATATATAAATATATATATATGCGCACACGTGTATTATAGTGTTTGGATATGTTGTGTTGCGTGCGTGAGTATGTGTGTGCGCTCGTGTGCGCGTGTGTGCGTGCGTGCGTATGATTACTTCCTGAAATCCTAAAATTTACCTTCTGCTGATCGTGCTGTGCGCCTTTGTCGGCTTGTTATCTATCGTTTGTTTATCTTCTTCGCCATCACAAGTATTCCTTTCTTCCTTCTTATCTTCCATCTTTTCATCATCGTCGTCGTCGTCATCATCACCATCTTCATCATCATCATCGTCGTCGTCATCATCATCACCATCGTCATCATCGTAGCGTTATCCATACCCCCATAAACAACAACAGAAACAACAACTCTAACAACAAACAGTGGCAAGTGATAGTGACAACAACGTTACGATAAGGTACCGATAACGTAATATCACTCACTCAGAGGTCTGAGGTGTTAATTTCTATGAAGTTTCTAACGTAATTCAACGCACGCTCATTCATTTGTTCATTCATTCATTCATTCATTCATTCATTCATTCATTCATTCATTTTTTCATTCATTCACTTATTCCCTTATTCCCTTATTCATTCATTTATTCATTCATTTATTCATTCATTTATTTATTTGTTCATTCATTAATTCATTTATTTATTCGTTCATTCATTCACCCATCCATTCATCCATTCGCTCATCCATTCATCATTAAATTTTACAGCCATTCATTCCTCTGAACTACGGAGTGTTAATTTCTGTGAACTTTTAAACGTCAAACTCACTTGTCTGGCGTTTGTTCTTAGCGTGACCCCGTTTTATTTGGGTCAGATTATATTGATGTTTTCGTTGATGTTCACGCACGTACATACATAAACACTTCCAGATACATACACACGCACACATACACACGTACATACATACACACGCACACATGCATGCTCACATACGTAATGTACACATGCAGTCAAACGTGCCTATGAACCCTGAGGGCATATTGACCTCCTGATGACCCTAGCTCCATCATTTTTTTTTAAAAATGAAATAAAGTAAACCTACCTTCTCTGGTTACTTACGTTCACCGACGCCACACTTTTGTTTATGGTCTGAATAATTTTTGAAATTTCATAGATGCAAAAACACACACACCCAAACACACACACATACACACACACACATACATATATATATATATATATATTATAAAAATACATATATGCATATCACATATTTTTTAACAAATATCAGAAGTCTATGAAAAATATCTATGAACAAACCTCAGCCCTTAAGACTTCTTCGAAAGCCAAGAAACGCTTGTATGTAAAATATCTGCAAAGCTTGAAGCTTTCAATATTGTATAGAAATTCATCCAACAAATTAGAACTAACTTTTAAAAAAGCATATTAAAGCATGATTAACAGCCAAGAAACATTGAAATTTTAATTGAGTTGACTAAGAGATATAACAAAAGTCAGGTTAGAAACGCATGTTTGACAGTTAATGCCTCAGATACGGACGATTAAAATATTCTTAACAAATATTAGCTGGTCGGGCTCGAAAAACTTTGCACCTCATCTCAATCATCCAAATAATTTTTTCAATTTATCTGGAATTGTTGTTGAATAAAAGATCATTTAATTTCAAGTATACATATATTATTTTAATCCATTTTATTCACATATCTGAATAGAAATCCATTCAGTGTTTTAATTTGATTCATACAGGCATACATGCGCACACACACGTGCAAGCAAACACACACACAAAGGACCACAAACACGTTCATACATAAACACACACACACACAAACATACAAAACATACGAACGTATAAATCAGACGAAATAAAACAAACATAGTAAGACATAACGCGTTATTAAATGCCAATAAAATGCTTATTTGAGGTTCATTTAATGGTGGCCAATATGAAAGGTAGGTCACGATAAGTTCACCTAGTTCAAACGAATCACAATTTATCACCTACGCATTTGTGTGTGTGTGTACGTGTGCATGTGTGTGTCTGTGTTTGTTTGTTTACGTACGTGTGCATTCTTTAATGTTTTTTGTTTATATGGATGTGTTTTGTATATTTTAACAAGATGTTCGTCTATTTTTTGATGTACTCATATCGGTGTTTATATTTGTTTGTGAGTAAAATTCGTCACGTACGTTTGTATGTGTGTATGTTTGTAGGTATCTACATATGTGTGCATGTTTGTATGTATGTATGTTCATATTTGTGCATGTTTGTATGTACGAGTGTAAGTTTTGTACGTTTTGTTTATTGGATGGACAGAGATGAATGAATTGATTACACGTATGCGATTTTTGGCTTATTAATTTTCGTTTCTATTCCTTTCAGATTTTATTAACCTAGTTACACACAAACCTACACACACAGACACACACACACACATTCACACTCACAAGAAGTCACAAGCATACAAACATTCACACACCTACACAAGCAGGCATCAAAACGCATTTACACACACACGTACACACGCACACGAGCAAGCACAAAAAACGCATCAGCCATCACAACCCCTCATCTTATGATCAGATTATAACAATTACCCGGACGTTCGGTGCACGTGTACTTAGCGATAGTTACACTTGTGCGGACCACTGTATTTTAATACATCTAATTAAAACTAAACCAGGCATTTACCGACAGTCGATACATACATACATACAAACATACATACATACAAAGACGTTTGACGGTTCAGTGTCACTCATCATGTTTTGGTTTTAACAAACAAAGATACATACATACATACATACGTACATACAAAGATACATACATACATATTTTCGATATAACAAAAGTATAGTTAGCCGGTAATGCGAAACGAGATATAACATCAAAAGGAATTAAGTTAGTTAGGCAGTTTGTATGTGTGTATGTACGTGTGTGTGTATGTGTATGTGTGTATGTATGTATGTATGGATGTGTGTATGTATGGATGTGTGTTCGTATGGATTTATGTATGTATGTATGTGTGTATGTATATGTGTTTGTGTGTAATGCCTGCTTAACGCAGCGCTGCACAATATAGCACAGCCTAATGTGATGAAGATCCACTTATAGCATATAAAAAGTGTATGTGTGTGTGAGTTTGTGTGTATGTGTGTGTGAGTTTGTGTGTGTGTTTGTGTGTGTGTGCGTGTGATGTTTCTTATTTTCAATTTATAGGTTGTGACTTTATCCATGTTACTCGAAATTGAACGTTAACAAGTAGTTGATACACCAATGAACGAACGAACAAAAACATTAAGAGGACAATTACACCACAGCAACACACGCGCACACACACACACACACACACACACATACACACACACTTTACTTCTGAATAAATTCACCACATAACAACATCTTGCATCTTTGATGTGGGCACCGTAATTATTATAAAGAACGATTTTTCGCCTCGATGACTTGCTGTATGTGTGTGTGTGTGCTTGTTTGTGTGTGTGTGTGTGTGTGTGTTTGTAGCTCGGTAGCTTACTGGCCAAATGATGGCTTGCAAGGCGTTCATAGTGCCTCACGCGGTGGAATCTTGCTCCCGTGACTTGAACATGCTGTGCGGTTTGGTGTGTGTTGTGTGTGTGTGTGTGTGTGTGTGTGTGTGTGTGTGTGTGTGTGTGTGTGTGTGTGTGTGTGTGTGTGTGTGTGTGGTTTCTGTCCGTTTTGTTTTTAGCCAAAATTTTTTGCACAATTTTTGATAAAATTTTATTTTGATATTATAGTTATTTAAATTGTTCAGTGAAACTGGAGTTAAATTTTATAATTTAATTGGGTTAATTTTATCACAATTATTACTAATAATAGATATTGTTGTTATAATCATCATTATCGTCAATTCAATTATCGTCATCGTCAGCATCATCATCGTCATCATTCATCATCATCGTCATCACTGTCATCATCATCATCGTCATTCTTAGCAACCAGATAGATTAGAAATGTTACCAATGGTGATTCGGAACGAAAGAAAAGTAGGAGGAGGAGGAGAAAACTTTGATGTTGCTGACGATGACAATGATGATGATTATCGAGATGAGGGTGATGATGATGATCGCGGTGCTCGTCCGAGCGTGACTGATTTAGTTACGAATTCCGAAATATCTCAACAACTCACTCGAGTTAATGGTCACCATCACCACCATCTCCCTCTTCGCCATCGTCATCATCTTCTTAACAATCATCATCATCATCTTCTTTTTCGCCATCGTCATCATCTTCTTAACAATCATCACCATCATTATTACGATGAATACTACTACTACGACGACCAACAACGTCATCAACAACAACAACAACGGCAGACTCATCATAATCGATATCATGACCAATTTAATAATAATAATCAGCAGCAGCAGCGACAGCAACGACAAAATCATCACCATCGTCTGAAACTCTCTCCCAATGGGAGTGGCTATGATAGCAGCCACAGTCGCGGTGTTCACATTAGAAACAAATTAAATTTTGACGACCATGACGATGTTGACGACAGCTATCAGTATCATGACCCAAGTCATCTTCAACATCATCATCATCACCAACATCAACATCATCATCAACAACAACAACAGCAACAACAGCAGCAACAAACTATTTGGCAACATTCTGCGTGCAAACAATTCGGTTTCCTAAGATCAGAGGTTCGTCTTTCAATAATAATAACGTTATTATTAATATTATTAATTACTATAATTATTAAATAATAATAATATTATTATTATTATTATTGCTTGTATTTATGAATTTTTGCGTGTATGTGTGTGTGTGTGTGTGTGTGGTGTGTACATACTTACATATTTGCACGATTCGATAAAATTTCCTGTTGACTGATTACGTAACGCACACACACACACTCTCTTTCTTTCTCTCTCTCTCTCTCTTTCTCTCTCTGAATTTTATCTCAATATCTATATTTGAATCTAGATCAAATTTTAACATGACGTTTAGGTATTCTCTCTTCCTCCTCTCTCTCTCGCTCTCTCTCTCTTTCTCTTTTTTCTCTGTTATATTATACCATCAGATGCAAAGCGCAATTAAGACATTTTATTTACACTTGCCTCACTTAACTCTTGCTCTCTTCTTACTCTCTTACTCTCTTCCTCTTTCTTTCACTCTCTTGTCTTTTTTTATCTCTTTCTCTCTCTCTCTCTCTCTTTCTCTCTCAACACAACTGAGTGACTGATTAAATGATTAATTGAGGGATAGATGGATCGACAAACAAACAGACAAAAAAAGAATGACTAACTTATGACGTGAAAGCCAAACCATGTGACGTAGGAATAATGATATGTAAACAACTTGTAATAAATGATATCGTATCATCGTTAGCTACCTTTTATAACATGATACCGTCGTTAACAACCTTTTATAACATGATACAGTATCATCTTTAGCAACTTTTAAATGTTTTTGTATCATCCTATACAACTTATAATACATTATATCCCCCCCTAGTTAATAACTTATATATAAATGGTATCATATCACTGTAAGCAACTTATAGCATGATATCTTATCATTGTCGAAACCTTTCAAGATCACCATTTTTAATCATTGCTATAATCATAAACGCGCTGCAATACATGTGGAATATATTGATACATTGCTGCTATCTTCATTATAACCATCATTATCAACACAACCGTCATTGTTATCATCATCGTCATCATCATCGTCATCATCATCGTCATCATCATCGTCATCATAAAATATATCACATTCATCACCGCCATAAGTAACTCACTAACATATGTTCTCTACTTGTTCAGCAAATCGTTAAACAAACATTCATCGTCAATATTTTAGGCAGCTGTTTTGCCATATCTGCATAGTAAAATTTATAACAATATTATTATTGTTATTGTTATTATTATTATTATCATTGCTACTACTGCTACTACTACTACTACTACTGCTGCTACTACTACTACTACTACTACTACTACTACTACTACTACTACTGCTACTTCTACTACTACTACTACTACTACTACTACTACTACTGCTACTTCTACTACTACTACTATTACTACTGCTACTAATGTTAACAATCTTTTCTGTTTCTTACTTCCAAAATGACAGAACTCAGCCTTACCTGGCGTGGCAGTGTTGAAACAATTTCCTATGACGTCATCGTTGTCGTCACCACCGAAATCATCATCATCATCATCATCCCTAGGATCATCATCATCATCGTCGCAACCATCGTCATCATCACTACCGTCATCATCACCGCCATTGCCGCTGAGGCGACCACAACAGCCACAACTACTACTACCACCACAACAGCCACAACTACTACTACCACCACAA
>NW_008704083.1:1193036-1195536 GCF_000326865.2 Helobdella robusta
AAAGAGAATTTGTGCGATAATAAAGAAAACATCATCTACAACAACAACAACAGCAGCAAAACATCTGACCACAACAACAACAACAACATCCGCAACAGTTTACAATTTTTTATCAACGGTAAAAAGATCAAAAACCTTTCCAGGAATAATTTTAAAAATAATTTACCTCCATACAAAATAGAACGAGTCGAACAATACATCAATTATCAACAACAACATCATCATCATCATCATCATCAACAACAACAACAACAACATCAACAACACCAACAACAGCAACAACAACAACACAACGTGTGCAATAACCATTTATCTCATGAACCACAATCAACTACAGTAGCAACAATAACAACTATTAACTCAAACAACAACAATAACAGCAAAAACATCGACAGCGACACCTATCGACAAACACACAAAAATAACAACAACAACAACAAAATCAAAAACATTGACAACGTCAAAATAAAGAAAAACATACATGACATATCATACATCAACAACAACAACAACAACAATTTCTCAATAGTAGATAGCTGCTACGATCTAAATATTGCTTATATCAACAACACTACTTTTGATTACAACAACGACCACAACAACAACAACAACAACAATGACAACAATGACGAGGTTGATGTTACATGCGACGACATGGATGATTCTAGCTACTCATTTTCTGACAACAATATAAGCTATTTATTAGATTTGTCGACAACAAGAACAACAGCGGTAGACAAAACAACAACAACGTTGTCGTCATCATCATCAACAACAACAACTTCATCATCACCAATAATAGCAACAACAACAACAACAACAACATCGAAGGAATTTAGCTCAAAATTTGATAACGCTCATGCAGACACACAATATAAAAAGTTCCCGAAACTTCAAGAAAGTCAAAACAACAACAGCGCCACTACAACTACAACTACCACTACCACCACAACAACTACTACTTCTGCTACTGCTAATAGTAGTAGCAGTAGCCACAACAGCAACAAGATTAGACAAACAGCAGCTGCAGTAAAGCTATTCGACAAAACGTTTGCCGACGGAGAAAATTCATTTCAAGTAAGTGACAAAATCCATGTGTTGTTATAATTATGCTATAATTAATAACAATAATAATAAAAATAATAATAATAATAAAAATAATAATATGAATATTAGTATATAGATGTGCGTGTGTGTGCGTGTGTGTGTAGTTGTCATACATCCGTCGTACAAACATGATGACATTAACATGACATGTCATTTACATGACATTAATTGATGTTACTATTGCGTTGGTGTCTACTACATACATAGAATAGCATGAAATTACGTGTGTGTGTGTGTGCGCGCGCGTGTGTGTGTGCGTGTTTGTATGTGTATGTATGTGAACGGAATTCCATCACGCTCCAAGCATAATCACGCGAATGATAAATAAATACGTTGAAAAACAGCAAGAAACATTTTTTTTGAAATGTAATAAAATTTATTTGCTCCAGTTTTGTTGGGTAGTAATAGTAGTAGTAGTAGTGGTAGTAGTAGTAGTAGTAGTGGTAGTAGTGGTAGTAGTGGTAGTAGTAGTAGTAGTAGTAGTAGTGGTAGTAGTAGTAGTAGTAGTAGTAGTAGAAAAGTAGTAGTAGTAGAAGAAGTGTTGCAGAAGCAGCAGTAGTAGAACTTGTAATGAAGTTTTCGATTTTGACTTCTAAATTCGCTATAAATTTTCAAATCAGAAAAACGACAATCAAAAAATTGTTAGAAAAAGTTTCAACAACATCTTCAACATTAGCAACAACAACAGCAACAACAACAGCAGCAGCAACAACAGCAGCAGCAACAACAACTGCAACAACAGCAGCAACAACAGCAGCAGCAACAACAACTGCAACAACAACTGCAACAACAACTGCAACAACAACAGCAACTGCAACAACTACAGCTGCAACAACAACATCAAAAAAATCCTCAAAAACATCGTCACTGTCGAGACCAACAACAGCGAAATGTTAACACGAGGCGTGCAACTGTTCTCGAGACCGTTGAGATACGCGTATCTAGACGCCAGTCAACACTCAATATTGTTTCAAAACATCGACAAGGTAATTAAAAGATAATTAATTTGAATAGTAATTACAATTATATTTACATTTATTATTATTATTATTATTTATTAATTGCGTTACAAAAAACTTGTTGGAGGAGGAAAATTTTGTAGAGGGCAGGCAGAGTTTTTGGAAAAGGGGTGAGGTCCCTGTGTTTTTTTTTCAGACACAAAATTTGCCGAATTTTAATTTTATTTTTGTCCCTTATCACAGTAGCTGTAAGTTGTTTTGGTGGGGAAGGCCTTTCCAATACCGAAGGCCTTCAGGACTACCACCCTCGTTATAAATACCATACACAGTCAATCGCATGTTATCTAGTTATGACAGTAAGGTAACTCAAACCACCACACCAATCCAGTTATCCGCCGTCAGCGAGTTCAACTGCACGACCATCACAAGCATCT
>NW_008704083.1:1200536-1208036 GCF_000326865.2 Helobdella robusta
TAGTGGTGATGGTGGTAGTGATGGTGGTAATGGTGGTCATTCGAAAATGGCGGATGACCCGATGAGCGGGAAGTTCACCAAACGTGATAAGGAGTGTGAAAAATTGAGAGAGATTAAGAAGAAACATGTCAGATGAACATTAGAATGATGATGATGATGGTGTGATGACGCTGATGATGATGCTGTTGGCGTTGGTGGTGATGATGTTTATGGTGGTGACACTTACACCGATGATGGTGAAGATGAGGATTTGTTTGCTGGTGACAAAATCTTCGTTTAGATTATGTTGATTTTAAAAGATTCTAACAGGATTTAATTTTTCAGTTATCGAACTTGTTATGGCATTTGTTTTTAACAATATTTAGGCATTTTATTTTAAATGTGTTAAAATTTACTTATCAATTGAATTAGTTTAATTAAATTTTCCATTGTATTTATAGCCAATTTTAAACGATTTCGCCAAGTTTGTAATAAAAATAATCTCTCTTACTCTTATATAAAAAGTATAAATTAACTAATTAAAAAACTAATTGATTTAATTAATCAACTAAACTAATTAATTAATCAGCATGCTAGGGAATTTTTTATCATTTACAAGCGCTTTTTTTAGATAGCACACAAAATATTAATCCCGACGTTACGTTACGCTTAGCTGCCAATCAATACTTACCTGTACAGGTGCACATGTATGCTTATATATATATATATATATGTATAGAGAGAGAGAAAAGAAAGAGAAGAGAGACAGATAGAGAAAAAGAAAGGAAAGATATGTGTATTTAAACATACATACAAATGACAAATATACACACTTATATACATATATATATACTATGAAGTACAAATACATGACGCATTTATACAATGTTATACAACCATATATACATCTTTTCAATTATCTACCCACCACCTACCTACCTACACAAAATTATATTTTCATTGTATTTGTCGTCAAATGCATGCATGTATGTGTATATGTATGTTTGTGTATGCATGCATGTATATACATTATACATATACAAAATCCTCCATAGCCATTTTCATCTTTAGTAAAACAAGCTACCATTCAATTATTAATGGTAGGCTTATAATGATAGCAGTACATGAATACATGTATGTATATGTGTATTTATATGTATGTGGATATGTGTGTATGTATGTATGTTTGTTTGTATGTCTGTGCTTGTGTGTGCGTGTGTGTGAGCAAAGAATTGGAGCTCAACAATGACTATGTTTGCAGATGAATAAATATCAATCGTTGAAATATTTGAAATAGTTTTTAATCTTTTAGATGTTTATTTATAAATTTTTTTTTTAAATTTATTTATTGTTATTGCGAATTTTCTTCATTCTCTATGGCGTTTGATTGAATAATTTCTGAATTTAAAAGGTAAAATATGCGAAAATGAATTTAAAGTTAATAAAGTAATTATATCCGGATATTATATCTCGTGCTGTATCTGTCTGTATTTGTTTTTGTATCTTCTTAATGATATTTTTGTTTGCAATGTATCTCTAAATATGTTTGTAACTTGTTATATCCTCATGTTAATTTATAAATTACTTTGCCGAGATTTGAACAATTCAGAAAAAACTTTTCAAGGAAACATTCAGACATATACACACATACACATTCAGAAACACCTAGTCAGACATATGAACGCACACAGACAGACAGATACAAAGACAGACAGACACAAAGACAAACACACAGACTACTACTGTTACAACCTCAATAAACTCATTCCTAATTAACTAAAATCATTATAAACCTCATAAATAGAACGTAGTACAACTATGATAAAATTATTTTACAAAAAAAATTCCCCCAGAATGTCAACAGCTAAACGTGAAGACTTTGGGACACCAACCGGAGGTTTTGATTATTTGGAGGAAACAAAAAGCGTCGCATTTATTGTCTTTGGGGCAATTTTGATCCTATTTGGTGGGCTTTCGGCAGCACTTGGAATAGGGGCAGTTTGCACGCTGGCTTCCGGCTATTATATCGGCTATGGCATCTGGTGTGGTATCTTGGTCGGTATATACTTCATAATTGGAATTATTAATTATATGGATGATTATTAAAAAATAAATTTAATCTGAAGATTGGAAAAGTTTTCACACATGCAGACATTCACACACGCGTACAAACACACAATTAATCATTTAATTAATTATTAAATAATTAATTAAATAATTATATGAAACACTCAGATATGCATTGCTGGAGTGTTCTGCGTGTTCACTGGTTACAAGAAAAACGCCTTCATTGTGAGCCACTTGGAAAAAAATTTATTTTAAATTAAAAGAAAGAGCAGATGATCAAACAATACACTCACACACACACCGCAAACACACACACACATACACACACATTGACTTACAAACACACACACATTCAAACACACACACACACAGATAGTGACCACATGTGTCAGCTGCACTATGACTTGCTTCATAGCTATCGTCCAGATTGGAATCGCCATAACCGCTGCTGACAACGATAGCGTTGGCGTCAGACAAAATTTGCAAACTATAAGACTTCAAGATGGGTATCTCGATTATGATATATACTATCAGAGAAACAACCCTTACAAATATCTATGTTCCGGGCCCAACACCCCCTTCACATGGGTTCGATTTTGGCCCTTTTTTTTTACAATTTTTTCCATTTTTTTAAATTATTATGAGTTAATTTTATGTTTTTTGATGAATTAAGTAAATTTCCTTCCTTTGGTCCATTTTTTCGCTAATTAAAAGTTTTTTCAGAATTAATTTTAGTTAATTATATATATTTTTACAGAATAGAGTAAAATAAAATAAAAAACCCTAGAAAACTGCCTGGGGCCCGGTAGATGTCCTCCTAATCCTCAGTGGCTTCGCAGTTCTCGGGATATCCATGGCAGCCGCCATTATGTCTTGCATAGCTGCCAATAAGGGAATCCGGATTATAAAGGTTCGAGTTGGTTTTTTTTTGGTTTTCTTTTTCCGATTATCATTATCATCGTCATCATCATCGTCATCAACTTCTTTCTCATCGTCGTCGTCATCATCATTATCATCCTAATCATCCTCCTCTTCATCATCAACTTCATCATTATCGTCATCTTCTTCATCGTCGTCGTCGTCATCATCATTAATTATTTCATTATTATGCTCACTATTATTCTTGGTTATTGTTATCCATAATAATTAATTTTTTCATATTTACCAGCATCCGAATACAGATGGTATGTTCTATTTTATTTTTCATTTATTGAATTTCATTTAAATATATTTGAACAATATTGAATTAATTTCTAGTACAAATATATAGTTAACTTTTAAAACATTTTTCGCGGTAATGTGGATTTGAACCCGACGACTGCGAAACATGAGCAGACACTTAACTTGCTCACAGTGGACTGTGATCAATTTGCATTCGAACATGGTCACCACAACAGCATTGCCAGACATTTTAACCATTATTACACTATCATGCCAACTGTTAGGTTTTTTGATTGGATCAATTAATTTTGCAGGTTTCGGCCACAATTACGACACCACAGGGCGCCAAACAGAGTCTCGAATGTCCAACCAAATGTATTCGATGAATTAGTGTTCATATACCCTGACTTTAAATCCTAAACTGTATTTTATTTTGATATATTTTTACTAAATGTAAAACGACGCGTGTGTGAAGTACTCAGATTTGTGAGCATTTAAGTTGAAATTACTTTTCTCATGTATTATTTTTATCAATCGTAAATATGCCTTTTTACAAAACTAATGAATTCATTCGGCAACTAATATATCAGTTAGAGATCTGTCTTTATAAAATTTATATCATTCCAGATAAATTTTTTTGCATAGCATTCTGGTTGTCTGCTTCTTTGAACGTTGTATTGAGTGCATATATATTGATTTTTTCTTTGCTTGTTTATTAATGATTTAATTGTTTATAACATTTTTGTTTGAAAAATAGTTTAACACCAGACATTGTTCTATTAGTATTTGAGTTGTAAGCATTCGGCGTGCTATCTTGCTGAGCCTTGGTTTGAACGCTGCCTTTTCTAACTATTAAACTGCTATGAAGGAACAAATATTGTTACAAATTGGATTGTTTGATTTAAAACAATTCTTTTGGATAGTTAAACAATTAAATTTCTGAGTCATGTTGTGTAGGGAGTGGGTTCGAAAGCCAGAAGACCCCTGCCCATACCGATATATAGGAGCCTACTATCACTTGGTAAGTATGCACGTAATTGAGAGGCATGATGCATGTAAAATATTGAATAAGTTTTATAGTAAATTTTAATATAATGTTATTGTAATGTAATCATATTCTATGGTACTATGATTCTTTTTTTTTAAGGTGGAGTGTAACATGCAGCAAATGCGACAGATTAATTTACTTTAACTTAGATTAACTTTTCATTACATGCATTACACTGAATTTACTTTTACATTATAAACAAACTCAGCTGATTAATTTATTTTGTTAACGATTCATCTGGTTGATTAATAGTTTAAAAAACTAATTAAACGAAACAAATGGCTTCTCGGGCGACCCCGAATTTAATTTTGGGTGGTGAAGAATTTAAAGATGTCTACGAGCCAGCTGAAGACACATTCCTACTACTAGATGCTCTTGAGAAAGATGAATTGCAAATTAAATCCATCCAGTAAGCTTTTTTTTTAGAAAAAAAATTATCAATCGCGTATCAAACGATACGACTGATTTACTTTTATTAATTAATTTATTCTCATTCTTCACATGTTTCTTAAGTTTTTGAGGCATTCAATAATTTTAAATAGTTAAAAAAACTAAAATTAGTCATATTTGAAATTTCAGGCCCCTAATTTGTTTGGAGGTTGGATCGGGTTCCGGCTGCGTTAGTTCGTTCGTTGCCGCCATGTTGGGTTCTGCAACATTTTACATGTAAGTGCTTGTGAGTGTAAAATGTAAGTGTAAAATGTTTTGGCAAATATTCACTTTCTAGACTACTATCTTTTTTTAATATTGAAAAGCCGGCAGTACATATAGAATATAGTTCTAGTACTTTTAGAGTTAGGAATTAGTAGTGAAGTCAGGCTAGTATTGTATTTCATTTATTCAGGTTAATATTTTAACTTAACAAAAGTTAAAAAATTTTCAAGATGCACGGATATAAACAAGAAGGCCACGCTGATGACAAAGACCACTGGAATTATAAATGGGAACCAACAGCTAAACCCAGTTCTTACTAATTTTGTAATTAAGAAAATTTTCTACTCCAATATTTAGTGCTATTAATAGAAGTTTACTTTTAATCAGGCAGATGCACTTGATAAAAGATTAAGTCGTTCTGTCGATTTGTTGATATTCAACCCTCCCTATGTTGTGACTGACAGCTTAGAAGTAAAATAGTAATTTATTATGCTGTTCACTTTTACTCTTTCCACTTTTTTCTAATAAACTTTTCAATTTTTCTTTAAAGATAGAAAGCCCTGATATCATAAGCAAATCATGGGCCGGGGGCATAAAGGGACGGGAGGTATTAGATAAATTTTTACCAAGGGTTGAGAACCTTTTATCACACCAAGGAGTTTTCTACTTGGTGGCTATAAAGCCGAATAAACCAGGTGAAAAATATTAAAAATTTATTTATTTATTTATATAATGTGTGTTCATGGTGTGATTAATAGGACGGACTCAAGGACGGGGTTGAGTGGTGGTATTGAAAGAGTGGAAAGCTTTGTTTATTTAGGGGTTAAGCTGAACGCGGATGGAGGATGTTTGAACGCTGTTACGACTAGAGTTTGTGTGGGATGGATGAAATTTAGGGAACTTGGTGGGGTATTGTGTGGAAAGAAATGGTCAGTGAAAATGAAAGGGAGGGTATATAAAGCATGTGTGAGAGCAGCGATGGTATATGGTGGTGAAACTTGGGTGTTGAGGAGAGAGGAGGAAAGTGTACTGCAGAGGGCTGAAAGAGCTATGGTGAGGATGATGTGTGGGGTTAAAGTGAAGGGTAGGAGGAGTAGTACAGAGCTGATGTCGAGGATGGGACTGAATGAGGACATTGTGACATTGACAAGGAGATCGAGATTGCGGTGGTATGGACATGTGTTGAGAAGGGATGAAAGGGTCGGGATTAGGCGAGTGTTGGAGTTCGAGGTTGAAGGAGTGATAGGAAGAGGTCTTCCGCAACTGGGATGGAGAGAGCAGGTGGAGAAGGACAAAGTGAAAGCGGGGTTGCGTGATACTGAGGCGAGTGACAGATGTGGATGGCGTCGAGGGGTATTTCGGTTTCATCATAGGTAGCCAAACGGCAACCCCCGATCTCGGGGAAAATGTCGTCTAAAAGTGTGTTGTTTGTTTATATAATGTTTATAACAAATGTTTTTTGTCCATTTATTATTTTAATAATAAATTTTTTACCATTTTATTATGATGATAGAGTCATTTGAATAATGTCAGTCTAACTAATTATACTGAATTATATTATAAATGTAATAAATAAATAATTAAATAAATAAATACATAAATTAATAAACTAACTAATTATTTAAAAAATTAAATATTAAAAAATGCAGATGAAATAGTGGGGATAATGTCTAGCTATGGATTCACTTGTAGCACAGTTATGGAAAGAAGAGCTGGCATAGAACATTTACTAATACTGAAGTTTAAAAGGAAATAATCGAAAGATATTTTATATTGTTTCAATTTGAATCTTTTCTTATTTAGAATTTTTCATTGTAATCTAGTTATCGAATCTAATTATAATGGATCTTTATTTTTTTTTTCAAATAAAATCTCATATTGAAAAGAGATTTTTTAATAATCTTATTGAATCAAAAACAATTCAAAATCGAGATACAGATACACGTGACGTAAATACTGAAATGAAAATGGTTAAGCAAAATAACACCACCATCATCAATAACATCATGGGTATAAAATAAGATTGAGCTTGTAAATTTTGTAAATTAAAATCAAACATAAGATTGCAGTAGAAACACAATAAGAAAAAAATGAAACCAAAATGAAATCATTATATCGAGATCAAAAAACAAAAATTTAACAGAACCGTTCACAACATCTTTGTAGCAATCCAAAGAAAAACAAAGCAGACAAAGCAGTCAAGAATTCGATTGAAAGTCTATGAAAAAATAGCTAATATCGAATCAAAATTCATTTTCAGTACATCACTAAACCTAAGTAAACTTCCAACTAATTAACTGTCTTCCCCCAGGCAAACACACAACAACCAATTTAACGCTTGTTCCACGCCGATGCCCTTCAGAGCACTACATTCGATAAGGTTGACTTTCCGGGCTTTTCCTCTTGAATTTTTTTCACTTTTAACCGTTGCCCCTCTGAAGTCATTAGGTGTACCGCCCTGTCTGGTTGCCCAATGTAAGACTTCCTCTATGTGGAAGAATTTTTCTACCTCATCTCTGGTAAACGCTTCTGTCTCATCCCTATTTTTCATTCATTTTTTTGTGAAAAATATAAATTTTGATATAAATGTT
>NW_008704083.1:1213036-1220555 GCF_000326865.2 Helobdella robusta
AATAATAAAAACCAACTTCTATTCAAACGAACGAACGAACGAACAAACGGACGAACAAACAGAACAAACACAAGCAACACCAACAAAACAGCTCGAAACGCCATTGCAGTCATCCTCTGTGCGAGCACGGTCTACATCTGCAACAGCGTCTACCACACGAACCCGTTCACGACAACTTCAAACATAACTTCCGGACTACCGCCATTCAAATTTCCTAACTTCACCCTGCAACTCGATAGTAATGTAACTGTCTCCACTGTCGAAATACTTACTGTTGGTTCTTTTTCGTCCTATTTGTATTACTATACGTTATTGTTATTATTAATTTTATTATTTTATAATAATAATAATAATAATTTTTATTATTTTTATTGCTATTCAGAATATAGGATCTGGATTAGCAATCGTGCCCCTCCTCGCGTTGGTCGAATGTTTGGCTATTGGTAAAATTTTTGGTGGGTTTTTATTATTATTTTTATTTGATCTATTCATTCATTTGTTGGCTCATTCGTTCGTTCGTTCATCCGTTCGTTCATTCGTTTGCTTATTTGTTCATTATTTTGTTCGTTTAACGTTTCATCCATCCATCAATCTATCCATCCATCCATCCATCTAGCTAAGAAGAATGGTTACAAGACGAACCCAAGCCAAGAATTTTTTGCAATCGGTAATCCAGCATGCAATTTGTATGAGAACTTTTTACTTTTGATAAACTCGCTGGCTTGTAAAATTAAAATCATCCCTACTTTACTATCAATCCATGCTTTTAACACTCCCTCAAATAACTGCCAGAGAAATCAACACACACACGCACGCACGCACACACACACACACACGCACTAGCACACACACACACTAATACACACATACACACAGTGGATACAAACACACGTGAATCGACATTGCATGTGATAAACTGGGATATCTTAGCGTTCGAACAATGTCACTGCACATCTGCAACTGCAAAACCAGGCGTCTTAACTACAAGACCATCTTGCCACCCGTTGTAATTGTTGTTATTATTATTATTATTATTGTTATTATTATTATTGTTATTATTATTATTGTTGTTGTTATGGTTATTATTCTTTTTATTATTATTATTTAGGTGTTTGTAATTTTGCCAGCTGCTTTGTATCATCGTTCCCAGTTACGGGAAGTTTTTCAAGGTTGTTAATTGTTAAATTAGTTAGTTAATTTGTTAATTAGTCAATCGATCGATCGATCGATTAATTAAAAAGTAATTGATTAATCGATCAATTAATTTATTAATTAATCAATTAACAATTTTTTTAAATTATTTAATTGATATTCATCAGAACAGCCGTCAATTCTGCCAGTGGAGTTATGACAACTGCTGGTGGCCTAATTACAGGTTGGTTGGTTGGACGGTTGGATGGATGGTTGGTTGGTTGGTTGGTTGGCTGGATGGTTGGTTGGTTGGTTGGTCGGTTGGTTGGTTAAATGGTTGGTTGGTTGGACGGTTGGTTGGATGGTTGGTTGGTTGGTTGAATGGTTGGTTGGTTGGTTGAATGGTTGATTGGTTGGTTGGTTGGACGGTTGGTTGGATGGTTGGTTGGTTGGTTGGATGGTTGGCT
Organism: Helobdella robusta; assembly: GCF_000326865.2. Lineage (NCBI taxonomy): Eukaryota > Metazoa > Annelida > Clitellata > Rhynchobdellida > Glossiphoniidae > Helobdella > Helobdella robusta. Next base: position 1,214,635 of record NW_008704083.1, read on the forward strand.
ATTTATTTTGTCAATTGGCCAGTTGGTTGGCTGGTTGATTGATTTTGCAAGCACTTCACAATATGCCCGTATCATGGGATTGATTTTGAAATTTTACAAAAGTTGCCATCAAACTAGATAGATAGATCAACGCGAAAGAAATAACAACCAAATACATGACACTTTTAACGTCTGAGCTAACACTCCAGCCAACCATTTATATCAAACTACTATTAAACTTACTTTAATTATTTCAATTGGCTATAATTGGTTAGTTAATTATAAACAATCAATTAACATAAATTAATAAATTATTAACAATCTAATTATTATTATTATTATAATCTAATTATTAACAACTAACACGAATTAGTTAATTATAAACAATCAATTAACATAAATTAGTAAATTATAAACAATCAATTAAAATGAATTAGTAAATTATTAACACTCAATTAACATAAATTAGTTAATTATTAACAATCAATATAAATTAGTAAATCATAAACGATCAATTAAAATAAATTAGTTAATTATAAACAATCAATTAACATAAATTAACATAAAGGTACACTAGTGATTCTCAGTCTATTATTTTTGACGCCGTACTTCCATTACATTCCGGAGTCAACTCTCGCAGTTATCATCTTCTGTGCCGTCCTGGATATGATCAGCTTCAAACTGCCTGTAAAACTTTGGAAAGTTAATAGTACGTTTGTTTGTGTGTGTGTATGTTTGTTTGTTTGTGTGTGTGTGTGTGTGCGCGTACGTACGTTTGTGTGTTTGTTTGTGTGTGTATGTGTTTGTTTGTCTGTGTGTGTGTGTGTGTGTGTGTGTGCGTCTGTGTTCTTTCTAGATATGATGATCAGTTTCAAACTGACTGCTATTGAACTGAAAGTTTATAGTATGTGTGTTATGTGGGTGTGCTCGTGTGCGCGCTCATGTGCATGCATGTATGTATGTGTGCGTGTATGGGCATGTGTGCGTGTGTATGCCAAATGAATTTTTTTTCTATAAATTCTTTTATGGTCATCCTGCTTTCTTATAATTTTGATTTTGGATCTTGAAAAGCAAATAAATTTTCGTTTCGTTTCGTTTCGTGTGCGTGTGTGTGTGTGTGTGGTGTGTGTGTGTGTGTGTGTGTGTAATAACAACGACAACAACAACAATAATAATAATAACAACAACAACAACAATACAGAACTCGATTTCGCAGCCTGGATCATCACCTTCACACTGTCACTTCTTATCGGAGTTGACGTCATTATTAGTTTCATTTTTTTCTCATTACTATTGTTATTACAATCATTTTTTCATCATCCCCGTCATCATTATCGTGATTATCATTCTTATCATTATCATCATCATCATCTTCTTCATCATCGTCATCATCTTCGTCATCATCATCATCATCTTCGTCATCATCATCATCATCATCTTCGTCATCATCATCATCATCATCTTCGTCATCATCATCATCATCATCTTCGTCATCATCATCATCATTATCGTCGTCGTCTTAATCTTCGTCATCATCATCATCATCTTCGTCATCATCATCATCATCATCTTCGTCATCATCATCATCATTATCGTCGTCGTCTTAATCTTCGTCATCATCATCATCATCTTCTTCATCATCGTCATCATCATCGTCATCATCGTCATAGTGGGGGATATTATGCGGCATTGCCTTTTCTTTGGTCACGCTAATCTGTCTATGGAGTAGGCCAAAACTTAAGGTTCTTTGTTCTTATCTATGGTGATGTAATAATAACGACAAAAATAATAATAATAATAACAATAATATTTATTATTGTTGTTATTATTGTTAAATAGGATGTCACATCAGAATCATTGCAGCTGTTGGACACTAGAATTCTCTATAGCGTTCGTCGTGAATTTATTTTAAAGATTTCATTAAGAAAGAAATTAAAATATGCTTCATTCATTTATTCGTTCATTCATTCATTCAATCAATTATTCAATCATTCAATCATTTATTCAAATTTATTCATTTGTTCATTTTCCCATTCGTTTATTCATTCATCTGCTCATTTATACAATTATTGGTTGATTCATTTCATGCGCTCATCCATCCATTCATTCATGCATGCATTGGTTAACTCAATTACTCATTCATCCATTCATAGATTCATTTATTCACTCACCCATCCATCCATCCATCTATTCGTTCAGTCATTCACACCGGAAACATATGTAATCTTGATTGATCACGGCCTAACCTTCCCAAGCGTTGAGATGTTAATTGAGAGAACCAACGAAATCGTTCAACAAGACGGTACGTAGGGTGCGCGCGTGAGTGTATAATGTGTGAGTGCGTGTGTGATGTATGTGTGTGTATTTGTGTGTGTATGTTTGTTTTTATTTTTGCCAGACCATAGACCAAGAGCTATTATATTTGACTGCAGTCATGTTAAAGTCATCGACTATTCGGTCATTCAAGTACGTGATGATGATGATGATGACCATGATATGATGGTGATGACGATTGTCGTGACCTTTAACCTTTCCAGGGCATGAAAGAAATGATTGAAGACTTTGACAAGAGAGATTCTATAATCATTTGGATGAGATTCACAGTATGCGTTCAATATTTATTGTTACAATTATCATATTATTAATTAATTAATATTATTTATGATTATTAGTTAGTTACATATTTAATTAATTTAAATTATGTTAATTTATGCAAAGCCTCAGTTAATAGAGAAAATAAGGATCTTTAACATTGAAAACTTGTACGTTTCGAATTCTATTGAAGAATCTATAGGAGTTATACAAGGTATATTTTTAATAATAAAAACCTTTTTTTCGAATACAAAACTTTCATTTTTTGTACAACTTTTTTCGACAGGTTATTATGATAGTAACCTGGATGACGATACATCAGTTCATAGAAGACTGAATTCTATTTATTGATTTTTTTTTAATTTTTGTTATTTGTATTAAATTTTTTCATAATATATCTATTTTCATGTCAGTTCTTTGCCTTTTTTTGAAAACTTTTATTTAATTTTGTCAAGATTTTAACATTATTAATCAGTTTAATACGACTGTCGCTATGATCAGTGTTACTTATCTTTGAATGACGTCATTTTCAGCAATGATTTCTTAGCGGATAACATCCTATTTTAATAATAATAATTTTTTGGTCAGTGCTTAGAGAAAATAGAACTATAGAACTATTTTATAACAAATTAAAACACGTAAGTCATATAGAATTGGTTTAAAATTAAATAAATCGAATTGAAGTAACTATAAATGGTTTGTAGGGCTGTTATAATATTGAATCAAAGTTGTTGTTAAAATTTGTTAAGCAGTTTTAACGTTTTTTTAAATTTTAAAAAAGCGTTAAAACCGCTTGTTCATAGCGTTAATTTTTATTTTTTCCTTCACTGGATGGTTTATATTTATAAAATTCTTACAAATATCGATTTTGTAAATTTGTTTGATTGTTTAATTGATTGTTTTTCTAGATATTTATGACTTTGATTTATTTATGTTTTTACTGTAAGATATTTTGGAATATTCACTCCATATAATGTGTCTTATTCTAACTGTATGGTTTTATTCAAGGGGAGGCCTATTTACCAGCATACACATCTTCTTATGGGTTGAAGCAGGGATATGCAAAAAACCTCAATTTTTTCAACTTTTACACTATTCGATCATGTTAAAAATTTGTTTGCTTATGAAATAAACGGTCTAAATAAATCAAAATTGTTATTTGAACAACTATCTTCATTATATTTAATGAATATTTTACATTCTGCTGGTGCTCATAAGAAACTGGCTGCTGAAATCATACGTTGGCTTACGGCAGTGGCTTACAGGGTTTCATAGAACTCTTACGATAGCACTTTTTTGTACATATAATACTTTAAATAAATCAATATATTCATATCACAATTATTTTTGTCAGTATAAATATAGAAATTGCTTTTGTCAGGTGAAAAACAGTGGCTTACTGAAGCCGTAGGTTGGCTTAATCGAATTTTTTCTCATGTATACAATACTATGAGATAAATCAATCAAACAATCAGTCAGTCGGTCGGTCGGTCAGTCAGCCAGCCAGCCAGTCAGTCAGCCAGTCTGTCACTCTGTCAGTCAATCAATCAACCAACCGATCAATCAACCGATCAATCAATCAACTAAATTGAATGAACCAAATAAACAAAAATAAATAAAAAAAATTTGCAAGGCCTGTTCAAACTCGAACAAACAGTTAACCGTACAGATCTACAAACAATTTCGAGATTTTAGTAAAGAAAGAAAAACACAGTAGGGTCATTCTCTGTCAACTTGAACCATGGTCCACGCCCGACCATCTCCGATTTTTTTAAAATTTGAACAGTAAGTACCTCAATGTATTTCATCGACAAAATAAAATTTTTATAAAAAAATTTCAATTATTTTTCAAGTTATGAAAATTTTTGTGACAGCATCCTCATTTTTGAGCGATTTTTTTCAAAACTTGTACCTACGTAGAACGCTATATCTCTTGAACTAGCCAACATATCTTGATGAAATTTTTTGTGCATATCAGTGAAACAATGTAATAACAAAAAAATAAATGTTATTGTCTCGAATCAAAGGATATTTTGAACAAAAAATCTAGAAAAAAATGAATTTTTTGAAAATTTCACCGATTTCAAAACAGCGTAGCTCAAAATCTATCGCAAAATAAATAAATATTTTTTGTTATTTTAGAAGTACCTTATAGTCACAAACAAATCACAAAATTTCGTTAAAATCTGTATTGAACTTTTTGAGCTATCGGAGCTCAAAATGTCAAAAAAAATGAAAAACTTCTTTTGTTTGGCGCCATTTTTAACTATGAAGAACCAAACGTTTTTTAATTTTTAAAATTTGTTTATATAGTGCTTTTATAGCTTAATAACACATCAAAAAATAAAATTGGCGTTTGCTTTCTTTGAAAAATAAAACAACTTCAAAAACAGGCAAAACAAATTTTTTTCAAGTGTCAATATTTTTTATTTTTTTCAATTTAAAATTTAAAATTTAGAATGTATGTTACACAGATGTGAGGAATGCCCAGGAAAACTGAGTGTCGAAAATAACATAAGAGCGATTTTCGAAGAAGCTGTAATTTCCCATGATGATAATCGCAGTTCATTGATTTCCGTACAGGATACAGTTGACAGTTTCATTGAAAGATTTTCGCAAAAACTTGACGAGTTGTCATCGCATCATTACATAAGCAAAGAACAATTGAAATATCTTAGCGATTCTAAAGAAAATTTAAAAAATTCGGAGTGTATTGCTTTAATGGATTTTGCTGAAAATTATTCGGTGATAATACAGGATGCAATCCAGAGTCAACATTGGAGCAACACGCAAGTTACTAGCCAATTGTTCTTTATTACAGAAAACTTATTTATTTATTTATGAAAACTTATCTGTCAAAAGCGTTTGCATGATTAGCGACTGTCTCGATCACAATGTTTCCGCTGTTTATGCTTTTCAAAAACATTTAATTAACTATGTAAAACAAAACCTGAAAAACGTTACTTTAATTAAATATTTTTCTGATGGTGCGGTAAGTCAATACAAAAATTTTTCTAATTTAATTCATCACAAAGAGGATTTTGGATTAAAAGCAGAATGGCACATTTTTGCAACTTTTCATGGTAAAAGTCCTTGCGATGGAATTGGAGGGACAACAAAAAGATCAGATATTGAACGCCAGAGATTTTTACACATACGCTGATGCGAAAATAAATGGTATTAAATTTTTTTGGGTAGACAAAAAAGAAATTAAAGATCTGCTAGGAATGCTTGAAAAAGATTTAGGTCAGCAGATAAAATAAAGGGTTGTCGAAGTCATCACTCATTTATTCCAGACAAAAATGATCAACTTTTGATGAAACGTTTGTTCTTCAGATTTATTGGATACA
>NW_008704083.1:1220605-1233105 GCF_000326865.2 Helobdella robusta
CCGGATACTGAAAAATAATTTGAAAAATAAAGTTAATTCACTAAAACAAAAAAACAAGCAATTGGAAAAAATAGGCAACTTATCTTTTTGAGATAACACTCAATCTTTGTTCAAATTCGAGTACTTTCAAAGGTACAATGAGACAAAAACAAATTTACCTTTAACATTATCTTCAATTTGTCATCGGAACGATCATCATGAGACCACCATCTGAAACGTGCTGACGCCCGCCACAGCCCCCCTCTCATCATTCTGTAGACAAGTTTTTATTAATTAGCAAAGTAGTAAATCAAGAAACAAAGGAACGAACGAATAAATGATTAACTGAATGATTGAACGATTGGTTGAATGAATAAATTAACTAATTAATCAACCAATGATTTAATGAATGAATAGAATGAATCAATGAATAAATTAACTGAGGAATAATTTGAAAGATAGTGATAAAATGAATAAATGAATGAGAAAAATAAAAAAAGAAACTAAATCATACTTCAAAAACCGTCGTTGTTATCTTCGATTTGTCATCGGAACGATCATCATGAGACCTCCATCTGAAACGTGCTGATGCCCACCACAGCCCACCTCTCATCATTCTGTAGACATTTTTTTAATAGCGTATTAGTAAATCAAGGAACAAAGGAACGATCGAATAAATGATTAACTGAATGATTGAATAATTGGTTGAATGAATGAGTGAATGAATGAATTAATTAATAAATCAATGATTCAATTAATGAATAGAATGAATTAACGAATCAATTAATAGAAGAATAATTTAAAAGATTGAGTGATAAAATGAACGAATGAGAAAATTAAAAAACGAAACTAAACCTTACTTCAAAAATCGTCGTTACTGTACTTTCCATTGCACCGACCACCACCATCTGGTCGGCACGCAAAATACCATCCGAACTTCAGAGTGTCAGTCGAACAGCCAACGAGCTGATTCTTCCTACACCACCATCATCATATGTAAATCATCATGAGACCACCATCTAAAACATGCTTATCCAAATTATACTCATGCCTATATAAATTAATTTGATTGTGGCTATTTCTATGCTTAATTACTTTATTTACTTGCCATAGGTATGCACAGCATTTAATAAATTAATGATAATAATTAATCAATCAATCAATCTTCGTTTTGCGTCCAGAGACCCGGTTTCCTGAGGTATTAATAATTAATAACACAACATTCTAAGTGCATAAAATATAATAACTTAAAAGTACAATTTTCACAAACCTCATTGGTTATGGTGATGGGGATTCTTTTAAAACTGAATGATCATGATCTAACAAGTCATGGATTGATGAATCACTGGAATCACACATTATCTTTAATAAATTTAATAACAACATGTACTACAATTTAAGAATGAGGAATATTTTGTAAAACATTAAATGAAAAAAAATGTAGTTTGAATCACTCATAATTAATAAATTTTAATTAAATTGCAAGTTAGCTTGGGGAGTTTGAAGCTTGAATTGAACAAATTACAAAATTGTTTATTTTATAAAATTGATTGATAAGTTGTTTAATATATTTATTTAATTTAGTATATTTATTATTCCCAGACCTAAGCATTGTAAATAAAAATTTTAAAACCAATCAAGCAATAGAATTTAGGATCTTAGGAACAAGTGCTGTTAGTCGCTAGTGTAGTAGTAGTATGTAGTAGTGTAGTGGTTGGTAGTTTCTAGTAGTCTCTCTAGTAGTTTAGTAATTTAATTACTAATTAGTCGTCGTTTAGTGTTGTTACAGTTAATGAGTTAAGTGTTGTTGGTGGTTCACAAAAAATTTTTTTTATTTAAAATGCAAAAAGATACTTAACCGTCATACAGCAATATCTATCCTAAAACAGCATCTAGTATCACCTTTTAAAACATTTTGAAATTTTAAATAAAAGCAATATTCCGAAATTAGTAAATATACGATCGTAACTTTTGACTTGGGCGATAAAAAATCCCCCTCTAATTTCCCTCCGGAAGTAAGCTCCTTGTTCGACCGTCAAAATGAGGGAAGGCCGTTATATTTATTCTAATTATATGGTTTTATTTTCGTGCAATATATATGTACGTTTTTTTCGTTCATTTTTATTATTATTCTTAAAAAATAAATAAATTGACTTTCAATTGTGTTTATTTCGTGTTAAAAACGCTTCATAACTCATCACAATTTCATCATTTTGTCACGGATTACATTTGAATATTCATAAATAATAGAATTCAATGGATGATAACATGGACGTATATAATATATCCATGGATGATAACCCTTTTTGCCTGTTGCAAAAATATTGCAATTAGTTCAAATAATTAATATAATTAATTTCAATGAGTTTAAAAAATAATTTAATTAATTCAACATTATTGTTGAATATATTTTTAATCCTAATGGTTACTTGTATAGCCAGAAATACCACAAAATACCAAAAAATTATTTTTAATAACTAAATTTAACTTTTAGTTGAAAGTGATTTTATTGTTTACATCGGTGATTTAAATTTTTAAATTGAAATTTTTAAATTTATCTCGCTAAACATCACAAAATCAGAAAATTTATTTTCATAAAAATTGGAAATTCAACCGTCATAATTAAAGATTAATTAATATTTCAGACGTCATTCTTGTTGGTACGATTTTTTTAATTTAAAAAATGTTTTCCCCAAATGCAGGCATGGTATGGTGGGTGATTCAACATTTTTTTCAATGTTTGAAACTTTTATTTAAATTTTAAAGGTTAAATAAATTACAAATAGAAGATAAAAAAAATCATTGAAATGACATTGTACAATGTTGACCTGTACATTTATGATCTCTCACAAGGGCTGGCTAAAACCCTTGGTTCTCTGATATTTAGTTAGTTGTTAGTGGGTGAATATTAAAAGAATGGATGGATGAATTGAATGAATGAATAGATGAAAGATTGAATGAGTGATTAAATAGGTGATTGAATAAAAAATGAATGAATAATTTGATAAAATAAATAATTGAATTGGTTGTTTAAGTTAATTTTAATTTGTTTGTCTTTGTATGTGTAAATTATTTAATAGATTGAATGGTTGTGACGAATGAATTTGTAAATGAATGAATAAAAGAATTAATTAAAAAATGAATGAGTGATTAGACAGATGGCTAGAATAATGAATAAAGAAATTGATATGGCTAAACTATCAGCTAATTTAAAAATAGTAGATTCAGTATAAAGAATTTTTTTTATTTCTTCTAAACAGGAAAGCCTGTGGCTGGGGTATGGCACACTGGTGTGGTTGTCTATGGCACTGAATATTTCTTTGGTACTCAGGGCATACAGTTCATACAGCCCGTATTAAAAAATTTTTTTTTGTTTGTTTTTTAATTTTTTTCAACAAAATATCATTCAAATCTTTGATTTTTTTGTATGATTTTTGTTTTTTCTATGGTTTTATTATGATAAATTTTCAACAAAATATCATCTCCAGTTATTTCAGTGTTTAAGGACTTTTGGCTTTTAGCTTTGTTTTTTGTTTTTCTTTCTGTCTCTCTCTCTCTCTCTCTCTCCCCCCTTGTACATATACATTTATCTTCTTTCTATGGTTTTTTCTCTCTCTCTGTACATTTGTAGGGCGGAACAATACTGGGCCATACATACAGGATTCATAACATGGGAAAAACCGAAGTTCCCAAAGAACTTTTTGAAGAATATTTGAGGGATTTAGCTGATGATAAATTTAGGTTCGTTGTTAATTTATTTTCTGAGGCTTTTTTTTTAATTAAGAATTAATTAATTAACCTCTTTAATTAATGAAGTTAAGAATTAACAAAAATATTACTAAAAATAATTATCCAGATATGATAAGTATCATCTTCTTGATCACAACTGCAACACCTTTTCAAACGAAATTTGTTTATTCCTGTTGAACAAGCACATCCCTGATTACATCACTAATCTGCCTCAGGAGTTCAAACAATCGTTAGTTAATGACGTCATCGTCGTTGTCGCTCTGTGGTGTAATTGTATTTGATGGTATTGTAATTTTTTTCACTCATTTAAGGATCTCTTTGCGTTCAAACCCTATCACTGCGGTAGTGCTGCTAGGTACTTTAACCATTACACTACCTTTCTGTATTGTGTCGTATTGTTTTACATCTTGTTTAAATTTCCCTCTCAGCCCTCTGGGGAACTTCATCAAACCCCTCCTCGACGAGATATACAGTAATCGTTTCATTCCATCGCCGTCATCCCTTAACGCCATTCGCTCCATCTCTCCACCCAATTCTCAGCAGACGACAAGCACCATCTCGACAACATCTACCACTGCCAGACACGCACGCTCTGCAAGTGGCAAACGCGCCGATGACGGTAGCGGTAGCAGTAGTGGCGGCGGTGCTGTCCGCAATTTTGGAAGTGTAGCCAGCGATGTCGACATGAGAGGATTAGTGGGATTAGGAATTGGAGTTGGTGGCGGGAGGAGAGATAATAATGAGAATAGGAAGAGAACTGATGAGAAAGATGAAGATTCAGCAAGAGGAAGTTTGCCACAAAAACGACTCGTCAAAGAAGCGATGACCTCCAATTTTGATACTGCCAGCGTCAGTAACGATAGCATTCTAGCCTCTAATAGTAGTATCGATAGCGGGACTAGTCTGATAGCTGCTAGCGACATCAGTAAAGGTAACGCCAGTGACGTTACTGGCCATGCTGCCACTGCTGCTAGAAAAAGTGATGAAAGTGAAGTTGATGACGATGACGACGACGACGATGACGACAACGTTAATAATGCGAATAAAGATAAGAAGAAGGGTGCTAATAATGGTAAATTTGCTGCTGCTGCTGCTACCGTGACTGCTGCTACTGCTGCTGATAAAACGAAAAAAGTTGAAGCAACATCTGACGGTAAAAAAGTGACGTCATCATGTAAAGGTAAAAAAATGAACTCGACAAAATCAGTTAATAAAAAAGCAACGCCACAGTTGTCGAAAAATGATGAGCAGATGAAATCACCTCCGTCGTCTTATGGTAGTAGTAGTGGTGGTGGTAGTAGTAGTAGTAGTAGTAGTGGTGGTGGTAGTAGTAGTGATCTAGCTCATATACTGGCAGAATTCTTCAAGGAGTCAGAAAATTTGAAAGAGGTTTTGAAAACATTTAAGATGGTCGTGTATGAAGTTGATAAGAAGCAAGTTAGTGTTACTGGGCTGGTTGGTTGGTTAGTTGCTCTAGGCCGCGCTGACTATAAATCTATTATATTGATTGATTGATTGATTGATTGATTGACTGACTGACCAATTGACACATCGATCGATTGATTGAATGCACTTATTACTTCGTTATCAGTTGACGAAATGCGTGGACGATATTAGGACACCAATGAACAAACAGCAACTGGACGACATTTTAAAATGTTTGAACGGTTTCGCCGTCATATCTATGGAGCATATTGAATTTCTATGTTAGCTCGGTCAATTATTTAAAAATAATATCAATAAATACATGAAGACATTCAACATCACAATGATACTCCAGTGATTTAACAAAAACCTTAAAAACAGCTCAGATCATAATGGAGGGAGCAAAACAACAACGCCGATCGATGCAACAACAGCAGCCATTAAATGCGCTCCTGCTACTACAAGCGTTGACGCTAAACAAAAACGTTGCTGACGTCATATTAAAAACAGAAGATAATGCATTTTCAAGACTCGTCAAAAAGATATCAGATCTAGATGATGACGTCAACGGCAGCAGTGCAAATTTTGAAATTATTTTCTCTATGGTTAAATGCGTTAGTTTACGAGTTGCGATTTTTAAAGATATTGACACACACACACACACATTCACACACACGCTATATTTTACACATTCACCACACACACACAAACACACATGCAAACAAACACACTCTCACTTTCCTCAAACAGCTCTGCAACTTAACGAGCCACGCAAAAATATCACAATCCCTATACCAGCCGAACTACAATGACGACGACGATGACGCCAGCGAAGAAAAACTAGCGACAACTGAAAATGGATTTGCGAAAAATAAACATAGATACACGAAATTCATTTCTGATTGTGTTAACAGTATTGGCAAGCTGGACGACGATAGCATGTCGAAGTGTTTCTCCGCTACCATTGACTGCATATGCAATGTCTTTCTGGCTTGCAGCGAACAGGTCTTCTTTAATTGTTTGTTAATTAATTTTAATTAACTAATTAGTCTGTTCATCATTAATTTAATTACATTTATAATTTCTAAATGAATATCTCTATTGTTTAACCAGAATTTTGTCACTTTCTGTGTGTCTTAGTTTTGTTATGGCTATTATACATGCTGTAGTTCGTTCGATTGTTCATTCATTTTTTCGTTCGTTCGTCCATTGAAAAATCTTATAACCCATTATTTTAAACGACGATGATAATAACATAATGATAAATAATAAAATAAATAAATAATAATAACCTTTCTGTTATTTTTATTTTCCAGGTTGACATGCAGGCCAGGACAGAATGGGGAATAAACATCATCTATCATATGTGCAAGGATCATAATAAAAGTAATAATAATAATAAAAATAATAATAACTATAATAGCAATAAGAATAATAACTAAGTTACAATTAGTGATAATAACAATAATAATAATAATATGCAAAGATAAAATGAAATTTTAGATATGGAAAAGGCCTCAGACAAGCAGTGGTTTGTTCTTTTTAAATGCCTGGAGTGCAATAGAAGGGTAGTTTAGCTAATTTCGTTTTAACTACATAAGTATAAACGCACACACACACATACACGCAAAGAACACACACATACATACACCACAGGCAGATACAAACACCCACACACACACACACACACACACACACACACACACACACACACACACAGATGATAGCAATAGCCAGGGATATGATGATGACGTCAACAAAGAAAGCACAGCAGCAGCAACAACAAAAACAAATCACAACAACAACGACGAAAAACAAAGACGACAAAACCATCAACAACCAGGCAGCAATAGTAGTAGGATTGGGAAACAAAAAGCATCTAGACAACGACAATCATTGTTTCTTTAAAAACTACACATGCCAATACATTGAGCGATTTTACGCGTAGCATGTTGTGAGTACATAGATAGTTAGCAGTACTTTAATTAGTACATACATACATACATACGTGCATACATTTGTACGTACATACATACGTACATACATTCGTACCTACATACATACATACAAGTACTTATTTACTATAAGTACTCATTCATAATACAGAGCCTATTTGTACTATATATATATATATATATATATATATATATTTACAATATTCTATAAATTCTACCGAATGTTTGGCGTTAATATATATATATATATATATATATATATATATATTATTTTAATGTGTAATCTCGTGAATATCTTGGCGTATAAACAAGCGTACACTCATATTGATTTATACATAAACCTACATGCACACACACACACAAGCACCCACATTCATATAATTTTTACAGTATAAAATTTCATAAATTCACGGTTCTGCTTTATCTCACAGCAATTTTAACTAAATAAATAACACTATACATAACAATAATTTTTAAATAAATTTTCAGAATTTTCGTAATAAATACAACACGCAATTCTTATAACTTGTCGTTTATTTAATCATTTCATTTAATTAATTACAAAAAAAAATGGTTAAAACCATGTACACGTTAGTACACTTGTTAAGTAAGCATCCTATCCCTTCAATTCTTACACGTAAACTACATGCAGTAATAATAATAATAATAACAATAATAATAATCGCTGGAATTAATAGTAATAATAGTAAAAATAATAGTGTTTGAAAAAAAAGAGTATTGCGGTGGCGTAACGGTAAAGTGCCTGGCACTGCTATTGTAATGACCAGATTCGAATGCAGGGAGATCCCCGCCAATCATGCGCATGCATTATGTGGTGTGACCGTGGGTGTGACGTGTTGATTCACAGGTGTAAGTTGCGTAGAGGCACTGTGTGTTTGTTGTTGGTGCCTCTTAGAAAATCTAGGAAAGAATTTGTAGAAAAAAACGCATTAAAATTGATTACGCTCATTATCATGAACGTAACCCTCATTTTCGATTTTAAACGACATGGAAGAGTCCATTGCTGACGTCTCGAGGGGGGAACAACTTAGAACGCCATTACTGTTATCAATACTATTGCTGCTGCCACTGTTGTGGCTGTTCCTGCTGTTGTGCTGTATGGAAATTCTTTGCAGAGAATTCAGTGATGAGGAGGGTGACGATGGTGACGGTCTTAACAATAATGATGATGACGACGACGACGATGATGGCGATGATGCTCCCTGTGGTGGCTGTCTAGATGATAACGATGATGATAATGATGATAGTAGCGCAGGTCCTGGAAATGATCTCAAAAACGGAAGCGGTGGCAGTAGTGATAATGATTGTCTATATGATGATGATGATCGAAGAGGTCTCGGGAATGATGATGGTGGTAGTCTCGATAATGATGACGGCCGCAGTGGTGGTGGTCTTGATAATGATGACGGCCGCGGTGGTGGTGGTCTTGATAATGATGATGATGACAATGTTGCGGGCGGTTGTGTTGACGATGACGACGATGATGATGATGATAGTAACGCTGATGTAGTGTCTGCCAGTTGGCAGAGGAGTGATTCGTAGGCTGACCTAGACAGTCTCAAGACCTTTTCTGCATTTGTAAAAAAAAATTTAACAGAATAATTTAAAAGTTAATCATTCTTTGTTTCATTATTATTATAGAAATGTATCTATACTTCAACAATTATTATTATTATTGCTATTATTTGCTCTTATTATTCTTATTATTTGTTACTATTACTCTTATAATCATTATCATCACCGATCTGACTCACTTTGGGGCTCTGGACTTGACTGGACTTCTTGTGAGAGCTCTTTCTTAATATCTATAGCCTGTTGTTGTTGTTGATGATGATGATGAAGATGTTCATGATGATGATGATGATAATAATAAAAACAACAACAACAATAATAATAATAATAATATCGACGATGATGATGAAATTAGGATTACCTGAACAATATGCAGATCGCCACCATCCCCATCACCATCCCCATCACCCTCAACAATTCCTTCTGGAAAACTCTCCGTTTTCAGCTGCACTAATTTTACACTACCATCCGGATTAGTGATTTGCTGTACTAAGCAGCCCCCAGTTGCAGGGATGTGCTGCTGCTCCGGTTTGAAGATGGGATCGAGCAGGAGGTCCTCTCTGTTGTGGTATTCGTAACAGTTTCGAACTATCTTTCTCAGAGCTAGAGTCCAAGGAACCTACGAAGTTGCAATTGGAAATTTTCATCAGAACATACAAACACAGACCTACATTGTCCCTCAAGCTACAAACAACTAAGCCTCTATCACCCCCCACCTCACCACAGACAAACATCTACAACCTCTAATTTTCAGTCGCGCCATAGCAACAAAACCCTCTATTTTCGCTCACTTCCGACAAACTAACGGACCATACGTTTGACCTCCTCTGTCCTCGTATCACTTCTTATGTTGGCCCAGGAACCATCCTTGGGCCACCAGACAGGTCGCCATTCCTGTTTACCCCACCCAGGTTTGCTCTTCCCGGTTGAATGTTTCAGCATCTCTGGTACAAAGTATCTCAATTGGGCCTTGTGAAGTAGTGAATGGAATGCCAGGAATAAATTTTCATTATCACTCAATCTCACTCACTCACTCACTCACTCACAAACACCTATGGTGTTAAATATCACTTTGGAAAGTGAACATGTTGAACATGAAGTAAATGATGATTATAGTGTAGCACATATTGATGATGATGATGGTGCTGCATATGATGACAATAATGTTACAAGTGATAAAGTTTATAACATATAAACTTGAATTACATCTACAGAAAATAACAAACATTTGATAATTTGAAGATGTTATCAAAAATAAAATACTTTCTAATAACGTCAATCAGTCAACCTGAGTCATTCGCTCGAGCCCAATTAGGGTGCCATCAACAGAGAGTGGGGGCAACTCAAATTGGCCGATATTTTCAGGGATGTGCTGGTTTTTTTGAGATGTCAGGGACTTTTCAAGGTTATGAAGGATGTTCCACTTTCGATTTTTTATCTTTGTAAAAATGAAAAATACTAGATAAGAAAAACACATTTTTTCAAAAACTTTAAACAACGCTAATTAAAACCAAACCGAAAGATGTGTAGCAAAAAAATCTATAAAAAAAATCACCAATAACAACAATCTAAACCTACCACACATTCCAGCGGCTGAGAACCAAAGACTCTAAAAGAACTTGGGGATTGGGCATCCTTACCAGGTGAACAGCATATGATGACTGCCTGCTGGCCAACCCTTACTATGTACTCCTCCATCAGAGAATACAACTTCCTAATTTTGATTACAAATTAGGAATTAGAACTAGGAAAGAATTAGAGAAAGAGTTTTTTTTAGAGGATATTGAAATCCAAAGTTGAAAGTTTATATTTTTAAAGTTAATTCAACTTAAATTTGTATGAAAAATTTCTAATCAGTGACCTCATAAGACGAGTTTGTTGTCGTTTTCTAGTGCAAGGATTCATTTCAAATGAGTGATTCCTTCTTTTCTTGCCTGAAGCTATGGCAGCTGCGGCTGCTAAGCCAGCTGGTCCTTGTTAATTAGCACAATCAAACTTTTATAACCATTTAGTAAATATTAAATTAAAATTATTTAATTAATTATTGCTATATATATTATTATTACTTATTCATATTATTAAACTAAATTAATTTAAATAAATTATTTACAAGTTAAAATTAAAACTGCTTTACAACTTTAAAAAGCTTTAATTTAGAATTTACATATTTTTACATTTTACAAGTAACAAGTAAGTAAGATTCATTTATTTATAATAAGTAATTAATTAAATTAAAATTAAATTAAGTTATTAAGTAATTGTTCAAAGATTAGGAAGTAATAGAGAAAAGTATTTTTATTAACAAAAGTTGTGACTAACCGGCCGAAACCAGTTGAGCAGTAACAAGGTCATTGGTGTCCAGTAACTCTTGATACATGGGGTCATCTTCCTCGTCTTCGTCGCCATCATTCACGACACTTTCTTCATGGTGTAGAGAGTCATAAGTTTGGTGGAGTTCCATTTTTAGGAAAGTTAATAAAAATTAATTCTTTATTATAAAAAATATAAATTAAATCTAAAAATATTTTAATTTTATTTTTTAAAAGCTCGCAAAAAAGACATAGCAAATTAACGCAAAAGTGTGAATATAGCCATGCTACTAAAAATAAACCTAAATTGTAAAAGGTGAACCAACCATGGAGTATTAAGATAAGAGTTAACTTTATTTTACATTTTTATCGAGTTACTGGTTTCTATCAGTCCTATTGCCGATGCAGATGTGAAATTGTATAATATATAAATATTAATTTATAAATTATTGACTTTAGGGATTAATAATAATATTTTGCTTGATTGTAACGTAAAATCGAAACAAACAAGCAAACAAATTTAAATGAAATCGGTTTGTTATTAAATTTCTATTATTTGAGAATGAATTTCTCAAGAAACAGCTGTTTAATTAGGGATTTTCTTGTAAGTTTGTTTTTCTATAAACTTTCTGCTTGAAAAACTTTGATTTATTACAGCCACATTTCGATTTTTATTATATTTATTTCATCAAATAAGAAAAAAAACCCATCTCGATAGCCTAGGAAAGAAGGACCAGACTGCAAAATTTACGAATGTTCGCCAAAGCAAAAAGTCCGGGACGTACTACACGTCAAAGACTTAATTAGCCCTCCCCAGCTGACCAAATACCACCAATTTATGTTGGATACCAGTGAATGCACGTACGAAAGTCGGAAACATCCGCTGGAAAAATCCACCCTTTCTCCGCCATATGCACCTTGCATTGACCGAATGAAAACGACCTTCGGCGTAACTAGTGCTAAAGGTTTATCCATCTAATATTTCTGTTTTGTTCTCGGGTTTTTACTTATTTTTAATTTTGCCAATAAATCCTTTAAAATTGAAATCTAGAAACTAAACTACCTGATATCATTTGAATGCAGACATCTCTGCAAAGGATTTGATCAACCCTCTGATCTCAGCTGACCAGGTTGCGTGTGAAGGTCAAAGAGGCCACGACCTTTACACTTTCACCCACAAGGCATGCGATTGAATAATAATAATAAGTCATACCTTATTGCATTCATAATTATTTTAATTATTAATAAATATGTTATGACGTAATCAGTGAAGCAATTTTTTAGGCAAGTTTGCCGTCGTAACAATTGATGTAGAGACTTTTTCAAATTTTAACAATCGCCAAATTTTTCAAAGTGGGAAGATTCCGCCTCAATGGTCCCTCTTGGCTACACCTCTAAACATAATAAAATAATATATAAAATAATAAAATAATATATGTAATTATTTTAATATCACTTTCTAAAAAGTCCTTTAACCCTGGAGAATTGT
>NW_008704083.1:1238105-1240605 GCF_000326865.2 Helobdella robusta
TCACTTTTTGTTATGATACTTTATATATATATATATATATTGTCATGATTTGAGTGAACGAATGAATGAATGAAAGAATGGATGGATGGATGAGTGGGTGAACGAATGAGTGAATAAATGGATAGTTGGATAGACGAATGGATGGATTGTTGGATGAATAAATCTATGAGCGAATGTTTTAATAATCGATTTTACTGATAAAAAAATCAGTGAACTAATGAATGAGTGAAAGACGGACTGAATAAATGAAAGAAAAACACCTAATTAATTAATTATTTATTATTAATAATTAACACGTATATTACACTAACTATAATTTGGTTATTATTATTATTATTGTTGTTGTTGGAGATGATGATGATGATAATTTGATTTCGTTTCATTCATTCATTCATATATTCGTTCCTTCATTCTTTTGACTATCTGACAACAGTGCCATAATTGGATTGCTTAGCTGTGAATGTAAGAACGAATGAACAAATGAACGAACGAACGAATGAATAAATGAATGAATGAATAAACGAATGAGTAATCAATGAACGAGAGAATGAAAGAACGAATGAATGAATGAATGTATGAACGAACGAATGATTCAATGAATGAATGAATGAATGAACGAATAAGTGAATCAATGAATGAACTAATGAATGAATCGATAAATAATGAATGATTAAGCAAACAAACAAACGAATGAATGAACAACTGAATGAAAGTGCCTACATTGTTATAATATTATGTTATATTATTGTTATTCTTCTTCTTCTTCTTCTTCTTCTTATTATTATTATTATTATTATTATTATTATGTTAAGTATTATGTAAATGATATTTTGAAGTTTAAGGCAATGTTTACTATCCGGTTACTTTACTTAAATGGCTTTAAGAATGAGTGAATGAGTGCAATGATGTAATAATAATAATGATGAGGATGTAATGATACTATATTTTGCTCTAATATCTTACTTTAGTTCTTTCCCTCTCTCTCTTTCCCTCTCTCTCTCTCTCTTTCTCTCTTTCTTTTTTTCTTTTTTTCTTTTTCCATGTTTCTTCTCTCTAACACAATAATAACATTAATGATATTACCATTAGCAGATCAACAAACATGGTCCAGCCAATAGGATATCAGGATTTGACGGAAGAGGAGTGTGACGTCATCCTTGGCGTCATCCAGAGAGATATGGAGTTGAGGAGGAGGGATAAGGACAGGATCGAGTGAGTGTATTGAATTGGATCGAATGGATGAATGGATGGACGGTTGATGGGAGGATTGATGGACAAAATGATTAATTATCATTCACTCATTCATTCATTAGTACATTAATTAGTTCGTTTGCTCATTTCTTCAATCATTTCTACATTCTTTCATTCAATTCATTTCTAGTTTCACTAATAAATTCCTCTACATTTAGTGTGGAGAAAATTGTTGAGCATCTAATTATGCATTCTGTGGCGTTGTTTGCTATTTTCAACTTTTTTAATTCCAACTTGTCTGTTTAGATTCAGTTTTAAAGTATTTAGATAGTAATAGTAGCTGCATCAGCAGTAGTAGTAATAGTATTGAAAGTACTGGTAGTAGTAGTAGTAGTAGTAGTAGAAGTAGTGGTAGTAGTGGTAGTAGAAGTAGTAGTAGTAGTAGTAGCAGTAGTAGTAGAAGTAGTGGTAGTAGTAGTAGTAATACTAGTCGCTTTAGTTGTAGTCTTAGTACTGCATCAGCAGCAGTAGTAATAGTATTGAAAGTAGTAGTAGTAGTAGTAGTAGTAGTAGAAGTAGTAGTAGTAGTACTAGTCGCTTTAGTATTAGTACTGCATAACTTAACTATATTTCAATTTTCAATTCAAATTTTGCATAATTATCTGAACAGTAATAATAGTAGTAGTAGAAGCAGTAGAAGTAGCAGTAGTAGTAGTTATATAATATTGGTGTACAAAGTGTATAATTAAGTTTCAAATATGCAAAGGCTTAATTGAATGTCAAACGCCAATGGCTTAAAGTTGACAGTGATAATAAGAACAATAATAAAAACCATATCAAATTAATAATAATAATAATATTATTATTATTATTATTGTTGTTGTTGTTGTTGTTATTGTTGTTTTTGTTGTTGTTGACAAAAGAAATGTAAAAAAATATTGAAGCAAGCCATAAAACACATTCTTGTCAATAATTCAATCAATGCATTGTCGTCATCGTCGTTGTCGCCATACAAACATACAATACACAAGCATACATACATACATACATACATACATACATACATACATACATACATACATACATACATACATACATACATACATACATACATACATACATACATACATACACACAAACATACATACATACAAACACACAAACATACATACATACAAACACACAAACATACATACATACATACAAACAAATATACATAAAAACAAACAAACAAACACACAAACATACATACATACATACAAACATACATATATACACATATACAATCAGATTACACGCTCAATATGAC
>NW_008704083.1:1243105-1255605 GCF_000326865.2 Helobdella robusta
AATCATTAATTTAGTATTTATTTAATTAATAAATAAATAAATAAATAATTTTTTTCTACTTATTTTTATTTTAAAGGCGGGAAGAAGTTCGGCGCTAATGAGTAGGAGAATTCCATTCGGTATTAACGATGGATACGGAAGTTTTAGAAAGAAAAAGAGGACGAAAAATAACAACAGCAACAACAATAACAACAACAACAGCAGCAACAACAACAACAACAGCAACAACAACAACAATAACAATAAATTTAAGGATTTCCATGGCGATGATGACGATTCAGAGTACTATGATGCTACTGGGATTGATGATGAAAGAAATAATAACGATGACGATGATGATAAAGTCAAAAGAGATGGTGGTGATGATGATGATGAGGAGGAGGATGATGGTGGTGGTGGTTGCAAGACACCGAGAAATGAGTTTGTGATTTTCCTTCCGAAGGCCAATCAAATTAGGTTTGTGTGTGTGTCAAATTTTTGTTGTCGATACTCAGCCAATAACTGTAAAAACAATTATTATTATTGTTTTTATTATATTTTTTATTATTATTGTTGCAGCTGCTGCCGCCTCTGTCGCTTGTGTCGCTTGTGTCGCTTCTGTTGACTTTGCCATATTTCGATGTTTACCTTCACAACTTGAATTCTTCTTTTCAAAAACTTGAAAAACTCCAAACACAGATATCAAGATGAAGACACAACAACAACAGCAGCAGCAGCAGCAGCAGCAGCAACAACAACAGATACAATCTCAAATATAAATAACAGCAACGACGACGATGACGTCATCGACAACTACAACATCAACTTCTTCAAACGCAAACACTCCATAGAAATGGAGAGGTTAAACAAGCTCTCCTACACTGACGACGGTCGGGATGAGAGAAATAGGGATGTGCCGAGATTCGTAGAAGCCCCCAAAGATGTAGCGGGAAAAGAAGGGGAGCGATTGGTTGTCCAATGTTGTTTGAGTGGCTTATCGCCTATTGGTTAATTTTTTTAAGATTAATTTTTCAATCTCAATTTTTACGAGTGTTTCGTTTCGTTTCAAATCATAATAATTTTTTTCTATAATTTGTTTCTAAAATATATTACACACACACAAACACGCACGCACACACACACACACGCACACACCCACACACACACGCACGCCAACTCACACACACTAAAAAATGACGTAACAGACGTCACGTGGTACAAACACGAAGCAGACCTCATCGAACTAAACGGAAGTGACGTCAGACTGATAACGGCTCAGAGGGGGTCCACTCACTCAATCGAATTCACTAATTTGTTAATTAGTGACAAAGGATACTACATGTGCATGGCCTCAAATAAACACGGCTTCTGCCAGAAAGCTTTCAAACTGATCGTTACCGAAACCGTAATTGATGTCGGTCGGGATGGCTTACTCAAAACTGGAGTTGTTTACAGCAGCAACAACAAACTTGAAACTGATTTAAACAACAACGAAATAAATATGACTACTACTACTACAGTTACTACTACACAGCCAATCAAAACTCTAAAAAAGAAAAGTTCGTTAACGAATAGATGGGCCCGAACTTATGAACCGAGCAGCAACACCACCGCCACAGCCAACCACCACCAACCACCAAATGACAACCTCTACAAGGATGCAGACCTTGACGACTTGAAGCAAACGCTCGCAAGTTATGAACAACAGTACGAGAAACGAGCTCAGCGAATCAGTGAAAGCTCTCAAACTGACAAAAAAGTCGGCCAAACTAAACTTTTTGAAAACGTCGAATCCGTAAAAATTCAACCATTCCAAGAATCAACTTTGACAAAATTCTCAGAGAAAAGTCAAATTCACAACACCGTTCAAAATAAAATTTCAAATGACATAAAAAAACAATATCCCAGGCGTGCAATCGAGCCCGGTAACTCG
Source organism: Helobdella robusta (assembly GCF_000326865.2). Taxonomy (NCBI): domain Eukaryota; kingdom Metazoa; phylum Annelida; class Clitellata; order Rhynchobdellida; family Glossiphoniidae; genus Helobdella; species Helobdella robusta. The sequence continues at coordinate 1,245,018 of NW_008704083.1, forward strand.
AGGCAACAAGCCACGCATCATTCCACATACGACTACGACCAATCAGACAAACCTTCTATAGATTTTCATCCGCTAAATCAGTTTGCATCCTGCGTTCGTTCATTCGAATCTGCAGATGATGGAGAGGAAGTCTTTTCATCATTCCATGCAGTTTCCGCAAGCTTATCATCATCATTACCGGGACCATATTCATCATCATCATCAAGCCAAGCAACGACATCATTATCATCGCCAGTAGTATCGTCATCAGCATCAGCGCAATTGGTTCTAACCTCTAAGAAAGTTTCACCCTATTGTCATTCGGGTTTGGCATGCGGTTGTTTTTAATTTATTATTCTTTATATTATTTTTTAATCATTTTAAATATTATTTATATAAAATTTTATTGTGAATTTTAAAAAAATTTGTTCATATGTGTAAATTTATAAATCTTAAGTGATTTTCGTAAAAAAAATTGGTCAAAAATTTCTCATCTATAGACAGAAATTACAACACCAACGACATAAAAAACCCCAGCAATAATGACGTCATCGTCAACAACAATGACGTCACCAGCAGCTGCAACAACAATGGGGTCACCAGCAGCAACGACGGCAGCTGTAACGATGACGGCATCAATCTGCCGTCCGTAAAAGAGCTTCGTAAAAAGTTTTCAATCACTGACAACTACAACGACGTCTTTAGGAAGGTAGTAGAGTAATTAACTAGTATTCAAAGTATTTATTTCTAGTATTTTTGTAGCAATTTTACTTATAAGTTGTGAAATTTTAATCGCAGGATTTTAATCCGAGCCCTAATGAACAACCGTCCTTAAGAACAACAACATCAACCAGTTTAGCTCAACAACATCCACAACAATATCCACAACAACATCAACAAAAACAGCAACAAAAACAGCAACAATTACATCAGCAACAACAACAATATAAACAACAACATCAATATCACTATCAACAAAATCCACAGAAACAAAAAAGCAACATTAAAAACGTGCCACTTTCGCCGAGTCCGATTAACCGGAACTTGAATACCAGGGAGACGAATGCTAATAATTACCGACAATATTCGAATAATAATCGACAAAATACCGACCGGTATATCAACAGTTACAGCACTAATTTTGAAAATTTTGTCAACGTAAGGTTGAGTTCAGAAAGCTCGGAGAGTGCAATTAATAATAACAACAATAACAATAACAATTATAATTCCAAAGATCTTAAAAACACTTCCGGCAAATTTTTTAGCCGCGTCAACATTGGCGATAGTTTCGATATCATTTCGAGTTTGAAGAAATTGTGAATTTTAGGCTCAGGGATGGGCAAACTACGAGGCCTTGTTTGCCAAAAAAATGACCATATGACCAAATAAAGGAGCCCCAAATCATAAAAAAATTCTCCCCCGGGTCGAAAAAATTTGCTATTTAAGTACACGTGCGGCCCTTCATAAGTAAAATAGTTCTCAATGCGGCCCTCACAGCACAAAGTTTGCCCACCTCTGTTTTAGCTTATACATGTAAATAAAATAGTTAATTTGTTAACTTTTTTAACTTTTTTGCTATAATGTAAATAATTTTTCTCATAACTTTATTCACTAAATGTTATGAATATCTATAAAAATGTATGTGTGTGTATGTATGTGTGTGTGTGTGTGTCTTTGATTAAATTCCTTGCATATTTAAGATACCTCATAAACTATTAAATAGATGAATTAATTAATTGTTGCTTATTATTTTTGAATTTAAAATAAATAAAAACTGATTTAACATTTTATTTATAAAAAAATAAATTGAAATATATATACATAAATAAATGAGTAACAACACACATAGAGACACATGCACTGACACACACACACGCACGCACACACACATACATAGACAGACACACACAAACATAAAAACACATACACACACACACACATACTTAATGATTTTACGCTATGCCAGAAATGCGAATTCAACTGCAAAGTTTATAACCTGTTAATGCAAACACATAAATTCGAGACAAATTTACTCTAAATACTTTAAAGTTAAAAATATACACCAATATAATTATAAATAGATTAATATAAATAATAATAAAAAAATAATAACCATAATAAACTTAAAAATATATTAAAAAAATATACACACATTCAGCTACTGATTAGAATTAGATTCATAGTCAATTTGAACGAATGCCCTTTCAACTTCATCCAAATTTTCCAATTTCTTTTGCAGGGTCACCGAGATCACGTGTGCCTCGTCAATGGTCATTTTGTCGGGTAGTATTATCTCCACTTCCACTAAAAATTCATTCCCGAAATGGAAGGCCCTGATGGTCTTGATACCCTGAATGCTTTTGTCGTGGTTAACCGCGACGAATAGAAATTTTTTTATCAAGTCCGGGTTGGCGGTGTACCCCGTTAGCAAGAGCATTTGTTCTGCAAAAGAGGAAATGATTTTCAGCCAGTAAATTAGCAAAACAGAGAATTAGATTAAAAATTAATTAATCGACTTACAAATCAATTAAATAAACTAAATTACAAATTAATTAGTTGATAAATTAAATTAAATTGTAGAAATGTGGTGAAATGAGAATTAGAGGCAGACGTACCGTAGCCAGTAACGAACCAGGTGCCGAATATGTACGCGCATATGACTAGCGCTCCAGTTGCATCGAAATACTTCCACACGTATGCAGCTGTGTGTGTGTTTGTTTGTTTGTGTGTGTGTATGTGTGCGTGTATGTGTGTCTGTGTGTGAGTGTGTGTGTAAACGAATGAATGAAGGAATGTTTGAATGAATGATTGATTGATTGATTGATTAAATAATTGAACGAATGCTTTATGTAGATTTCAAATTGGAGATCTAAATATCAAAACGTTCGATCAAACATCTATCGACTAAGTTACACACACACACACACACACACACACACACACACACACACACACACACACACACAAACAGAACGGTAACGGTGGAAAGAATGATTATTATTGTAACGACACACACACACAGTATTTTTTCATCAGCCAAAATCACCCAATGTATCCGACTCAGCTTACATTCCAAAATCTACGAACCTAGCAACCCGAAACCCAAAGCTCCACTGTTCGAAACTACATCGTTTCTGTGATCTTGTGCTAATGTCCTTGCCACTGGTGAGGGACTGGCGCGACACACGGCGAACAAAATTAACTTTATAACTGTGAGATTTTGTGTTTCAATTGTGGACTCGTAATATCGGCTTGGTATTAAATTTATTATGGCTGTGAGTTCTAGTGTGTTTTATGTATGTGATATTTTATCAGTATGTGATGTTTGTAATGTGCATGTTTGTAGATAATTAATTGAGAGATTTTTGTCTATGTGTGATTAATTTTATCAAACACAGTGGTAGTAGCTAACAAAAAACAACATACAATCGAGCATACATTTGATAAATTGGTTTCAAGTCACCATAGACCGTACAACAAAAAACTTTAGAAATAAATCATTAATTTTGGCAAAATAAATCAACAAAATCAGACCTTAGAAATCGAACTAAACCCCAAAAAAAAACTCAACTAACACACAGTAGAGCAGCAGATAAGGATAGAATCCAACTGAAAATCAGGTACTGAATCATGATGCCTATCGACGAATTCTTTCATTTCAGAGATGTTTAGACAGAAAATAGACGATTGATCAACACCAGTTTTGTTCATCCTATCGAACGAAACATACTCAACGATTGTCTCTATAGACTCGCGAACCATCGCCAGAGAACAAATAGACATTATGACGGAGAGTATAACTATTGAGAATGGCTCTAGTCTCGATCTACCTGATTGATTTGGGGGTTTGAAATGTTTTGTTTGATACCTGTCTCACCCTCTCTCTCTCTCTCTCTTTCTCTTTCTTTTTTCTCTCTCTCTCTTTCTCTCACTTTTTTTGTGTGTGTGTGTGGCGCGCGCGCGCGTGTGTACGTGTTTGAATGTCAACAATTCAACAAAAACAACAGCAGCAGCAGCAACAATAACAACAGCCAAAGAACAGCAGTCACCGCTCCAACCTCCGGGATATTTATACGGATCCCCCCTCCTTATGGCCCTCCCACTCCACCAGAGCAGTGCTCCGGATATCAGGTCGACAAAACTATCCATAACGGAAGTCAGGACGGCCAGGGATCTCGTCAGGTAGGCGGCCACGGATTTGCTCAGCAGCAGACACTAAAATAAGGGTCGAGGTGGGTGGTTTAGAAGGATTTTAACCAGTTGTAAATGGTAAAGATGGTGAAATATTGTAAAGCGTGATGTAGATATGCTAAGTATGCTCTGCACAGTGCACACGGCTTGTAACACGTGCGTGAAAGATAATAAATATATACATATATGTACGCTGGGCCCTTTTCTCCAAGTTCATTCGAAAGAAATCAGGTAACCAAATAAGATCTTATGTATACAACATGTGTTAATAAAAGAGGATTTTTAATAAACATGAATTTACACATACACATAGACACACACACAAAGCCAAACTTACATACATTCGTATCCACACATACACACACACACAAACAAACACGAACACACACACACACACATACATACACACACACACACACAGACAAGTGTAAAACATGCAGATTCTCCCACACAGACACATACATACACGCATCCTTATTTACTGAAAACGCATTTTTTGTTACAAATTATTTCGTCAATAATAATGATCATAACAATGATATGAAAAATAATAATAATTCTACCTACTGCGTTGATCACAAAAGATATTTTAGCGAGGTAGAAACCTCTTTTGGCGTAATTTTCGCTCATCTCTTCATTTTCTTTGCCCTCTAGGTGGTCTTTGTAGGACTTTATCAACTCATCTTGCTCCTCATAGAAACGCCTTTTGTGGTTGTATGTACGCATAGGTTTGCACTTGTATTTTTGTTTGTTTCCGTATTAAGTTAGCATTTTCATTAGTAATTATGTAATAATTTGATTTGTTTTTGTTTGCTTTTGAAGCCGGTTAAGCTTGAGCACAAATGGCCAAGAAGACGTGAAATCCTATCTTGTTTTTACACATCCTTTGACGCATGTACGAATGAATGAAATTAAAAATTATTCACGTCAAACCAGTAAGAATGAAATACAGTTATGTGGCTAGCTAGCCGTGCATTAAAAATTAGTATCAACATTATCTAGAAGTTAATTAACAGTAGTATCATTGATATCATAGTATCATTAGTATCATTGTATCGATAGATAGTATCGTATCGTATCGTATCGTATCGTAAAGATACACTATGTTTCACTGACCTAATATTTTTAGGTAGTTTCGTGTCTGTTTGCACCAGTTTGTCGTACTTGCTAAAAACTATCTTCCAACTCTCTCTCCCTATTTATAATAAATTATAATTAAATAATAAATAATCATGACGTCATATTAACATAATTATGACGTTATATTACCGTAATTATGACGTCATATTACTATAGTTATATTATAATAAAAGGTAATCAATAAATTTAATATAATCTAATTACCAAACTAGCGATCGGTCTATATTTCTATCTATCTAGTTATCTATTCTTCTACCACCCATTCATTCATTCGTTCGTTCGTTCGTTCGTTCACTCACTCGCTAACTCACTCACTCACTCACTCACTCACTCACTCACTCACTCACTCACTCACTCACTCACTCACTCACTCACTCACTCACTCACTCACTCACTCACTCACTCACTCACTCACTCACTCACTCACTCACTCACTCACTCACTCACTCACTCACTCACTCACTCACTCACTCACTCACTCACTCACTCACTCACTCACTCACTCACTCACTCACTCACTCACTCACTCACTCACTCACTCACTCACTCATTCATTCATTCATTCATTCATTCATTCTGACAGTGAAAAAAAAATTTTCATCTCCAAATACTTTTTGATAAAAATGAAACACGCTGTGGTACAATTTCTTCCAAAGTTATATACGAATGGCCTGATCTATTCCCCCCGGTTTTCTGAAATATTTTTGAAGAGAAAAGTTAACAAAAAAAAAATAAAAAAAGAACGAAAAAATGAAAAAAAAAATGAAAAAAGCTACACACGACACTTTTGACACTTTTTGACAAATCCATTGATTTAATTCTTATGCTGTTATTCCCCATTGTTTGCGTCAAAGACCTTCTTAAATGGACTTTAGTGAAGAAATTATTTTAGTATATTTTTTAATTATTTCAGAAAAATAACACACACATATATATATAGGCAGACATACACGCACACGCACATATATACATACATACATAGACACACACACAAATACAAACAACACGCACACACACACATGAATTGAATACACACCCACATAATTACACAAAAAACCACATTCTCCACACCAATACTTACACGTTTCATGAAATTATCAAAATTAATTTATTTTCAATCTCATAATTTTTCATTAATTAATTAATTAATTAAATCCAATGACTAATTCAATTGAGTAATCAATTAATTAATTAAACAAATAATTAGTAATAGAGCAAAAAAACCAATAATGTTATTAATAATAGAAGAATAATAGGAATAATAAAATGGCGTTTCCCAGTTCAAACAAAACAAATAAATATGAACATAGAAAGTGGAGTGGATTTAATCCGTAGAAGATTTCTCAACAAATTTAATTCTCTTTTGTTATTACTATTACTTGTTTAATTTAAACAAATTAAAGCTATTTTCATTCAAACAAATTTTATTTTTTTTTAAAAGCGGGAAATACGAAATTTTAATCAACCGCTCATTCTGTCTGATTGGTTGGCCAATTCGTCTGATTGGTTGATAAATTTTTGTACTACTACTACTACTACTACTACTACTACTACTACTACTACTACTACTACTACTAGCAACATTAGGAGTGCAGCTTTGTTGACGGCATTCGAGCGACAACTTTTGAAGGAAATCATGCTCAATTATACAAGGTTTGTTTTATTTTATTAAACTGGTTTTATTTTTTGAAAAATATTTTGGATTGAAGTTATTTTTAAAGTTGCAACGTAACACACAGACACGAAAAATACACACACATACCACACACCTTTCCTTTTTTCTCTCTCTCTCTCTTTCTCTCTCTCTCTCTCTCTCTCCATCTCTATATTTTTTTCTCCAATCACACACACACATTTGTATAAATGCCACGGCTATAAACACACTGACACACACTCATTTACACACACACATACGCACACCACACACACAGACATATAAAAAACACACAAACACACACACACGCACACACCACACACACAGACATATAAAAAACACACAAACACACACACACGCACACACCACACACACAGACATATAAAAAACACACAAACACACACACACGCACACACCACACACACACAGACATATAAAAAACACACACACCATCACACACAGATGCATTCCCGTCATTGTAAGATGTGGCTACGTCTGCCAGTTCGATTCGTCCTGTGAGAATTTTAACTACAAGACAAACGAAGGAGGTCTTTGCCAACTGTTTAACTATGTTCCGTACAAGATAGATGCTGTTAAAAATTGTACTGGTTTCTATGTAATTAAAATATAATTATAATATATTATAATTATAATTATATTCATTCAAATTTATCAAACATTCGAAGTGACCGCTTTGAGCAATCTGTCTTTAAGAAAGCAAACATGTCAGAGCAACACTTACATGACTCTGGCCCGCTATATCGGATATTCGTGGCTGGTAGTAGACGGTTCCACACACACACACACACACACACACACACACACACACACACACACACACACACACACACACACACAGTATGGAATACATCGTCGCGTTCGACGAATTGTCATTGATGAGTCCTTTGATGCGAGAACAAGCCTATTCTTGATGAACATCGACGACCACAGGATCCGCAAACCCACACCCCTGTGCTGTTACCATCCCGGGCCACCTGCTTACGCCGTCCTCTTTTTCCAACTAGAGCTGCAATGCGCGCCTCCTCAAAGGCGGAAACTGCCGCTTGTGAGCGTGTCTTCCACTGTGAACGCTCGAGCGCAACGACACCCAAGGTTTTAGAATCCAGTCCGACTTTTTTTAGGTTTTCCTTCAGATTATCTTTAAATCTGCAAACTGAACCGCTTGCAAGGCGAACTCCAGAAGACAGCTGTCCGAAAAACACCTGTTTGGGAATTCTTGTGTCCGGCATGCGGATAACGTGTCCCGCCCAACGAAACTGTGCCTGTAACAAAAATGCCTCGATACCCAAGATACCACACATTTCCAATACAGTCGTATTTGGCACCCTATCCTCCCATTTAACGTTAGCGATAAGCCGTAGACATCTCATATGAAACTGATCGAGTCTACGTATATGGCGCCTATAAGTAATCCATGTCTCACATCCATACAACATTGTGGTTAACACAACTGCCTTATAGACAGATATTTTAGTAGCCAGCGACACACCCCGTTCATTCCAGAGTCGTCTACTCAAACCACCAAAAGCAGCACCAGCCTTGGCAATCCTAACCGTAATTTCATTATCGATTGCAGTAGTGTTGGAGAGGTAGCTACCAAGGTAGCAAAATCGATCCACAGCGTTCAACTGCGAGCCACCAATAGTTACGATGGCTTTAGAATCTGACGAAATAGGATAGCTTTGGTGCAGAACCTCTGTTTTCTTCCTGCTCACCGTGAGTCCAAACCTTTCTGCAGTAGTGTGAAAACAGTTGAACAGAGCCTGAACTTCACTTTGTGTATGTGCAACCAAAGCGCAGTCATCCGCAAAGAGCATGTCGCGGACTATTGTGGTTTGTGTTTTTGACTTCGCTTGTAGGCGTCTGATGTTGAAAACGTCTCCATCCATGCGATAGCAGATTGGAATGCCCTCTACACAATGTTGAAAGGCGACTCGAAGCATTAGGGAGAAGTAAATGTTGAACAGCAAGGGAGCCATGACACACCCCTGCTTGGTACCATTCGTCACCTCAAAGTCCGGGGATCGATCACCATTTTCAACTACGGTTGCCCTCATGCCTTCATGGAAGGAGCGAATAATCGACTCTAAAATCGAAGGACAACCGATCTTTTTGAGACATTTCCATAACGCTGAACGGTTGACGGAATCGAACGCTTTTGTTAAATCTATGAAGGCAAAGAAAAGTTCGCGTTGTTGCTCACGACATTTTTCTTGAAGTTGTCTGGCAGTAAAAATCATATCCATAGTACCACGACCAGCCACACTGATCCTCTGGAAGGATACCAACATCATTGACGTACTTGGTTAGGCGGTTGACGATCACGCGGGCCAATATTTTTCCAGGAATCGATAGCAGAGAAATGCCTCTGTGATCATCACAGCATGAACGATTCCCTTTCCGTTTGAATATGTGAATGATAAGGGCATCCTTAAAATCTTGAGAAACCGATTTCCTATCCCACATGTCTTGGAACATTGTCACTATCCTGGTTTTAAGTTCGATGACACCACATTTGAAGAGTTCTGCCGGCAGCCCGTCCAAACCCGGATCTTTTCCATTCGACATTTGGGTGATTGCTTTTTCCACTTCAGACAGGCTAGGGGGATCATCGAGATCACCTGCAATGCTCCAGTCAGGCAACTCAGCAAGGACTGAGTCATCAAACCGGGATTCTTGATTTAGTACACTGTTGAAGTGTTCAGCCCAACGAGCCAGGATTCCATGGCCATCCTTGATGAGTGTTTGACCATCTTTAGACAGTACCGGGACACTACCGGAGCTGCGGGGACCAAACACAGTTTTCATATTTCTGTAAAATGATTTCATGTCCCCGCGGCCGGCCGCTACTTGCAATTCATCAGCTCTGGCAGACCACCAAGATTCCTTCATCTGACGAAGCCTCCTCTATGCAAAACTGCGTGCTTGCGTGTAGCTTTCAGTTGCCCCTGTCATCTATCCAAGAAAGATGGGTGCTGTGCATGTTGTCCAGCAGCCCACGTGCCTCAGTATCCTGATCGTCGAACCAGTCCCTATGCTTAATACGCTGATATCCAAGCACATTAACCGCAGCTTTCTCCACAATCTGCTTGACCATTTGACCATTCTGTGCTCTCATTTGTTGAAAACTCACCCCACAATGCTTCGCAGAACAAATTTCTAGCTGACGGTTCTGTTAGCCGAGTCACATCCAGTTTGGCTTTCCTTACAGTTTTGTGATGCCTTCTGACTGGTTTAACAGTAAGAAACACCGACATCTTGATGAGGCGATGATCTGACCACATTGTTGATGCTCGCACCGCTTTAGTTAGACGAGCGAGACGAAGATCGCGTTGTCTGATAAGTATGTAGTAGATGAGATGCCAGTGTCCTGAACGTGGATGTTTCCAGCTAGTCTTCTTCCTGTCAGCCTGTTGGAAGACTGTATTTGTCACCACAAAATTGTGCTCTGTACAAAATTCGAGGAGCATGGTTCCATTTGAATTTTCCCTACCAATTCCATTTTGTCCAAGCACTTTTGGCCACAAGATGTGGTCTTTACCCACACGGGCGTTAAAATCACCCAAGACAGACAACTGATGGTTGTGTGGTGTTGAACGAGCA
>NW_008704083.1:1260605-1280605 GCF_000326865.2 Helobdella robusta
GGTTCCCGCAACTTTGCGGTTCTTGGCCCGATTGTTTGGAATGGTTTACCTCCATACTTACGTGACCCTAACCTATCATATTTACAATTTCGAAGTCAACTTAAAACTTATTTATTTGCACAATGAATGTCCGTCTTATTTGTCTATGATTTAGTAGCGCTTTTGAGATTCAACAATAAAAAAGCGCTGTATATAAATTTCCGTAGTAATAATAATAATAATAATAATAATAATACATACATACATACATACATACATACATATATACATACATACATAAATAACAATATAAAACGTTTATAAATGTAGATGTATTTTTCATTTCTTGGCTTGAAATGACTGGGCAAAAAACTATTTTTTAATTTTTATCGTGAAAATAATCAAAAATAATTAATTAACTAATTCTTACAAATTTATTTTATTGCTCGTTTGATTGGTTAATCAATTATTTAAATCGAAACATTTTAAAATATGTCGAAGCAACAACACCAGCCACCGGGGTGTCATCATCGTCGTCGTCGTCATCATCATCAACAACAACAACAACATCAACAACAACATCAACGACAACAACAACATCAACAATATCAACAACAACAACATCAACAACAACAACGACGACGACATCAACATCACAATCATTCACTGGTAACATCATTTGTAATATCCTTTCTAGCGTTGCTAAAATGTTTCGACAATTGCTTCAGCCTAACATTCAATAAAACTCCACAATGCGTAGGCCAAGATGTTTGCAACTTGGCCACCCCTGATCTCAAAATGAACTCTTCCAAGGTTAATGAGGTTATATTGAGTGCTATTTACAGCGGGGCTTCTACTACACCTGGTTTTGGGGTAAATCAAAGTTTGGAGGGCTTTAGAAATGTTGATATACTGGGGTTGGTGCTCTTTCGTTATCTATCATATAGAATCATTTTGTTATATTTCATGGCTGGTTATGTGGTTATTGTGATTGTTGTTATAGATGTTGTTGTTGTTATTGTTGTTGTTATGTTGTTGTTGCTATTGATGTTGTGTTTGTTGCAATTTTTATGGCATATCAACAAACAAAGACAAACATATACATACAAACATCTACTCACACACACACAAACACACACACACACTCACATACACTCACACACACATACACACACACAGACTCACATACACACTCACATACACGCGCACATACACACGCATATTCACACACACACACGCATATTCACACACACACACGCATATTCACACACACACGCATATTCACACACACATTCACACGCACACACAGATGCGTACCCGCCATTATTAAATGCGCGTTCGTCTGCCAGATGGCGCCATCCTGCACCAACTTCAACTACAAGTCAGAAGTTCAGATGTGTGAACTGTTCACCAAGCCCGCCTTCAAGTTGTCGAGTCAACTGAATTGTACTAGCTACCAAGTTTGTACAAAACTATTATTGTTATTATTGTTGTTGTTATTATTATAATTGTTATTGGTAGTAATTATAATTATTATTGTTATTATTATTATTTCGAAATTTTATACGAATATGCGAATTTCGATCGTGAAACTACAAATTGGTATTTTACTAAATCGTCTGCTCATTCATCTATCGATTTATTAATTCATTCATTCTTTTATAAATCATCTATCCATCCATCCATCCATCCATCCATCCATCCATCCATCCATCCATCCATCCATCCATCCATCCATCCATCCATCCATCCATCCATCCATCCATCCATCCATCCATCCATTGTTGTTGTTGTTATGTACTTCATACATACATAAATCCATTCATTCATTCATTTATCCATCCATTCATCCATACATTCATCCATTCATTCATCCAGTTATAATTTAAATTATTTCTTTTCAAATATTTACAACAAATTAACAACTGGTCCTCGATATTTTTTTTTTCTATCCAGGACATCCGTAGTAATGACAACAATAACACAAGTGATTAATTGTTGTGTGTGTGTGTGTGTGTGTGTATGTGTAAGTGTATCTATGTGTAAGTGTGTGCGTATGTACGTGTCTGTGTGCGTGCATGTGTGCGTGTCTGTGTGTGTTGATGTGTCAAATTTTTTAAAAATTATTTATTGATTAGACGCGAAAAAGTCTTGTGCATTTTCGTTCTTTTTGGCTCGTTTTTCAATTGCTTGGCAAATAGTTAGTTTTATTTTTTTAATTATTTTTATTCATTTTTATTTTATTTTATTTTTTATTTTAGGCATCAGTATAATAGCTAGTTTACAACTTATAAAGTCTTTTGTCAGTATTCCAACAAATAAATAGCCCCACACGAAAAATGAGCAAGAAGAAAGGATTTTAAAAATTATATTATGAAGAATTATTTTTTTCACACTTTCCTTTCACAATCAAACGCGCGCACACACACACACGCACGCGCGCACACACACAAACACACACACATCCAACCAAACAGACACGGTAAACCAAACCAACCTCTCACTAATGAAACCAACCTGCCAAAGCTCCATGTACGTCACGACGTTGAGTTTTTCTGGCTACTCGTGGCTGGCTGTCGATGGCGTAGCGGCTTCAAACGCAGCCGGAGGACAGTGTAGCCACACCACAAATGAGACTCCTCCAAAAATTACGGCCTGGTGGATGGTGGATCTTCTGGGGATTTTCACGGTTGTGTACGTCAGGGTTTTTGCCAGAATTGATTACAGTAAGTGGGTGTTTTTACAAACACGCACACACACACACACACACACACAGACTCACACACCTCACACATGCACCCACGTACACACACATTCAAACACACACATAAACACACACAGTCGAACGTTACACAAACTTGACCGTTGGGCTGACAAACATCTCCTGGTCAGTTCAGCGTCCAGTTAGAAACATGTACGGCCTCTGCGGCTATTTCGATGAAAAACTGACGACTGGTGGTGTTTGGTTAGTTTTTCTGATCATTATTATTACCACCATCATTTTAATGATCATTATCATCGTCTTCATCATCATCGTACAACCAACCATCCAACTTACGCCCTGTTGTTGAAGACTTGTTGGACCATTCAGCATCACGTTTAAAGATTGGTTGAAGAAATTTTTCAATTGCTGGCCCAGTATTGAATAGACTTGTGACAAACCTGATCACTCTGTCGAGAATCTCTTAAGGATTTATTTTTTGATCAATGAAACGTTTTTATGACATGAATTGTTCTAATCAGTGCTAACGAGCGCTTTTGAGATAACTATTTAAAAGGCGCATGCCAATACTAACACTAATCATCATCGTCGTCATCATTTCTCAACGTTTTAATCATTTAAATAATCATAATCGTTATTAATGTTGCCGCCGTCATCAGCACATTTTTCAAACAAAGTTTCAATTAATTCAATTAATTAACTAGTCAACTAATTACATTAATTAACTAAAATGTGTAATGTTTATGGTGTCTGGCACTGATGATGAACGTCCCGGGTTTGAATGCAAAGAAATCCCAGAAAATTTACATATTCAAGTATACTCTGGGTGTGTGCGTGTTGTTGAAACATTAGATAACTAATTAAGAAATGTTGGAATATAACAATTTAGTTAATTAGTTAGTTAATTATTTAATTAATCAATTAATTTGGTAATAAGATCAATTAAAATTTCAGGTTTAGAATAAACTGTACTAACAGCAACAACAACGGACCATCGTCATCATCTCTACCACTAACAGCAAGATACATCATAATACAGCACAGTGAGCAAGTTAAAAACAATCAGCTGGCTCTCTGCGAGGTACAAGTGATTGGTTCGAACGCAAGCTAGGGCACTACTTCAAATTATCGGTCGTGTATCATATAGCTATTAGGCGAAAGCAGTTTAATTTAATTTTAATTAATAATCAGAATTTAATGAATGAACGAACGAACGAACGACCGACCGAACGAATGAATGAATGAATGAATGATCAAACATGAACAATATAATGACGTCATAATCGTAAAAAGCCCTAGGTGTAACCATCTACTTGTAATCTAACATAGCATGTTCAGTTCACATTTTCTGAAATAGATTTCGAACTGCTTTTAAAATCGTATCGTATCGAAAAATTGTAAGCTTATCTTTAAAAAAGATGAAATCATTTCTGTAGAGATTACATTGGTATGGAGAAATGACATTCCCAGTGTAGGCTTTCAAACAATAGGGTCTTAGCTGACAAACGTTTACAGTAAACACATTTTACGATGTTCTTGGCAGCCATTCCATGCAGTGACTTTAAACCTGTTGTTGGGGTCCTAACTGGTGGGGTCCGTCAGCGGGGTTTTCATTTTTCAAGGTGGATGTCCTAGCCTCACGTCACGAGAGCATGGCATGGATGTTGAGGATCGTAGCATTGTGTGAAGAATTGTAAAGGGGGGAGACCTGTATGTTGTCCTGTCGGAACATTACAGTTGAAGTATTCAGTAAAATTAACATTTTTTAAAAAATTTATGGTACGGTTATTTTAGATTACAATACTAAGAAATATGTGCGTGATTGGCATGGGTGGGCTTATGATATGAAATCGCGTAGCTATGCGTTCATTCAAACACACACACGTACACACGCACACACACTCACGCGCGCGCACACACACACATATACACACACATATTTATACTAAGATTTTTTGGCCAACAATTCAAGCAAAGATCTATTTATTATTACTCTACAATTATGAATATTAAAAATATATAAATATTTTTTAACAATGGAAATGGTTTTAATTTATTTAGTTACTACAATGTCAATTCATTTGTGTCATTATTTTAATCCAAATAAACATTTAAATTTAAATTTAAAATAACTTAGATTTTATAATATAAATATATCTGTTATCTGAACCTTGAAACATCTAAATAAAATGATTGAATGTGACTGAACTAAAATGATAAAAAAAGTGTAGATAGTTAGCCAAATTATTGGTGTTAATCAAGTTATTAAGTAATTTTTGATGTGCGAGCAATTTGTAACGGTGGAAAGATAGAGATTAATTTTAGTTTGATTCTTCAGCGTATTCTTATGTATCTTGTATGTCTTGTCCGTATTATTACCCAGTTTGTTTCTGTAATGTATAATTCTCGAATACAAAATGGCATTTAATTTATGAAGAAGTTTCAATTTTATGAAGTTTAGCCCTTCATAAGTTCGCTTATACAGCAAACCGTTATTCATTATTACATGGTGGCTCGGTCGAATGCTTCATATGCAAGAAAAATCAAGCTCTATCACTATCATTCAAATAGTCTTTGTACAAGTTGTTCAGGTTTGTCGTGCTTGCAATTTTTATTAATTTCTTGAACACAAACATTAATAAAACTTATGACTACTAACTAAACTTTAGGTTGAATTTAGTTGATTTGAATACTGAAAAGATACCGAAATGTCTTTTAAGGTCTAGCAAGATTTTCCAAATACAGAAAGCAGAAACAAATTTAAGAAATCAAAATGATTGACTCTAGCAAGAACAAAAACGACAAATGTACCATACTCACCATGCTTTGTTCATGAGAAATACTTTCTTTCAAGGCCGTTGCAAAAATATTTAGAAAAACGGAAAAAATTTTCTAACCGAGCCAGCAGAAGAAATGCTCTATTGTACCACTAAACAATAACTCTAATCCAACATCAATGGCAACATCAATGGCATTATATTAACGTTTTTATCTGTAATAGAAAAATTTTTTTTCTACGTAATTGTTTTGGTTTATTTGGGCTAAAAGAAGAGTTCTACAATAGCGCTCCAAGCTTGCTTTCATGATTGTCTGGGAACATGCTAAGATCTTTGTGTAATAATGACAATAATGATGATTGTTGGGGAAAAAATCTGCTATAGTTGCTGGTAATTAATGAGTAATTATTAAAGAAATTAGTAATTTTAATGATTCTTCTAGTAGGAATACTCGTTTAGTAATTGAATTAATTTCTCTTGAAGCAATGGCAAAAGTTTGATGTTCTTTTTTTAATATGAACAAACGCCGTTGTATAAGTATAATCGAAAAGTTTGAAGAAATAGATCAAAAAAGCACAGTTTTTCAACTTTTTTAAATACAAAGTGTTGAATGTGCAACTATACGGTGGAAATTATTTCAGTTAATGTTGAAATGAAAACAATATAGATCCTAAACTTCGCAAGCAGATGTCAACAATTGAATGTAATTAGTAACAATCTAAAAAGTATTCATTTAGTTTTAATATTTAAACCAGCCCTAGCTTCATAATTCTTCAGCACAAAATCTCCATTCGACAGCTTGGTTAAACTTTCTGTGGTTTAATTTTTCAAGATAAACTTAAAAAAAATCATTATAAAAGATGCTTTGTTAAGTTGTTCGAATTCAACTGTACATAAATTAAATTTCTTAATTTTCTTTTATTAATTGATTTGAAATGGCACAGCAGATGATGACAATGGCTTCGCGCGAATTTATAATAATTGCACTGAAGTATGAGTATTTTGTTGTTGAGAAATATCAAATAAAATAAATACTACTTCTACTACTGCTACTACTACTACTACTACTACTACTACAACAACTACTACTACTACTATTGCTGCTATTACTACTACTACCACCACAACAACAACAACAACAACTACTACTACTACTTTTATTTTGCTACAAAATATAGTATTAAATGTTAATACTTAAAAATCTTAATCACCATAACTATTACATTATCATCATCGTTATCATCGCATCATCATCTTCATCCATCTTCGCCTTAGTTTAGGCTTTCTGCAGAGAAAAAAATTGTTCTCTCATCTCTTTACAGTAAAATACTACATATAGTACAAATTAACACTATGTTTATATATAAAGAAGGGAGAGAGAAAAAGAGAGAGAGAAAATGAAGAAAGGGAGAAAGGTTAACTTAGATAATATATTCAGTACATATACAATAAAACTACATCATCAACTCTATAACAACTAGTATAGCAATTTATACTAAAACCACTAAACTAATAATTATATTTAAATTCTCTCTCTCTCACTCTCACTCTCTCTCACTCTCTTTATATATATATATATATATATATATATATATTTATAATACATATAAAATAAATTAACATAGTGTTACCTGATAGTAATAATAACTCAGATAGGGATTATAAATAATCTGACTGTCATCTTTGTATAAATAGCAGCTGACGCCAAATTTTCCAATGGCTGCTAAGACGCAACCAGCCGTTAGCTGGCAGACGTAAACACATTTAGCGATATTAGGAGTGCAACTTGTTGTTGTTGTTAGGCTCTTTGATGACGTCATAGCGTGGATGACGTCATTAAGATTGAAGACTTTGTGTACGGTGATTTGTGACACACTGAGTAAGTTGCCGTCACTAGAGTATTTCTTTTTGAATGACGATGACAACGATGATGCTGCTTCTACTGCTGCTGCTGCTGCTGATGATGATGATTGTGGTTGCGGTTGTAGTGGCGATAGTGAACTGCTTGAATTCACTTCGTAGCCAATTATCAACAATATTGATACCAGAATAAAGCCCAAGAGATCGAACGACATTTTAGTTTGAAATAACTTTTTGAAAATTTTTAAAAAATTTTGTTTTTATTTCAATTAATTTCACTTTTTATAATCGAAAACATGCTGTATTTTATTTAACTAAATTTTAAGTTTAATTAAACAAAAATATGTCAAGAAATGAATCAAAGAATTATATAATATTACCATAAATATAAACATACATACATACATACATACATACATACATACATACATACATACATACATACATACATACATACATACATACATACATACATACATACATACATACATACATACATACATACATACATACATACATACATACATACATACATACATACATACATACATACATACATACATACATACATACATACATACATACATACATACATACATACATACATACATACATACATACATACATACATACATACATACATACATACATACATACATACATACATACATACATACATACATACATACAGAACACTGAAAAAATCTAGATTTATTATTTCCATTTGTCCTATCTTCTCTTAAAATTATTAGCATCAGTACTACTTGTAGTAGTAGTAGTAAAAGCATCAGCAGCAGTAGCGACAGTAGTAGCTGTTGTAGTAACAGAGGTAGTATTAGTAGTAGTTGTAGTAGCAGCAGAAGCAGCTGTAGTAGTAGTGGTGGTGGTAGTAGTAGTATAATTACCATAATAAAGAATTTTTCTGAATTGATTTTTTCCTTCTCTGTCTCTGTTTTGATGGCATGAGTCGGTTTTAATCGATTCTTGTTTTATTTATAAAGATAATGGTGACGATGATGACGATGATGATGAGGATGATAATGATGATGATGATGGTGGTAATGATGATGATGTTGATATCGTTAGCACTGGAGATCAAATAATAGCTCATCATTTTTTCATCAAAATCTGTTTTGCAGAGATGTGAATATAACCTCACATAACCTCAAAACATATGGTGAGAGAGGATCACCCTGCATTCAAACACGGTCAACTGTGGCACAGAATCCCACGCAGAGTCAGTTGTCTTCACCATTACGCTATTAGGTATATGTATAGTTATAAAATAAAAGCCGTAACTTATTCTCACAAAATAATAGTTTATAATTATTTTTCCTATTCATAATAATAATAATTATTATTATTATAATAATAGATTAAAGAAAATCGAAGCTTTTAGTTTACGTGTCTATGTTAAAAAATTAATAAAAAGTATTTTCATTTGTTTATTTACCGAAGTTTTAAAACGTAATTGGGCAGATGACGTCATCCTTATTTTCGAACGTCACTAGTCCACACAGCCAAACTATTTACGTATCTATCAATCTATTAATCAATGAATATAGCTCTGGATATTTATTAATTTCAGATTTATTAGAGTTATTAATTCTTTCGCGAAATTATTAATGTTTTATTATAAATACGTTAATTTTATTAATTAAATAATAATAATAATAAGTTGTAGAAACGTTGAATTTTCGAACTTTAGTAAGCTTAATTTGATATTTTGGTTCGTTTGTCAAAGGAGTTTGGTTGATCTTAATCAATCTAAGGTTTTTAAGTCGAATTTTTATATTTTTAAACATACTTTTCAGAAAAATTGCATTTGGCTTGAATAGATTTAATTTTAAAATGATTTTACCATTGTTAAAATCGATAATTTTGGCACATTTAAGATTTGAATTCTATATTCTTAGCATAGCCAACCTACAATCTGTTGACATTCCCATATAAATGAGGTGTTTTAATGTAATTTGCATAATATTTATCACATTAAATGCGTTTTATAAGGAGTTTTCATAATGTTTTTTGGCATTGCTTCATCTTAAAAATTACAAATTTGAAAAGTATCCACCCACAAAAATCAAATTTTCTATGATATTAATAGCAACTTTTACACGACTTAAGCAAGATGACACACAGAGAATTCAAATTTATATACTAAATCATTTCCTCAACGCTCAACCAGACCAGAAAACTTAAAAAATGGACCCGACCACCACAAGAACGAAGAACGCGCAGAAAAAAAGGCGACGTCTCGAGCGAGAGAAAGCGCTCAACATCGAGCGTCCAAAGCGGTTTTGCAACGCGTTTCTGCAGTTCGCCAAGATGCGAACCAAGGGTACGACTGGAAGCTTGATGGTAAAGATGCCGGATCTAGCCGAACAGGTCAGTTAAATACGGTTCTTGGCCGATTAATATCGGTTTTTGGTCGGTGAAAAACGGTTCTTTGTCGGAAAATTAGGATTTTTGTTTATTAAATATGTTTTTTTTGGCTAGTTACTGTTATGGGTCGGTTAATTACGGTTCTTGATCGGTTTGATAATAAAAATTTGTATTATTACTATGTCAATTAACATCATCATCATCATCGTCTCCATCAACATCGTTATCAAGACCACTACCATCCCTACTATCATAATCATCCTCACCATCATCATTATAATCATTTCCCTCATCTTCGCCTTCTTCGTCACCTTAGTGGAAGAACTGCCTCGGACCATCTGCGCGAGGAGTGCTACAACCGTGCCGCCAGAGATAAAAAAATTTAGAATTGGGCCCCCGTCTTCATCGTCATCACCATCCCATCATAATCATCATTCCATCATCCCATCATCATCATTCCATCATCCCATCATCATCATTCCATCATCATTCCATCATCATCATCTACATCATCATCTACATCATCCCATCATCATCATTCCGTCGTCATCATCAGCATCCCATCCCATCCAGTCATCATCGTCACATAATTTCCAGTCAGCTGATGGCAGATTACGAGATGAGGAAACCAAAGCGTCCTCTGACAGGCTACCAGGTCTTCATCCAGACGTACGTCAACGCCAACAAGGACAAGAACAGGAGCCAGAAGTCTCTGTTCCGTGAAGGGGCTCGTGGCTGGAATAAGTTAGTTGGCCAGTTGGTTGGTTGGTTGGTTGGTTGGCTGGTTGGCTGGTTGGTTGGTTGGTTGGTTAGTTGGCTGGCTGACTGGTTGGTTGGCCAGTTGGTTGGCCAGTTGGTTGGCTAATTGGTTGATTGGCTGGTTGGTTGGTCATTTGGTTGGCTAATTGGTTGATTGGCTGATTGATTAATATCTGAAAGGTTGATTTGTTAACTGATTGTTTGAGTTGATCGATTGATAAATAATGAATAATTGAAAAAAAAGTTTAGAAGGACGCTTGAATTATAAAAAAATTTATAAATAAATAACATCACAATACAAAAAACATTCCCTTAAAATCAATTTATGAAAAACAATTCATATCGGCGATAACCAGACTGTCAGAAGAGGAGAGAAGGAACTGGGTGAACAAAAGCAAACAGATGAACGAAGAACAAAACCGAACCAAAAGCGAATCAGCAAAACCATGTTGCAGTAGTCAGCAGCCAGTTGCTGGCGCCAAGAAGAGGAAACGCAGTTTGACAGCAGCTTCCGCCAGGTCAGGCCAGAAGAATAAAATCACCGCATCAAAAAAATCCGCTAGCCAAAAAAGTCAAAAAAAGTCAGCCAGTCAAAGAAAGTCGACCACGCTGAAAAAAGTGGCAAGTCTGGACAAGTCAGTGACTGCGAAGAAATCTACCAGCCACAAAAAATCAACCTCCCAAAAGAAATCACCTGGACAGAAAAGGTCCGCTACTTCGAAAAAGTCAACTAGCCAAAAAAAATCAGTCACTTCAAAAAAACTGCCCAGCCATAAAAAAGCAGGTTCCCACAAAAAGAAGGTAGAGACTCTGAAAAAGAAAATGGCGACTGGTAAAATCGCGAAGCCCGCTGCAGCCAAGAAAAAATGACTCAGAAAGTGATGTTGCTGATGTGCAGGTAATGTGAAAAAGCAGAGTTGAGTGAAATGAGATGACATTTAAAGATTTTATTTTTGTATATACGAACATCTTTTATTTTTAAAATTCTGAAATATCAAAAATATTATAACGCGCTGACATATATAATGAAATTTATATATAGGAAAAAATACATTCCGTTTTTTATTAAAACATTTTTCTCTTCTGGTCTTGCTACACAATTATTGAAACTTTCAAATAATTATCGGTTTTGTCCGATCCGGGCTTTCCGGATCTGAATCTGACGCATTCGTTCGCTAGATGGCACAAAAAGTTACATTTTACAATAGGCGGTATATAGGTGGTTT
Organism: Helobdella robusta; assembly: GCF_000326865.2. NCBI lineage: Eukaryota > Metazoa > Annelida > Clitellata > Rhynchobdellida > Glossiphoniidae > Helobdella > Helobdella robusta. The sequence continues at coordinate 1,272,314 of NW_008704083.1, forward strand.
GTTGCTCCTGCTGTTGCTGATTGGCTGGCTGGAGTTCAGTTAGGTCGTCAGAGTTAACTGACGTTAAATTCTCAATTGTGCTGTTTAAATCACTAATTGGTGGAGTACGAGACGAAACATTGAAATACTGGAATTAACAGTCTGTCACGAGACTGTGTATATGTGTGTCTGGCTGGGTATATGCGTATGTGCCAATCCTGATTCATTATGCATTTGAACCCGACAATGACGTCCATGGTCATTCCGAATTGTGGAAACCTTACCATATTTAGCGTAAAATTGGTTATGAAATTCTAGGGTTAAACATTAAATTATGAAGCTACAAATTAAAATGTTCCTCTTATGTATTTCGTCGCGTGTTCGCAATTTTTGTGCATAAAATCTGTACACGCATACATGAATGTATTTGCATACGTGTATGTTCGCAAACACACACACATACGCATACACACACGCATACACATATCAAATTACACTTTATTTACTTCGAATGGAAGAACTAACGCCTAGCAACCAATAAAACAATCCTTTGATAAAATATTGCAAGAAATTTTAAAATGCTTTCTTTATAGTGCTTGTAAAATTTTTCATAAATGACATTTTGGTGCGTTCATTCGTCGGACTCTGTATTGGTTTTTCTTGCTAATTGTGAATTAGAATTGAATTAATTCATTAAAATTTATTTAACATAGACAATTGATTTTTAAAAAAATATGAAAAATTGAATGATTGGTAATAATATTGACGATGCTGTTTGTTTGATTTGATGAATAACCTCTAATGGTCGTCTTCTATGGACATTAATCTTGAAACTGTTCCCTAAGAATAAGTTTAATTTAATGAACTAAATGATTAATTCATTAATTATTAATTAATTAAATGATTTAGTGTGATTAAATCTCGATAAATAACTTATTAATTATAGTCCAAAACATCAAAATGAATAAATCGATTATACTGATGTCATCATTCCTATTATTATTATCACTAACCAACATTGAAAAAATCTTCTCATCGCCATCATCCTCATCAACATACAAAAGGCAAATATCTCTAGATGGAATTTTAATTAATGTAGAGAACTTCTACAACATTTTACTTACCGATCTAAATATACATCTTAAGGAATTAATATCAAATAAAACTTTAAATACGATTGGTGTATCTCAAATGATAGATATCCCGGATATTGTTAAATGTATCTATATCTGTCATCTTATACAGAGCTGTGTTGAAGCGTATCTTTGTAAAACCACCAGTGGTAAGTGTAGACTGTTTAAAGAGTCTTACAACTCCAATTACGATTCGTTGATTAAACTGCGGATTTTTTTCCAGGTAATGGCTGTGTTGTTGTTATGCTTTAATTATTTTATTATGTAGTACTGTAAGTACAAGTCGGTATTCTAGCAGAAAAAGCAAAGTCGTAATTACGATTTATGTAGTTACTTGGATTAGTTTAGTTTTTCCATTACTGTTGGTATTCATATAAACGTTCAACCAAGTTTGCGTTTGAGGCAGTTGTGTTTGTCTATCGGATATCTTGAACCTACGGAAAAGCGATCACTTGTCGGTGGTTGGAAGCTACAACACTGGTGCTAAAAATAGAGATTATTGAAGTTGGTGATTACGAGAGTCAAGGGTTACAATAGTATGTTTGAGTGGCGTGCGTGTTACATACTGAAGCGTTTACGCGTGGGTTTCGCGGTGTGAATGGTACACCATTTTGCCATTGGGCTCATGATAATGCATGACTTTATTTCAATTTTTAACTAATTGAGTAAAATTTTATACTTCAAAATCTATTTTTCTAAACTTATAAAATGATATTTCTCAAATTTAAATCCTCAAAATGATCTTTTAATTTTCCAGCTCCAACGCTGACGGTCTCAAATGGAGTCGACGAAGACGAAAGAAAAAGACGGAAAATTATAGCAATAAAACACTACCATGTAGCATTATTTTTAAATTAACTAAATAGAATATCTCCGTGAACTTCGAAAAAATCTTTGACTTGCATGAACATCCAACATTAACATATGCAGCTAGATATTGACGTTTATATTTGTCTTGGGCAAAAATAAAACATGAATTTAAAAAAAAATTAATGCACTAAAAGATGCAACAGAACGAATGAAAAAATTATTTTGTTGGTTCGTTGTTCTCAAATTAAAAGCAGACGACGATAATTAAAGAACAGATGACGTAATAACGGTAATGCTGGGCTATTATTTAAAGTATCTATTTCATTTTTGAGTTTCTATTACTTATTTTATTAGTATTTTTCTTATTATTAGTATTTTTCTTATTATTAGTATCTTTATTATTTTTTATATTTTCCTTATACTTGTTACCTTTTCTTTTACTTATTTTCCATTTCTCTTAACTTTGGTTCTCTTGCTTTATAGCGACATAGGTTTGATTGGTTATTTTAACTCGCTCTACTATGGTCTTCCTGACTCTAAACTCTATCCTTTAAGTAAAGCTTTTAACTCTGCTGCTTGTCTAGTTGCTCGTGCCCCTATCTTTTTTCATATATCTCCATATCTTGTCCTCTTGCACTGGCTACCTGTAAAATATAGAATAATTTTAAAACTTGCTCATTAATGTTTAAGTATCAATCTAAATTATTTCCTAAGTACTTATCAGGTAGATTAATTGAACCTAAACGCCACGGTTTACGATTGTCTTCTTGTTCTCACATCTTCTTAACTCGTGTTAAACACTCTTCTGCTAAATCTGCATTTGCTTCATCTGGTCCTTTTACTCTCGAACTCTCTACCTCCTTCTCTATGACTACTTCTCCACCTTTTTACATAATTCATTGAGGAGCTGTTGAAACATCGTGAAAATAGCGCTTTATAAACTAATTCATTGATTGATTCATTGATTGATTTTTTTAATATAAATATTAATTATACGAAAACATGTGAGGTTGTATATTTTTCACCTTTGCAAATCATGATTAAAGATAGAAAATATTTGAATGCCTAATATTTTAAATAACTCAGCTTTCAAATTTATTTGCAAACAGAAAACCAACTAGCCATCGGAGAGGATGAAGCGCAGGAGAAGAAAAATAAATAATTACATTAATAACACCAGTAATACGAGTATTAACAACAAATAAATAGTAGTAATAGTAGTAGTATTAGTACGCACCACACACACACATACACACCAAAAAACACACACACATAAAAAAAAAACTACTAATGTACTGAAATGGCTTAATGTCTAATTACAATTTAATTTTCGTTTGTTTGCTGCATTGTCTCTCTCTCTCTCTTTCTCTCTCTCTCTCTCTCTCTCTATATATATATATATGTGTGTGTGTGTGTAAAATTAGAGATAGGAAATAATTATAGAACGATAAAACAATGAATGAGTGAGTGAGTGAGTGAGTGAATGTACGAAAGAACGACTGCACGAACAAATGAATGGAGGATAGAAGGAAAGAAGGAATGAATAGAGAGGAATTTAAATCAGGTAAGTTAAGAGACATTGACAAAGACATTTTCACTTTCTTGGGACCGTGTAATTAATCCAAAGTTGGCGTTATAAATTTACACAAAATATTTCATTTTGCGGATTGCTTCCTTAACACCAACGCCTGCAAGTTAGCTTAAAATGAGTTTTTTCATTTTATTAAAACTCAATTGAACAAAAATTTCCACAAATTTTTTGTTAATTTTTTTCAACCTCATGTATGATTCGATCTATCTATTTAGGCATAAAATGGAGAGTATAGTCCGGTTTTTCTCACCACCACACCATCGCTACAAATCATCATTTTACTTAGCGCAGTTTACCTGCAAGGCTTGTCATCAGCATCGTCGTCATCAGCGTTATCGTTGTTGTGTTCACCATCGTCGGCATCATCATCAACTTTTACGAGTCGCACACCGATCGGTGTTTACTACTATAATTCCTCCTTGGGGCTTCAGATTCTAGTCTTCGGTATGGACGCTAAAATTAGGAAAATGACGTCAGTTAACGTAGATTTGGCCCAGTTGCTCGCATGCGTTCCACCGTCTGTTAAGTGTGCCTACTTGTGCCATCTAACGGATGGGTGCGTCAAATCCGGAATTGGAAAATACGGATCATATTGTTTTCTAATTAAAGATGGCAGTGACAAAATTTCGGTCGAATTCAGCCTTTATTACCAGGTAAAATTTGGCATTTTTGTTATGTTTAAAGATTTTTTTAATAAAATCTTTACGAGATGTTAACTTTTTTAGAATTTTTAATAATAAAAAATTTCAATTTGGTTCTTCTTTGATAAATCTGTACTCAACTGAATAGTAGTTGATATTATTACGTGGATTTTAAACTAAGATGGGCGGCGCTATGGTGTAGTGGCGGAGTGTCTGTCACTGCTATTGCAGTTACCTTGTTCGACTGCAGGGAGATCCCCCGCCAATTGCGGGCCGTGTTTGTGATGCGTTGATTCACGTGTTGTTGTGCTTCACATGAACTGTAGTGTTTGTTGTTGAGACGTTGAAATTTACGACAAAACGTCAGTTAACTTAGCCAATGGACCCCCAGATAATTAATGCGTCCATGATGACGTCAAATGTGTATTCGTCTGCCATCTGACGAGAAATTGCGTCAGAGTGGCCATTGGGTGTTATGGAGTTAACTGTTTTTTATATGCAGACGGTGAAGGTATGGTGGTGTTGAACCCTGGTGATAATGGATATTTTCAAGTTCGATTTGGTTTATTTTGGGATTTTAAAAAGTTTTTTCCTCTAAATTTAAAATGTTTATTTTGTTGTTTCTAATATATCTATTTAAAACTTTTAAGCGAATTCATTTTTTATAATTGTTTTTAATGATAAATTTGACAATTTTTTATTAATTTCATTTTAAAAGCTTTCCAGATAGGCAGAAAGCTACAAAATGTTCACAAGAAAATTAAAAAATGGCGACTTGAACTGTCATTGACTGATTAATTATTCAATTAATAAACAACTTAATTAATGAATTATGCTAATGTAAAAATCATCCTAAAAAATATAAAGATTGTAATGCAAAACCAAAGACAATAAATTTCACAATCAGCATTTTTACAAGCGAGATTTACGTCATCAAAGTTTTGATAACGTTTACTATCAGGCTGAAACATGATTGGCTGCGACGATGGAGTGACGGGGTATTTGCTCCCACCCCTCTTCTTTGACGAAATTTTATTGGTTGGCTGGTTGAAAGAGCACTCGGGTTTCCACCAGTAGAGATAAATTGATTGGATGACGTCATTTTGTTTAAGCTTTCTGATCTCCGAATTGAATTTTGACTTGAAAGTCTGAAAGTTTGTTATGTCTTTGTTGGCTTCACTGACTATGTTTTTGTTGTTATTGGTGTTTTTATTGGTTTGTTTGTTTTTATTTTTTTTAATTTTGTTGTCGATAGACTTTTTTGATCGGCTCTGAAAATATTTTTTTGTGATAGTAGTAGTAGTAGCAGTAGTAGTAGTAGTAGTAGTAATAGCAGTGGTAGAAGTAGTAGTGTTCGTAGTAGCAGAATTATTATTTTTGTTGCTAATGTCATTTTTGTTGTTGTTGTTAATTTGCTTCACAACACATTCATTATAAGCATTCCTAATGACGCAATCGTCTTCATCATCATCGTTTATGACGTCATCGTCGATATAACCATCTTCGTCGATATAACCACCATCACCATCATTGTCGTCGTCATCAAATTTAACGCCGTCATCATCATCATCATCATCGTTATTATATTTGTCAATGTTCTCATTATTAGCCATATTATTATTATTGTTATTATTATTATTATTATTATTATCATCATCGGTATCTGAATCGGTTTTTCTGAGGATAAAAAAGTAATTTGTCTCGGCTAGAAACGGTTCGCTGAGGAAGATGTTACATGGATACCGGCCAGCGTGATATTCGGCTATCGGAGAATCGAGTATTAGGGCGAGTCTTTCCCGCCTTAGCCGATCCAGGCCTTCGACTAAGCTATCAACGGCTATGATCTTCAGCTGCTGCAGCAGCTCGGCTAATCTGGGTAAAATTTTTTGTTGCTGTTTCTGATGTTGCTGTTGTTTTAGTTGCTTTAGCTTAGTAGATTTTGATGTTTGCATTGTTGGTTGCAGTTGGTTTAGGTGTTTTCCGAACTTATATGAATTTTGTTGATTTGAATAATGATGACGATGTTGAAGTTGATGTTGTTGTTGTCGTCGCTGATGTGGTTGTTGTTGATGATGTTGTCGTTGATTTGATTGTTGTTGTTGTTGTTGATGATGTCTTGAATTATTTTCAACTCCACTAATGTTAAAATAGTTGTAGAAACTATCATTTTCAGCAGTATATTTATTGTGTGTTGTTTCTTTGTTTTTGTTGTTGTTGATGATGTCATTTTTGTTGTTGTTGTTATTGAGGCTGACGTCATTAACTAGATGACGTAATTGTAAAAATTGGGCGCTATTTCTTACCAATCCAATTGTGTAGTTGCCGTGTAGAAGGCGTTCCAGTGTCGTTGCTATGTCGTTGAATCGATCATGTGATAGCAATGATGATGACGACGACGATGACAATTTAGATGATGATGATGATGACGATTTGGGTGGCGATGATGATGATAATAATGGTTTTAATAATGATGACGATCTTTTTTGAGTATTTTTATGTTTTTGTTGAGGATAACGATGTTCTTGCTGATGAAATTGTTGTGATTTTTGTGAAATTTTTTTACCCTTATTATTATTAGTAGTAGAAGTAGTTGCAGTTGTTGTAGTAGCAGTAGTTATAGTAGTGGCAGTAGTAGTAAGAGTAGTAGCAGCAGCAGTAGTTGTTGTGGGAGTTGTAGTAGTCTTTCGAATACCGGTTCCGAGTTTGTTGTCGTAATGCTTGTCGTCTGTTATCCTTGAGGGGTGTGCTGTGTTTTTTATCGATAATTTTGAATCGATTCTACGTTCTCTATCTTTCGATTTTGTATGTTTGTTTGTTTGTTGTTGCTGTGTTTGTTTTTGTTGTTGTTGTTGATGTTGTTTTTTGTGTTTGTGTTGCTGTTGTTGTTTGATTAGGGAGTTTTGTTGTTGGCTATGTTTATGTTGTTGTTGTTGATGTTTTTGTTGTTGTGCTTGTTTTCGTTTAGGAACAATATAATGTTTGTATTTAGGTCGGTGTCGTTGTTTATGATGTTGTCTGTGTTGCTGTTGTTGTCCTAACTGTTGTTGTTGTTGTTGATGTTGTTGTTGTTGATCATGTTGATGATGATGTTTGTATATTTCATGTTGACGATGATGACGACGATGAGTACGATGATGATGATGATGGTGGTGAAAATGGTTATCAAGATCCTGGTAACGATCCGGATAACGATACTGATAACGATCCTGATGTTGGAGAGGATCTTGATGACGATCTTCCTGCTGCCAAATAATGGAAGACCTCAGTGATAGAACGGGCTCGCTATAGTCCACTAGCTTATTGAGGGCTGGATTTGGCACTATGCTAACGCTGGCTCCTACATCTGCTAACTAATTAACATAATTTATTAATAAATTCAAAAATTAGTAATGGATAATATTACGAATAATAATAAATTAGTAATGATACTTTAGGAAAACTACTGAAACGATCACTAACCCCTTTAATCACGTCACCAATTACTCCGTATTCGTGGTCATCTTGTGTAGTATTAGTACTACTACTACCATTACTACTAATACTACTACTACTACCATTACTACTACTACTACTACTACTACTACTATAATTACTACTACTACTACCACCACTACTACCAGGTTTAAATCGGTTTTCTAGCACATCCCTAGTGCCCAGCACCTCACTGGGTCCTAGCACATTCCTATTATAGTTTGTGACGTCACTGGTTAGCCGGATGTTGTACTTGATTGCGAGATTGGTGAAAATTTTGTTGAGGATGTCGTAGAGGTAGCCCTCGTACTGGTTGGTTGGGTCCAGGAAGGCTTTGTTTCTCTTCAAAGACATGAATGGTGGATCCTGATGATGATGACGACGACGACGATGATGATGAATACTTATCATTCATCGCCGAAAGATACGGCGATGAATGATAAGTTGATGATTAGTCAATTAAGATTACACCCACACACACACACACGCACGCACACACATCCAAGCACTTACATATACAAACATATATTCAAGCACATACAAGCACACGCACATAAGCACAGGCAAAAATAATCTTCCTCTTCAAATGTGTTGAAATTTATTCTTCCAGAATAATAAAAAAACAAATATGCATCGCTAGGATAATATACAAACGCATACAAAACTT
>NW_008704083.1:1284292-1291792 GCF_000326865.2 Helobdella robusta
CTACTACTACTACAACTACAACTACTACTACTACTACTACTACTACTACTACTACTAATAATAATAATAATAATAATAATAATAATAATAATACTCTACTACTGCTACTATTACTACTACTACATCATCATCAACATCATCATTATTGTCATCATTATTATCATCATTATCAGTGTCTTAATCGTCATCAGTTGTAGCAGCAAGAGCAGCAGCGTCATTAGCGTCATCATCAGCAAGATGAACAAGAGAAACCTAAACATAATCACAGTGGCATCAAACGAAACTTAATAGGAAAAATAGTGAGGATGGTAATGATATCCGTTGATGATGATGATGATGGTGACGACGACTATGATGATGACGACGATGATGGTAGCTGAACGCATGGAACATATATATAAACAATTGAAGTATTGGTGAAGGAGTTAAGTGGGTGCTGATGACGATTAGGTAACTTATGGTGATGGTGATAATGATGATGGCGATGAAGATGGTAATTATGACGATGATGATGAAGAGGAAGAAGAAGAAGAGGAAGAAGACAATGAGAACGAGAATGATGACAATTATGATAGTGATAGTGACGATGATGACGAAGACGATGGTGACCATGGTGACGATGATGGCGATGATGGTGATGATGATGAAGAAGAAGATGACGATGATTATGTGATAACTCCTACCTCTGTATCTAGCTTGTACAACATGTTGAGGCAACATATCCAGTATTTTCGTCATTACAATTAGGCAGATCCACATGAGCTTTATCCAAACTTTGTTCATTTTTCTCTTATTTAATATTTATTAATATTATTTGTTAATTTCGATAATATTTATAATTAGAATTAATATTATTTCTATGTTATTATAATTGTTGTTATTATTTCTTTGTCGTTTAAAATGTTGAATAAAATAAAGCGATCAACACAATTGCTAGCTATCAGGATCGTCAATATGACATCACGTTCTCTTTTTCTCTTTTTCTCTCTCTCTTTCTCTCTTTCTAAATTTATCTCTCTCTTTCTCTTTCTTTTTTTTCTCTCTTTCTTTCTCTCTCTTTCTTTCTCTCTCTCTCTTCTACTTTCCTAATGAAAACTAATTACAACATAGCTAGATTGATTTTTCCATATCATTAACAACCCCTTTATTGTTCTTTTTCTTACAAATGAAACTAATAAAACTATGGAGTCATCATTACGTAAGTGATGATAGCGATAATAATAATAATAATAATTATAATAATAATAATGTTTTAGTTAGTTATAATTAAAAATAATATTCTTGTTCCTCATTTTATAAATATATACATATTAATATTTGAATGTTTTCATTGAGTTACATCTCAACTGCAATACTTATATATTCAGACTTTTTAAATATCATACAGAACATATACTATATGTATGTATATATATAGAGAGAGAAAGAAAGAGAGAGAGAAAGAGAGAGAAAGAAAGAGAAAGAGAGAGGGAGGGAGAGAGAACGATAGAGAGAGAGAGAGAACGAAAAAGGGTGCATCAAATGATATTGATAAATTGTTTTTGTTTTTGCATGCCTCGCCTCAAACTTACTAACATAAACACGGATATACAATTCCTTTTTATTGGATACATTTGGATACATTGGATATATATATATATATATAAAGAGAGAGAGGGAGAGGGAGAGAGAGAAAGGAAGAGAAAGAGAAAGAGAGAAATGAAAGATGACAAGAAAAAAGAAATAAAACAATAAAGACATAGCGTGAGTAAGAAAATAAAAGAAGAAAGAGAGATCGAGCAAGTAAGAAAAAGGAGAAATAAAATGAAAGAAAGAGGAAAGAAGAAAGAGTGAAAGAAAGAGAGAAAGAGAAGGTAAGGGAAAGTTACACGTCGGTGGTACTAATACATCACTAATATAATTTTTTATTTTCATGTTACGTAATCTAATTAGTCAACTTCTTGTTTCCCAAACAATCTTTGTTTGAAAGTAACAGGAAATACTGAATTATCATTACTATAATTGTTATTATTGTTAGTAGTAGTAGCAGCTAAAATAGTAGTAGTAGCAGCTATAGTAGTAGTAGTAGCAGTAGTAGGAGTAGTAGTAGTTGTAGTAGTGGTAGTTGTAGTAGCAGTAGCAGTTATAGTAGTAGTGGTAGTAGTATAGTAGTAGTAGTAGTGTAGTAGTAGTAGTAGCAGTAGTAGTAGTAGTAGTAGTATTTTTATAATAGTGGAAATGAAATGCATGTAAATATTATTTGCTGACGAGCGGATGCTGTTACATCTTGTATTTAGATGTTTTATAGAAAAATTTTACATTCACTCATTCATTCGTTCATTCATTCTATCATTCTTTTTTTAATTCATTCATTCATTTTTATTTCTTGCTTTCACTCATTCAATTATTTATCCTTCATTTATTTATTCAAAAATAAATGAGCGAACGAACGATTGAACGAATGAATGGATGAATAAATGAATGCACGAATGAATAAATGAGTGAAAGAATAAATGAATGGATGAATGAATGATTGAATGAACGAATGAATGAATAAAATTCTTTTATACAATGCCGGGTTGTTGATAAGCAGTTTGTTTTTTCTTCTTATTTTTGTATCAGGAGAATAATTTTATTATCGCTCAGAAGATAAATAATCAGATCTTACTTTTAAGGAAACTTTTATTCATTCATTAATTTATTCATTCATTCATTCATTCTTTCATTTGTTCGTTCGTTCATTCGTTCATTCATTCATTTCTAATGATGATGACGATGACGACGATGAAGATGATGGTTCCAACCGGTTTTCATCTAGAATAAAAATAATATTTTACGAGCATCTAGAGACGTGATGGTGCAATTAACAGTGCATTTGTTTGTATGTATATTTGTATGTATGTATGTATGTATGTATGTATGTATGTATGTATGTATGTATGTATGTATGTATGTATGTATGCATGCATGCATGCTGTATGTATGTATGTTTGTATGTATGTATGTATGCATGCATGCATGTATGTATGTATGTATGTATGTATGTATGTATGTATGTATGTGTGTGTGTGTATGTTTGTATGTATTTCCATTTCTAGTTCTTTTCCAGAACGACAGTGTTGTTGAGTGCTATCAGTAAACAACAACAACAACAACAACAAAAATAACAATAGCATATAATTATGACAATTAAAGTAAATTATAATAGTATATAATATATATATATATATACATATATATATATATATATATATACATATATTATAGTTTAACAAATCAATTGCTCCTATTAAAATAGTTTTCTAATTAAGAATGTCAATTCTGTATAATTACAGTAATGATAATTATATAATAATATATATTATATACTGATTATTATTAATGATTAACTTATTATGTCATTAAAAAATATTATAGTTATAATTATTGTTGTTGTATTGTTGTTTGATTATTTCACGAAACTGGGACGAGTTTAAATGGCGAAATTGTTAAACCGAAAGAGTTTTGTTGCTCTTGTTATAACTTCTCTGTTTATTATTATTATTGCTGTTATTATGGTTATTGTGTTGTTATTTTTGTTGTTGTTGTTGTTATAATTATTTAATTTTAATTATAATAATAACGAAACTGAAACGAAATATTCGAAATCAGTATCATATCTCTTGAATTCGTTCTGACATCTTTTGACGAAAATTAACAAATTAATATATATCTATCTACCTATCTATCTATCTATCTACCTATCTATCCATCTATTTATTTATCTCTCTATTTATATAGCAATTATTTCACCAACCTCCAAACCTATTTTTATTCATTAGTCTTAATGTCTTTATTATTCTTATTAATATAATTATAATTATAATAATAATTATTATTATTAATATCCGGCACATTTGAAGATGAGGAAGACGATTAGAAAGAGAAATACCATCAGCGTCATACCTGCCATACCTTTAGAGATTATTATTTATATTATTAATATTATCATTATTATTATTTAACATTATAAGTTATATTACTTTAACTTTATATAATTACATTGTGTGTTTTGAAATGAAAATAAAAGGATGTAGTTGTTGTTGTTGTAGTAGTAGTAGTAGTTGTTGTAGTAGTAGTAGTAGTTGTAGTAGTAGTAGTAGTAGTAGTAATAGTAGTAGTAGTAGTAGTTGTAGAAGTAGTAGAAGTAGAAGTAGTAGTAGTAGTAGTAGTAATAATAGCAATAGAATAGAATTAAAGGACTCACTTATCTGACCGTTGTTAGCACCAAACCATGACCTAGCAAGGTTGCTCAAAATGGCAGTACCATTGGCTGGGGGCCCTTTTTTCTTTCCATTCAAAATTTCCACCCCCTCGACCTCAGTCTTGTCACCCCCTTCTTTTGAAGTGGGCGGTTCCGGAACGTTATTTGCCTTTCTGGAAGTTAGGCTGCTGCCAATTTCAGCATCTCCTCGATATCCGCTTGAGAAACAATTCTGTAGGGCCTTTACTTTGTTGTTATTTTCAGTGTCTTGGACTTTGAATGGATAGAATGTTTTCAGGATTTTTCCATGTCCCAGAACGCTTTTGTCACCATCGGTGGAAGTTGATGTGGAGACTTTGTTAATATTTTTCTCGTGGGTGTCTAGGATGCTTCCGAGGCTGTTTGATCTGACCCTGGCACTCTTAGAAGGGCGGTCGTCGGCCGATGTAGATAGTGGGGCGGTGAGATTATCCGGATTGTTACCGCTAGTTAGATCAAGTTGGAGTTTGGAGATTTTTTGGTCGTTTTGAACTGTGTTTTGTTGAAGTTGATGATGGTGATTGTTGCCCTCGGCTTTGTTGCTGGTCTGTTTAAAAGTCTGTTGAAGTGCTTGTATGTGCTCTGCGACTATGTGTTTTTTGTGTTGTTGTTGTTGCGGTTGTTGTGGTTGTTGTGTCATGTTTTGTTGTTGATCCAAATGTTTTTGTTGTTGATCCGAATGTTTTTGTTGTTGATTCAAATGTTTTTGTTGCTTTTGCTCGGCGCCATTTTGTTTTTGTTCTAGATGTGTTTGTTGTTTGCTTGGCAGCTGATGCTTACAGATATGTTGATGATGTTGTTGATGTTGATGATGGAAGTTTAAATAGAGTTGATGTTGGATCTGTTGTATCGTCTGTTGTCTCTTCGATGAATGCTTCTGATATGGCAGCTGCTGTGGTTGTTGCTGGGACGGTTGATTTTGTTCACCTGTCTGTCGCAAATATTCACTGAGATGATGTTGCTGGCGTTGGTTCTTGAAATCATGTCTTTGCTGTTGTTGCAGTTGCGGCGATTGTTGTTGCTCTGGTGACGTCAATTCTTTCCTATCTTTCTGAATGACCTCTGACCTTTCACCACCCTTGACCTCCCGATCACCATCCTTGACCTTCTGATTACCATCTTTGACCTTCTGATCACCCTCAACTAGGTCATCCCAACTTTTCAAGACCTCATTTTTTCCTTCTCCATCATTCCGGCTACTGCTTCTGTGGTGGACGTTGGCAGGCTGATCACCCATTTGATGCTCGGCGTCTATTTCCGGTTGACCTTCAACCTGATCTGGAACCTTCTTCAAGTACCTTTTCAAGTACCTTTTGAATATAAAAGTTTATTGAATTAATTATTTTATTTCATAAATTTTTTGTCATGAATATACTTTTTTTTCAATAATTTTATCATTGCTCGTATATATTTTACAAAACACTCACAGACGTACACGCACATGTGAATTTTAAATCACAAACAATCGCACATAATAGGTGGAGATGTCTTTGTCATCGAATGCGGTCACCGCAACAACAATCGCAGGCGCTTTAACCACTACACCACCTGGCCACCGCCCATTTATAATTAACTTCTTTTTTTCAAAAATTATTACAAAAATATATTACAGCCATAATTTACCGGCTCCAAAATGAACTTTTAACTTCCATCTTTTTGCTATGGACATGAATTGGTAGGCATTTGTTCTTACCAGAGCGATTAATTGAATAGAGCGATCTTTTTTTATTGTATGCTACTGTTTGACGTTGTTGTTGTTGTTGTTGTTGTTGGTGGTGATGGTGGTGTCTGCATATTTGCGATTTACTATTTTGTTGTTGCAGTAGTTGGAGATAGTTTCTGTATTGCTGCTTTTGCTGGTGTCTGTTGACAGTCCAAACTTCAGACAAGTATGGAAAGTTAATGTCAATGTCGTCCTGCGGCTGGTCCCAAGTTTGGATGACACTTGTTGACACTGCGACGTCTTTGTAGTTGTTGTGGCTACTGCTGTTGCTGCTGCTTTTTGTAGTAATGTTGTTGATTTTGTTGTTGGTACCGGTGAAGGTGGTGGTTTTTGCAATGTTGCTGTTGTTGTTGCCGACATCGTAGTATTCAATGTTGTTGTTGTTGTTGTTGTTTATGTTGGTCAATTCGATGTTGTTGGTCGATTCGATGTTGTGGCTGCTGTCGTTGTCCTTTGTGGTGGCAAGAGTAGTTGAGGTCATTGCGTCAATATTGCTGCCACTGATGACGACCGTTGTTTTGTTGTTGTTGTTGTTGATGTTGTTGTTGCTATTGTTGCAGTTGTTGTTAGTTGACGTGATATTGCAAGTTTCTTCAATTGTCTTTTCGACAACTTTACACAAATACACAGTGTACGTTTGCCGTCTCCGTTTCATTTTGTTGTTGCTGCTGTTGTTGTAGTTGCTGCTGTTGTTGTAGTTGCTGCTGTTGCTGTTTTTCTTAAATTTTTTGTTGACGTGTTTGTTGACGAAATGGTAATGTCTGATAATGTCTTTTAACTTGTTCTTCAAGTTATCTTTATCATCTATAACATCTCCGGTTATAATTATGGTGTTATTTCTGTTAATTTTATCGTTATTATTATCGTTATTATTATTACGAAATCGAAATGCTTTGTAGCTACTTATAGCAAAATCGTTATAAGCATTGTAAATGGGCTCACATGGTGGTATGGCTTTACCAGAGAGTCTGTGAGAGCCGGTAAATTTCTTAATGTTTATGTTTACTAGCGAAGATGTTTTGCTAGATATGACGTCACCGTTGCTGTTCTTTTTGTCGTTTATATTTTTATTTTTGTTTACATCTTTGTTTGTATCTTTGCTTGCATTTTTGTTTACTGTTTTATTTACATCTTTGTTTGAATCTTTGCTTACATTTTTGTTTATTGTTTTATTTACATCTTTGTTTGTATCTTTGTTTACATTTTTGTTTAGATCTTTGCTTACGCATTTGTTTATATTCTTGTTTGTATTGGTATCGAATTTTTCGTCAATGGTTAAATCAGTGAATTTTAAATCTATGGTAATAATTTTCCGATGATTTGTGTTCTTAAATTCGTAGGTTTTATTATTAATAGTAGTAGTAGTAGTAGTAGTAGTAGTAGTAGTAGTAGTGGTGGTAGTGGTAGTAGTAGTAGTAGTAGTAGTAGTGGTGGTGTTGTAGTAGTATTCGAGATTTTGCAAGGAAGGCCTCCTAGACATGTAATAATAAACAAGTGACGACGGCGATGGTGATAA
>NW_008704083.1:1292922-1293725 GCF_000326865.2 Helobdella robusta
AATAAAAGAAGAAAGAGAGATCGAGCAAGTAAGAAAAAGGAGAAATAAAATGAAAGAAAGAGGAAAGAAGAAAGAGTGAAAGAAAGAGAGAAAGAGAAGGTAAGGGAAAGTTACACGTCGGTGGTACTAATACATCACTAATATAATTTTTTATTTTCATGTTACGTAATCTAATTAGTCAACTTCTTGTTTCCCAAACAATCTTTGTTTGAAAGTAACAGGAAATACTGAATTATCATTACTATAATTGTTATTATTGTTAGTAGTAGTAGCAGCTAAAATAGTAGTAGTAGCAGCTATAGTAGTAGTAGTAGCAGTAGTAGGAGTAGTAGTAGTTGTAGTAGTGGTAGTTGTAGTAGCAGTAGCAGTTATAGTAGTAGTGGTAGTAGTATAGTAGTAGTAGTAGTGTAGTAGTAGTAGTAGCAGTAGTAGTAGTAGTAGTAGTATTTTTATAATAGTGGAAATGAAATGCATGTAAATATTATTTGCTGACGAGCGGATGCTGTTACATCTTGTATTTAGATGTTTTATAGAAAAATTTTACATTCACTCATTCATTCGTTCATTCATTCTATCATTCTTTTTTTAATTCATTCATTCATTTTTATTTCTTGCTTTCACTCATTCAATTATTTATCCTTCATTTATTTATTCAAAAATAAATGAGCGAACGAACGATTGAACGAATGAATGGATGAATAAATGAATGCACGAATGAATAAATGAGTGAAAGAATAAATGAATGGATGAATGAATGATTGAATGAACGAATGAATGAATAAAATTCTTTATACAATGCCGGG
>NW_008704083.1:1300013-1302513 GCF_000326865.2 Helobdella robusta
TTGTTGTTGATGTTGTCATTTTTGTTGTTGTTGAATTTATCCGTTTTATTCAACTTAATTACAATATGTCGATTCTCATTAATTCTCTTACTTATGACATCATTAATGTAATTTTCGACAAGTTGTTTAAAATTGTGTTTGCTGTTGTTAATGTTATTACTATTATTATTGTTGTTGTTGTTGCTGTTGTTGTTGTTGTTGTTGTTGAAGCTATCTTCGTTTGGATCTAACTTAAAGCTAACGCTTTTGGTAATTTTAGTGTAAGGTTTTGTTGCAGATGATGTTGTCTTAATGTTGTTGTTGTTGTATATGGTGCTGTTGTTGCTGTTGTTGTCATCAATAACGTCGTTAATTTTAATGTTGTTGTTGTTGTCATCAATGACGTCATCAATTTTAATGTTGTCGACGTTGTTGTTGAGTTCATTGTTGTTGTCGATTCCGCTTTCGATTTTTAAGTTATTATTATTTGCGATAATTTCGTTGTTGTTGTTGTTGTTGTCGTTGTTGTTGTTGTTACTAGTGAAGTTGTTGACGTCATCGTTATTATTATTATTGTTGTTGTTGTTGTTGTTGTTGTTGTTGTTGTTACTCCTATTTATGTCCTCATCCAAACCATTATAATTTTTTTCTAGACTGACGAAGTTGTTGTTATTGTTGATGATGTTGTTGTTGTTTTTGCTGCTGCTGCTGATGTTGTTGATGTTGTTGTTGTTGTTGTTGCTGCTGCTGTTTATGTTGTTTATGGATTTATTGAAATTTAAGCAGTCAAAATCTGTAATATGGAAATCCTTGCTATTAAGTCTAACTATTTGAAAAATTTCTAGCTTATTATTATTATTATTGTTGTTGTTGTTGTTGTAGTAGTAGTTGTTGTTGTTGATGTTGTTGTTGTAGTTGTTGTTGTAACTGTTGTATGATTTGTCAAAATTGTTCAAGTTAAAGATATCGCTAATAATGCTATTTTTATTTTGTTTTTCTGACCTAAATTTAGTTTTGTTGTAGTTGTTGTTGTAGTTGTGGTTGTAGTTGTTGTAGTTGTTGTAGTTGTTGTTGTTGTAACTGATGTTGTTGTTGTAGCCGCTGTTGTCGTTGTTAAAAGAATTAATGTTGTTTTTTCTGTATTTTTTACTGAAATTAAAAGTGTCCTCGTTAATAATGTTGCACAGATCATTACAAGAGTTGGTCGTGTATATGTTAACTAGTTGCTTCGACCTGTTGTAGTAGGAATTGTTGTCGTTATCTGTCTGTGTTAGCAGGTTATCTGCACTGTTTCTGACGTTGTTTATGTTGGGTGTTTTGTTGTTGTTGTTGTTGAAAAATTTCCTGTTAAAATTGTTGAAAATGAATTTTTTTGAATTATTTCTAGTTGGGGTCGGCGATGAGAAGCATTTCTCGTTTATATCGCAAACTCGTTTCGGAGTTGAAGACGCTGCTGCCACTGATGATGATGATGATCTGGCCGTTGATGCCATTGTTGCTGTTGTTGTTGATGTCTTTTGCGTTGTTGTTGTTGATGTCCTTTGTGTTGTTGTTAATGATCTCTTTGGTGTTGTTGATGGCACGAAAAACCTCCGCACGGTCTGTTTGAGAAGAGTTGACGACGACGACGACGATGACGATGACGAAAACGCGAGTCTTTGACTTGAAAATTTTAGATCCATTTTTGACGGGGCTGGTAAACAATTTTCACCATGATTAGCTATGACGAAAGTGTTATGGATAAACTGTTAATTGCGATCTATGAATATTATAATTAAGTATTACGATCGTTTATATGAGTTATAAGGTCATCATCATCTTCTTCATCGTCGTCGTCGTCATCACAATTAGTTACAACCATTATGTGCATTAGTTTTTATAGGAGAAATTAAACCATGTGCCACTGCAAATGCATACCTGAATATAATGCGTACGTGTGTGTGTGTTTGTGTGTGTGTCTGTGTGTTTGTATGTATGTGTGTGTGTGTATGTGTGCGTGATCACCATCATCATCAGATCTGTAATGCATAAATTATATATTCGAGCGCTTGATTTATGCCCGTTTCATTGAATGTGATATGAAAATATTTTATTTCTTTTTTTGTGCCTTTTGGTGATTCGTTCACTCGTTCATAGTTCATTCGTTCGCTTATTCGTTCAACCATTTATTCATTCATTCATTCATTCGTTCGTTCGTACTTTTGTTATGTTCGTTAGTTTGAACGTACGTTTGCACGTTCGTTCGTTTCTTCAATCATTCATTCATTCATACATACGTTTGTTCTTTAATTCACTAAGCAATTGGTTCATCAAAATTCATTCATTCACTCATTCATCCGCAGTGAAATCTATCATGATAGCTATTTTCTGTGTTACAATTAAATAGCAAACACACGTGGTTTCTCTCCGTGCGTTCCCACAAAATGTGAATTTGTTTGTTTGTCTGTGTGTCTATGTCTCTGTGTGTATTTGTGAGTGCTTGCGTGTGTGTGTGTGTGTGCCTGTGATCGTGTGTGAAGTT
>NW_008704083.1:1307513-1331018 GCF_000326865.2 Helobdella robusta
ATTGGTTAGTTGATTGGTTGGTTGATTGAATAAGTGATGTATTAGGTGAATGATTGATTGATTGGTTGGTTAGTTAATTGAATTTTTAAAAAATGTACGAATGTTTTGTGTCAAAATTGAATGACAACCAACCAACCAACCAAAACCAATCAAAACCAACCACAATCACACACACACACACAACCAACCAATCAAACACACAACCAACCAATCACACACACACAACCAACTTTATCGGCAACGGCCAGAAGATAGTCGGCCATCTTGTTGAGATTGGGGGCTTTGCCGGTGTAGATGTACCTCAGTAACTCGGCCATTGCCTCGGGGTCAACGTCCGGGACATCCACTTTGTTCTGCTTCCGTTCTTTCATCTCGTGTTCAAACATGGCGTTGAAGACAGCCGACCGAGCTGGTGATTGATGTTTAAAACGTGAACTAAAGATCAGATGATGAGAATTATCATTAAAATGAGGATGATGATGAGTTAGACGATGATTAAGATTAATGATGATGATGATAGCAACAAAAACAGCATCACTATTTAAAGAACAACAATCAAACACCATAAACAAACATCACAAACAAACATCGCAAACAAACAAACATCACAAACAAACAAACACCACAAACAAACAAGCAAACACCACAAACGAACAAACTAACAAACCAGCAAACACCACAAACGAACAAACTAACAAACCAGCAAGAATAGCTTTATGAACGTGAAACATCCTCTCCCCGACACAGAGTGTGAAGTCGCTAAAGTTTGACCTTTCAAACAGCTGGCCCATGTCGTCGCTCAGCTGACACGAGGGTACTTTTACAGGGTTCAAACTTGATTGGCCAGTCAAATTAACCGTGTCACCGACTACACTGACCTATTTACATAATTAGTCATACGTGTCAATCATTATCTAATATGTGTACAGGACAGACAAACACAAACACACACACACATCTACAAACTTTCACACACCTCACAAAAGATAGTTAATTTATCATCTGGCAGCAGTCCATTAGACTCATCCATCAAGAAATCTCTTCTTATAAACTTCTTGAAACCCCAATCTTTGCCCTGGACAAACCTGTATGCCCTTTGGCTCTCTGCAGGGTGGTGGTGGGTTGGTTGGTTGTTTGTGTACGTGTGTGTGCGTACATGTGTGTCTGTGTACGTGCGTATGCATGTGTGGACATTTGTGTATGTTTGTGGACGTATGTGTGTGTGTGTAGTGTAAAACATCAATTAATAAGTGAACTTGTAGAGAACAACTAACAAACCAATCAATCAAGCAAGCAACAAATCAAACAAAAATCGGGCATAACTATCTCTAACCAACCATCCCTAATCAATCAATCAATCAATCAATTAATCAATCAATCAAGCAACCAACCAACCCATAGCCTTGGTCTCTTCCCTCTTAGAATTTAGAATGGAGAATTTAAACTTGGCCCTGACTTCCGATTTGTTGCACGCAACAAGCAGCAGGTACAAGGATAAATAATCCTTACTCTCCTCATCCAGTCCTTTTGGATTTACACGTAAACACCTGAAGAGGAGAATGTAATATGGTAAATTACTTTAATTCATGTCTAAATAACACCTATTACACTTACTTTACATATAAACATAACAAGATAGTTAGGAGTACAAGATGAAGATAGTGAAAGAAAATTAGATAAAATACAAATATCAAGCAATTCAATCAACAGTTTATTAGTGATTATTTACTAACCATTTTAATTTATCGCTGACCCCGGCGGAGAATGTGGAACTTTTTAGGACCTCGCCCATCTCTTCTCGACAGAAGCTAAAATTATTTATCGTCCATATGTACGAAAACTTTATCACTTTCACCTGGAGAATGTTAAATTTGGGAGTGAAATTTTTATTTAATTTTGAAGTTTTTTTTAGCAATCATTAACAATAATTTTTTTTTTAATTTAACAAAAATCAGCTCCCAGACACTACCTTCTAACTAATTAGTTAGGTTACTATTATATTATATTATATTATAGGATTGAGAAAATGGAAGCAATAATGAATATTGATAGTAATTAAGTTTATTTTTTTTTTATAAATTTACCAATCACCAATAATAAATTTTTATTTAAATCATAAAAAATTATCCCCCAAACACTAATCCCTAATTAATGGGATTACCAGGAGGGCAAAGAAAAACGTACTTGGGTATAGCACCAGCTTTCGGCCATTGGACACAAAAATTCCATCGGTGGTGGTGTGGGGGCCCGAGACAACATCATCGTTGTGTCCACTCGACTGTTATCACTGTTGCTCTCCATCATTGCAAGTCTAATTCTAGGAAGTTATTTTTAATAATTTTTAATTTATATGCATTGTATATAAATTGTATATAGCACATACATAATATATACTATATAGCATATATAATTGTATATACAAAAATTGTTTTTGATAATTTTGACACTTTTGCCATATCATGTGCATGTGGCCTGGGTTTCTTTTATCATCAACAGTATAAATATAAAAAAAAATAATAAAAATAAAATAACAGTACAGAAAAGAACTGATAAAATCACATTTTACACCAATTTAGTAATTAGACATAAAATAGTATATTTTATTTTACATTTTCCTTATTAATTCGTTAACATCCCCCATCTGTCCGGACCCTAACCAGAGCTTGTTGTTGACAAAAAAAGAACTTAAAGCGTTAAGTAAATTAATTAAATGTTAAAAGTTAAAGCATAAGCCATAAATAAATAAAAAGAAAAAACAAACAAAACAATGAAACAGCAATAAAAAATAAATTGAAACCAGATAACTAACCAGACTAATGTGTTTTAAAACCAATAGACTTTTTATTATTCGTGAATTTCTTGCAAAATAAACTAAATAATTTTAATAATTAATTTAATTAAGATTGCGTTAAAAATTTTCCGTGTCAGTTCGTCCACAAAAATTACATTCGCAGTTGCGTACTGTTTTTTTGTAATATGATTTTAAAATTTGTATAGCGCTTTTTAATAAACGAAAAAACAGCAAGCAATGACTTTTGGAGAATACGTAGCGAAACATACGCCTATCAAAATAACATTTTCGGTTCAGATACCCCAGTTCAACCTAATTTTACAACTTTTAAAGAGTATCCAGCTACACACAACCCGACTCACGTCACTTTGGAAATTGTCCAAATCCTGAGAGTCTAAGCACGCACCACACACAAACTTAACAAAATGGTCAATATTTAAAATATAATTACATAAAATAATCTATGAAAATAAAATTTTGCTGAACGATATTCAATAATGATTAATAAACTTACACCCCACACACACCACACACAGAAAAGAGAGAGAGAGAGAGAGAGAGAGAGAGAGAGAGAGAGAGAGAGAAAGAGAGATAGTGGTGTCCAATCAACCAAAAATGTCCTATTTCTTCTTGCTTATTCTCTTGTTGGATTTTGCAGTTTTAGATCCAACAATACTCTGGTTGGATTTTGCAGTTTTAGATCCAACAATATGGTCTATATCTATCGAAGCCAGAACCGAATCTGAAATCTCCTCACCATCATCATCATGACCGAGTTGACGATCATCATCATCATTATCATCATCATCGCTCTCTTCCGATAAATTAACTTCCTGTTGCACTTTAATGTAATTATTTAGGATTTTTGGGGTTTGTTTTTTCGTCTTTTTATTGACTGTTCGTTTACAGTTTGATTGGCCTAGTACAAAAATAAATTTTAAATAGATTATAAACAATAATTTATTATAAATTAATGAATAAATAATACTTAAAACCAAACAAATAAACGAATAACAACTCCAAATCAAAAACCAAAACAAAAGAAACTAACCTTCATTAAATGTAGTACCACTTTGTCGTGATGACGTCATTTTCAAGTTTAAAACTTGCCTCAATCTTTTACTTTTAATCTTTTTCCTCGAACCACTGCCACAACTACTACCACCGTAAGGAACTTTTTCAAAAAAATCCGTCATACCTTTTTGCTTGCTTGGACACTGAAACCAAAATTTAGAGCGAAAAATTTGTTTAAATGTACTTAACTATGATACATCATAAATCAGAGGTGGGCAAACTAGGCGGCCCGCGAAGCCATTTTACATATGCGGCCCTTCGAAGGTGAAATAGTTCTCAATGCGGCCCTAGCAGCAAAATGTTTGCCCAATGTTTGTCATATATTATTACAGTTGTTATAATTAATTGTCATAATTAATATAAATAATTAAATGTTGTGTTATTAAAGCTGGTTACCTTGCTAGATTGTAACTGTTTAATAAGCGGTATCATTAGGTCGTCTGTCTGCTGTTTAGACCAGGATAAAGTCATGAGCGCGTATCTGAATGAATTTTTACACTCATATTCATTCATTCGTTCGTTCGTTCATTCATATTTATTCAGTCGTTCATTCATTGACCCATTCGTTCGTTCGTTCGTTCGTCTTTAATTCTATATTTACTTTATTCTGTTTATTATCATTTAATTAAAAATCATTTTTCAAAAAAGGAAAGATTGATTAATTGATTAGTGACTGATTGATTGGTTGAATGATTGAATTAATGAATGATTGAATGAATGACAGATTGATCAAACGAGTGAATGACAGAACCTTTCCAACTCCTCAAACTGAGGAGTTCCCCATTCAAATTCTTCCATAGATTCGTCAACAACTGCATTGGTGTAAGCTTCGTAAACAGCTCTACTTGGAAAACCTTTAGAAAAAAAAGACTTCCAAGTAAAATTGAATTCAAACCTGAAATAAACCCGACTATAATAATATAATTTATGTACTTTTAATTAATATACATACTTATAATTATTATTATTTAGATGAATAAATATATATATACATATATATTAAGGAACTTGATACTTGAATTTGCCACCTTCATTTAAATGTATCTGCCTTAATTTGGTTTTCACTTTTGACTCTTTGGTGGCCTGCTGGCTTTTCTTCTGTTTCATTGCTTCAACCCACCATTGTCTATGAGGTTGAAATGAAACAAATGAGTTTAGACCAAATTTAACTAAACAAAAATTGAAAATTCAACAAAACCGATCTCAAAATTCGGAGGAAAAAAATCTACCCCATCACTAACTTAAAATTTTCGAGGCACTCCAAGCCCTGACCTTTGAACTCGTGAATTACCTCCATGGCGGTGATGGGGCCGACCCCTCTGACCCCCTCCGTGTAGTCACTACCGCACAGCATGCCTATGCAGATTAGCTGACACTGGTCCAACACTGTTAGTGTTGGCGGGTCAGTTTAAAAGTGGAATGAAATCAAAAAGCAAATTTAAATTAGTTTGAATTGCTTATTAAATATTCATTACCTTGAAATATATTTAGACCGATGAACGCCATCATTAATAAACTTCGTATATCAGATTTTAAAGAATATTTATACAATGTTTTCCGCAGTCGACAAAATAAATACACACACAGCGCAAAAAACGCACTCAATCTCTCCTCAATATCCCGACTCCTAAATATCTCCGCCACATCGCCACTGAAGAGATTCTTCACGACGGATCTGGCGCCAAAAAGAAACGAATCGCAATCGTCGGATATCGTTCCGTCGGTTTGGCCGGTTCGGTCCAGGAATGCACACTGCGCTTCCGCTTCTCCAGGACTGACGACAAAAGGGACGCCAAACAAACGTAAAAGATCCTGTGAAGAATCAATATATACCTTGATAGCGTAATGGTTAAAGGCGCCCGCATCTGTGATGGAGTTACCGGGTTCAAATTCAAGCAGAAACTACAGCTATCATAAATGTGTGTGATCTTATGATTTCTATGACCTGACCTGTGCCTCTGAGTTCATCTGGTCATTAATATTGGTGGCTAGCCTCTCTTGCTTGCCTCTATCTTCTCGCAACTTCAGCAGCTCACCCGACAACTTTTCCTCAATGGCTGAGAAGTTTATCTACGCCGTGTTTGTTCATTTGTAATCAATTGTGAGAGAATGCAATAAATAAATTAATAATATGGATAAAAAAATATGAATAAAAATTATATTTATGTGTAAAATCTTATTTTACAAAAAATATAAATAATTTCGGCGCGCATCGAATTACCACCATTATCATCATTACCATCATCATCATCATAACCATCATCATAACAATCATTATCCTCATCATAATCATCATCATCATCATCATCAACCCCAGTACTGACTTTATCACTGCCATCATCCGGGTGTGCCTTATCAAAGACATCATTTATCATCTCACGAACGTTGTTACACATCTCGTCATCGTCTTCGTCGTCATCGTCATCATCGTCGTCATCATTTTGAATGTCGTCTATATCTCTAATACCATCAGCGTTTGTTGAAAGATTATTACTAATAATGTTATTAGTATTAATATTACTGTTAGTAGTAGTAGTGGTAGTAGTAGTAGTAGTGGTAGTGGTAGTAGTAGTAGTGGTAGTAGCCGTAGTAGCAGCAGTAGTTGTTGTTGCATTTTTATTATGTTCGTTGCTATTATTATCATTTAGTAAGAGTTCTAAAAATAGAGATGAAGATTTAGACGTAGTTGTACGTGACGATGGTGAATTTGATGATGGTGATTGTGATGTGATAGTATGTGATATGGTTGAGGGTTGTGAAGATGGTGTATGTGGTGATGTGGTTGTACGTGATGATGGTGTATGTGTTTCCATTTGAGATGACGTCCATAATGAAGTAGCTATAGGTGTAGGGCTTTCAGTAGAAATTGCTGATTTTTTGTTCTTTGTAATTATCGAATTGTATAAACTATCTATGCTGGCTGCTTCCGCTGTTGCTACTTCCGCTTTCATATCTTTGGATTGCGACGTAGAAAAATCTGGAGAATGTAGAGTAAAAAAATTATTAGAGAAATTTGTATAAATGGTGGTACATCCTAACCCTTTTCCTTAATCCATTACCTTTATCGTCATCATCAGCAGCATCGTCATCTTCTTCATCTTCATCATTTTGTGCTTCTGCTCCACTAAATCTCCGTTTCCTAACTTTACTCTCCATATCACCGAAAGAAAATGGCCTAACGGACGATAAACTCCTCATATTGTTGAGAGGTAGCAGAAATTTTTCATTCATCTTATTCTCAATTTGCGAACTATAACAATCTTTGATGGAATTCGACTCCAGGACATATGGGACGAAATTCCTGGTCACATTGCTAACGTTGTTGTTATAGGAGAACGAGTTACACTTTTTAAGAGAATTTTTATGAGAGTCTTGGTCTATTTGATGTCTCTTGCCGCCGGCGGAAATCACGTGATCGTGTTTA
The DNA here is from genome assembly GCF_000326865.2 of Helobdella robusta. Classification (NCBI taxonomy): domain Eukaryota; kingdom Metazoa; phylum Annelida; class Clitellata; order Rhynchobdellida; family Glossiphoniidae; genus Helobdella; species Helobdella robusta. The sequence continues at coordinate 1,314,803 of NW_008704083.1, forward strand.
CGTTTGGCGTAGACGAAACGGACGTCGTCTCTGGAGGCGATGTGGCTGACGCCGTAAATCAGCTGACCGTCACAATCGAATTCAGTGGCCGTTCCTCTGTTCGAATCCTGGCGAACGCTCTCGATGTGCTTCGTTATTTTGTTGATGTTCATCAGACGACGGAGCTGGTAGTCGGAAAAATCGTCTGCTTTCTGTTTGTTTTTAAGTTTTTTAGCGGAAAATTTAAAAATGAATGTTTGCACTTTCTTGGACATAGTGATATATCATATCTAGCTACTAATACTACTACTACCGCATGTAGTAGTATTAGTAGCTAGATAACAATATCAAACCATAACAATACTAATAATTTCTACTACTATTACTAATATTATTAATGTCAATGATAGATGTAATGGTTAAGGCGCCGGTCAGTGCTGTTGGAGTAACCGGATTGAAATGCGGAGAGATCCTGCACCTGTCTTCACATACAATGTGTGTGTGTGGTGAACGGTGTATATCGTAATAGTAAATACCAACAATTACAATAGTAATACAAATAATAATAATAATAATAGCAACAACAATGATAGAAAGACCTTAGGAAATGATGAGATATGCTCCCAAGATGTCTGCTTACATTTGTCTTTGTACTCCAACAGCATCTCTAATTTTACTGCTATCGGTAAACTTTTGAAATCATCCGAATCGAAGTCAACTGTCGAGTTGAGTCGTTCAGAATGGATATTTCTACAATCCTCATCTTCGCCATGATTGGTATTATCGTTGATGTTGTTGTTGTTGTTGTTGATGTTGTTGTTGTTGATGATGTCGTTGCTGTCATCCTCACCCGTCGTCATCATCATCAGTGGATATTCAGTTGTTGGTAGTTTGAATATGTCATTGTCATCATCATTCTTATCATATCTCTTCTTCGAGATGGTTCCTAATTTTAAGAAATGAATGAAAGAATGAGAGTGAGTGAGTGAGTGAGTGAATAATTACAAACCTTTTTTAGTAATTTCCAAGTTTACATTTTGACCTGTGATATTACCCAGTGCATATTTCTCTAGCATTTTATTAAGCATTTTTTTCAGCGAATGTTTTGAACTTAAGTTCGCTTCTACTCTTCGTTTTTGCCTGGATGCCTTTGTGATCATGAAATAATTAAATATTAATTTTAAAAATAATACTGCAATATTATTAGCTATATAATAATCCTTTGTTCATTCATTCACTTTCATTCATTAATCAATTCATTTATTAGTTTATTAATCCATTCTTTCACTTACTGCTCGTCATTCATTCATTCATTCATTTATATGGCCACACTAACAATAGTTTGTTTCTTCAAAATAGGAACAGACCCATCGAAAACAAAGATAGGTTTTATACCAAAGAACAATAATTTACAAATTCTTTTGAAGAGACCAATGAGGTGGGCATTTCTGATTGGCTGCCCCTTATTATCCCTCATTCCTTTCAACAACTGGTGAAGCCATAAACTTACGTCTGTCGTCGTTTGGGGTGAAATATTATTATAAAATTATAAAATATTATTATTAAACTATAAAATATTGTAATCAAATTATGAAATATTATTATTAAATTATAAAATATTGTAATCAAATTATGAAATATTATTATTAAATTATGAAATATTAGTATTAATCAATTAATCAATTACATCAAGATCATATGTTCAGGTTTCAGTTTAGTAAACTTCAACAAAACAACACCAACCTATTATCACTTTTTTAATGTATAATTTTAATTTAATAACAAAAACTAGCTCTATCTAGTTAGTCTATTCTATAATAGAGTCTATATAATTATAATATATAGTTTTTATATACATATTCATATGACATATAGTAATATATAGTGAATGAATAACATTAAAAAATACTTAACGAAGAATAAGAAACAAATATAATATATCTTTCTCTCTATTCCTCTCTCCCTCCTCCTTCACTCAACGAATTAAATAATTATAATTATTATAACAATAATAAACTAAAAAAAAACTAACCCACGGCCAGCACTTTACCAGTCAGTGATTGACAAGAAACAGCTTTACCAGTTGGTTCTAATAGCTTCCATAAACCTTTAACTCCCATTATTATTTTTTACTAGTGTTTTAATAATTAATATATATTACAAAATATGTAAAATATAACTCAATTGTATTTCTTTTAATTTATACAGGTTTTTAGATAAATCTGAAATCATACACTTGACATTTTAGAATTTAAGATTTTAAAATTGTTAGTTTCAATATTAAACTCAGTTTACCAAAAGTAAACTGTAATAAATAAGTTATTGAAGTGTGCTGATTGTCCTTCATATATTTTTTTTATCAAAAATTACAAAATACTTTAATTTAATTTAATTTAATCAAAAAATGTTAGAATTGCACAGAACACGTATAGCAAAAGCATCATCAAAAGCTTAAACATCCTAAGCTTACAATTGTATGCCTTTGATGATTTTTTAAAACGATTTTCAAAGGTTTAATTGGTTCATTCACATACTTATAATTTTAAAATTAATATTTTATTTTATTATATATATATATATACCTATTTTTATTTATTTATATGGTTGCTTATAAGGATAATCATATACTTAAAAAACACGCAATTTATTTTGGCTTTCCATTAAAATATATGAAACTAATATTTAATAGTTTTAATCTAATTAACTTTTAAGCAAATAAACAATAATGTTGAATTTTTTCGGGCTCAATTGTTCAATATCTATTTAGTGTTTCAGAGGTTAATTAATTTGCAAACATTACTAAAATTACTTCTATTTTTGAATAATTTGCGATTTTTTAGAAGGTTAAGGAAGTTTTCCTTATTGAAACTTGAATTATAATATTATATGAAATAAAAATAAAATAAACCTCTTCAACAAACAATTCCATTTGACATTTTTATTGTTATTTATTTTGTTATTCTTCTTTTTTGCACTAACTCATCATCTTCCTTTTTCCATTGTTAGGTTTTCGTTGTCTTTGTTTTAATACTTAATTGTAATTAACTTCTTTTTACTTACCCTCTCTAATCTAATATCTTTTCTAATTGATTGATGCTAACTTGGTTTTTATTTATTTTTAATTAATTAATCAGGAAGAAATAAATAATTGTTTAAAAATAAAAAATGATTGAATGAAAATTAATTAATAAATATAAATTTAATAGCAATCCTTTAAACTTAAAAAATGTCCATTTATTTATTCATTAGATTTAGATTAGAAGATTTTTCAAAAGCCCATATGGATGAATCTTATTTCAAAACAAAAAAATGTATGTGATGTACAAATTTATTCATCTTTGTTGATATTTTTTTAAGATTTCTATAACTATTAGTATTTTTATCATTTTTATTTCAATAAAAAAAATTGTATATATATATATATATAATGATGATAAGATATATAATATAAATAAACACAATTGATTAAACTTCTACTCATCACTCCCAAGATAATCACTAACTACTCACTAATCCCTAAAAATAGGAAAAAAAATGTCCCCAACTCCAAGATCTTCAATAAGCAGCCAAAAGCTTCCAGTACAGTCTGGTATACTTCCCCGGCCAGCGACGATAATGATTGTCTGACGCCTGTAAACAATGCAACAACAACAACATCGAAACAACAACAGCAACAGTATAGTATTAGGAATAAAAATAAACAACAACTACTAACCCATGCTGCTACTGCTCATACTGCTTTAAATAGCTTTGATCAGGTTATTATTATTATTATTATTATTATGTTTGTTGTTATTGTTGTTGTTATTATTATGATTGTAACTTCCATTCAGCTGTCATTTTTGTTTCTTTGTCCTCTATATAGGGAGAGCATTGCTTCAGCTACAGTACAAATAACGATAACCGTAGAAGAACAACAAACAACAACAATATCAACAACAATAATAATTATACTTTTTATTATTATTTTCAATTATTTACAAATAATAACTTCCATATAAGGCCACAGGCTCGGCTGGTACCGGTAAGACAAGATGGTTCTTGGGTCTTCAGACTGAGTCGACGACCAATAAAACGATAGTCGGAGATATTGACCATCAGAAGGTTTATTGTTATTATTATTAATATCATAAGTATTATTATTATTAAAATTATAAGTATTATTATTATTATATTATTATTTTTATTATTCTCACATGCAGGTCAAGCAATGGATTGAGTTGTACAAGAAAAAGATAGCCAAGTTGAATCACCTGTTGGAATGTGAGCAGAAATGTTTGCAAGGTTATATGGGGGAAGGGGCCAATCAATCAATCAATCAATTAATCAATCAATCTCATCCATATCAGTCAATCAATCAATCAAACAAACAGACAAACAAACAGAGAGAAAAACAATCAATTAACCTTCTCTTCATTCACTCATTCATTAATTCGTTCGTTCGTTCGTTCATTTATTCATTCATTCAATCATTCATTCACTTACAGAGAAAACGAATGAATTCTTACAAATCGTGAAGGAGGCAGACTCGAACCAGGCGACCAGGATCAAATCCCTGTACGACCGGAAGACTAAGAAGATCACGGGCTCCATCTGGAACCTTCAAAAAAAATTGACATCCTGCCAGAATAAACTGAAGCAATTCCAGAAGGTTGAGGAGGAGTGTGGATTTAGGTTTTTTTTGGTTTTTGTTTTGCTCTTTTTCGTTCATTCGTTCGTTCGTCCATTCGTTCTTTCACTCGTTCATGCACTCGCTTCTCATTCGTTCGCTTACTCGTTCATCAAATTACTCGTTAATTTTTTGTCGTTTTGTGAGGTATTATCTTGTTTTATTATTATTATCTTATTACCTTGTTTTGGCTCTGAGGTGACGATGATGATGATGACGACGATGATGATAGTGATGATGAGGATGATGACGGTGGGGGTGGTGATGATGATTTTTTTTTATAATTTCAATTTTAGAATATTGGACAGGTGTGGAAGCCTCGATAACATAAACAACAAAATAGGTTTTACTGCTTAAATTTCATTCATTTTTTATTCGTTCATTTAATCATTCATTCATTCAATTATTAATTAATTCATTCATTCATTCACTCATTCATCCATTCATTCATTCAATTATTTATTTTTTTATTCATTCATTCATCCATTCATTTGTTCATTTAGAAACTCCAGTTAGTCAGACAGTCAAAAAAGTTTGCCTAACACTCCCGAGAAGGTGAATGAATAAATGAATGAAGGAGTGCATGGTGCATGAAGAAATGAGTGAGCAAAGAACCATGATCTCAACTTCTCAATAACTTTTCTCGTTTATTCACATTCATTCACTCATTCATTCATTCATCCAGTTCTAAATATAGGTCAGCGGAATTCCTCCCCTCCAAGAAGCATTCTTCCAAATCCTCCCCAGAGAAAACCAACATGAAAAAATCCTCAAAAATTAAAAAAAAATTTTCGCTAGGTGTCAGCGATGACGACGACGACAATGAAGTTGATAGCGGTCGCAAACGTGATGATGATAATGACGGAGGTGATGATAATGATGCAGAGGAGGAGGAGGAAGAGGATGACGACGTGGACGGTGACGATGAGTATGACGTCATGGAGGTTGAGTTGTCGGAAGATGAGGTGGCTGCCCTGTTCAGAGAGTTGGAGCAGGCTGTCAGTTCTAACAAGGAACTAGAGAGTATGGTTAAGGAGATACAGGTTGGTCGGTTGGTTGGTTGGCTGGTTGGTTAGTTGGTTGGTCGGTCGGTCGGTCGGTTGGTTGGTTGGTTGGTTGGTTGGTTGGCTGGTTGGCTGGCTGGCTGATTGGTTGCCTGGTTGTTTGGTTGTCTTGCTGGCTATTTGATTTTGTTTGATTTTATTTCATGCACAAACCTCAATCCACACACACACACACACACACACACACACACACACAAACAAACACAAACAAACACAAACAAACACAAACGAACAAACACAAACAAACACAAACAAACAAACACAAACAAACACACATACAAACACAGAGCCAAGTGAAACAGACCCATGAAGAGTGGCAGATGTTGCTGACCGAGACTCGCTACCATAGCGACCATCTCGAAGAGCAGATCAACGACCTGATGGAACTTCACCAACAGGAAGTCCTCAATTTGAAACAAGTTTGTATGTTTGTTTGTATGTTTGTTTGTATGTTTGTATGTTTGTTTGTTTGTATGCATGTTTGTTTGTGTTGGTTTGTTTGTTTGTTTGTTTGTGTTTGTATGTTCGTTTGTTTGTTTATTTACTTAGTTTTTTGATGGATGTATAGATGACTGAATGAATGAATAAATGAATGAATGAAGGAATGAATGAATGAAGGAATGAATGAATGAATGAAGGAATGAAGGAATGAATGAATGAATAAAGGAACTATCCAGTTTAGAAGATAAGCTGGAGTACCAGTTGGACGAACGTATGAGAGATTTGCTAGATCTAGTTGAAGCTTGTCAGACAAAGGTATCATTATCATTATCGCCACCACCATCGTCATCGTTATCATCATTCCAATCATCATCATCATCATTTCTATCATCATTTCTATCATCGTCATCACCATCATTCCTATCATCATCATTATTCCTATCATCACCATCATTCCTATCATCATCATCATTCCTATCATCACCATCATTCCTATCATCATCATCATTCCTATCATCATCATCATTCCTATCATCATCATCATTCCTATCATCATCATCACCATCGTCATCATCACAGATGGCGAAACTAGAGATTCAGCAGCAGCAGCTCCTGCCGATTGAAGCACTGGAGCAGTTCTCAATGAAAACGTGCGCTACAAAAATGGCAAACTTCCTTCTTTCAATCCTGGCCATCGTATTCATATTCCTATCTATGGACATCAACTCTTTCAGATCTCTACTTACGCATAGGTTGGTTGGTTGGCTGGTTGGTTGGTTGGCTGGTTGGTTGGTTGGCTGATTGGTTGACTGATGGTTGGCTGATTGGTTGGTTGGTTGGTTGGTTGGCTAGTTGATTGGTTGATTATTGGTTTTTGATTGGTAATAAAATATATTGTTATAACCGACCGTTAAACTTGTACGTGGATTCTTAACTCCTGAACAAATTTATTTCAGACAAGCAGTTATATTAGACAAACAGGCACGCACACACACACACACACTCACACACACACACACACTCAGATATAGGTACTGGATAGCTGGGTGTATCATGATGGCTTCTGTAATCATCTGGAAGCTTCTGCAGTGCCACTACGAAAGCCATGTGACGTCATCATCAACAACAACAACAACATCAACAACATCGTCATCGTTATCACCCTTATCACCATCATAGTTTCACTCATCATCGTCATCATCATAATCATCATCATTATCATCATCTTCATCATTATTATTGTTATTATTATCATCATCATTATTATTATATTATTATTATTATAGTTGATGTTATGTTGTTATTATTATTACTGTTGTTATTTGAAAAAAAAATCTAATTTTGCATAATTCTTTCCTCCATTTGCACTTTTTTTTCTGTCTGTCTATCATTCGTTTTTATGTCCTGACAAGTAAATATTATTTATTCTTTAATATTATTCATTATTATTATTCATAATTTTAATTTATATTATTTATATTAAATATTTAAACTCGAAACATTCCATGGAAATTGATTACAGGACGGTTGATAACTAATTAAAATTAACAGCCGTTTCAAAAGTGCTTCAATAGTTATCGCGAAATTACACAATCACCAACAACAACATAAATAATATTAATATTATTTTTTTTAAAAATAATAATCCATATTCTATTAATAATTTTATTATTAACATTTTAATTAATTAAATATGTAAAATTAATTTTAATTTTATTTTATAACGATGCGTTTCGTTTTCCCTGCATTATACTTAACGCTTATAACATCTACCAAGTATAGATGATTATAATATATATATATATATATATATATATATATATATATATATATATATATATATATAGTAATAATAATAATTTTTGTTGTTATTATTATTTCTTTAGCTCTTTGAACCATCACAAGCATTTTAGTGTATTAGAGAAGTTATTCGATTCGACTGAGTTCATCGCTACTACAAATTTTACGGCTGTTATTAATATTATTACTTTGTTGTTGTTGTTGTTGTTTTATTGTTGTTATTGTCGTTGTTGCTGTACTGTTGGCATTTATTATTATTATTATCATTATTGTTGTTGTACTGTTGGCATTTATTATTATTGTTATTATTATTATTAATTATTTATATTATTACTGCTGCTAAAATATAATAAATTAATGAAAGAATATCAACTTTTTTTCAATTTTTCTAATGTTATTTCAAGTTCTTTAGTGTTATAAGTTATATTATAAAAACAATAATAATAATAATTATTATTATTATTATTAATGTTTTAACAAAATAAAAATTTCGAAGACCCCAAGAACTGTCAATCATTATTTATGATATAAATATATATGAATATATATATATATATATTGTGTGTGTGGTGTGTGTGTGTGTGTGCGCGTGTGGTGTGTGTGTGTGTACGTGTAGATAAGATTTCAAGAAGCATTTCAGAATATTTATGAATTTATCTAACAATGAGAAATAAGCGAAGGAAAAAGTCTATTATTTTTTTATTATTATTATTATTCTTATTATTATTATTACTTTATTTACCTATTATTATTATTTTATTTATTTACTTAATATTATTAAAAAATCATTTTATCATACCGAACGAAATTAAGAAGTCGATTGTTAAATATTATTATATATTAATGATAACATTAATAAATAATAATAACAATAATATTTATTATAATAAAACGAAATTTAAACTTATTTATTCATTCATTTATTTACTTTTAAAAAATTGATAAAAATCAGGCGAAACAGAACTTCTTTGAGTAACTTATGTACATGTGAGGAGTTAGAGAGAGAGAAAGTGGGAAAAAGAGAAAGAGAGTGATAGAGAGAAAGTAAGAGAGAAATAGAGAGAAAGTAAGAGAGAGAGACAGAGATTCATGTTCATACAGGTTCATGTGAGAAGAGAGAGAGAGAGATAGTGAGGAAAAGAGAGAAAGAGAAAGTAAGAGAGGGATAAAGAGAAAGCAAGAGAGAGAGTGAGAGAGAGATACAGAGAAAGTAAGCAACATAGCGAGAGAGTGAGAGATTATAGTTTTACAATGCATGTTTATTAAGACTTGCGTTTCAATTATTTTTTTCTAAAATTAAACATGGTTCAGTTTAAATTCTTTCATATTTATTTTTATTATTATTTCTAATATTATTATCGTGAGTGTTTTTATTATTGTTGATATTATTATTGTTTTTTTATTTTTATTATTTTTTTATTATGAAATAATAATTTAAAATTAAATATTTAAAGCATTTTAAACTGCTAACCATTGCACACATATGCACACATACATACAAACATACATACACACATACATACAAACTTACATACATACATACATGCATGCATATAAAAACACATACAAATACACATACCTGCACATACATACATACATACATACATACATACATACATACATACAAGCTAAAAATATTTATCACAGTATACAACAACATTTGTCCGATTTTGAAGAGGATGATGACGATGAAGCTGTCGTCGTTGTTGTTGTTGTTGTTGTTGTTGATGTTATTGCTGTTGTGGGCTTTTTCAACGCCGACGTTAATGGCTTGTTGTTTTTTATTATTAACTTATTATTATTACTATTGTTGTTGTTGTTGTTGTAGGCATTTAATATTTTGTCTTCATCATCGTCGTTGTTGCTATTGTTATTATTGTTGTTGTTATTGTTATTGTTGTTGTTGTTGTTAAGGCTCTGGTATGATTGGCGGGTGTCGTTGCTTAGCAACTCGAACGCGTCACTTTTAACGTCTATGAAGTCATCGTGATTATGTGGACTTAGTTTGATGTGTTGTTGCTGTTGTTGGCGGTTTGGCGATGTTGTTGTTGTTGTGGTGGTTGTCGCGACGACCTCTGTTGTCGTTATTGAAGGGTTTAATTGTTGTTGCTGCTGTTGTTGTTGTTGCTGCTGTTGTTGTTGTTGCTGTTGTTGTTGTTGTTTGCGTTTCTTACTGCCACGATCCTGTCATATTATTGTTTTATTATTATTATTCATAACAATATTCTAATGTGTTTGTATGTGATAAAGTGTGTGCGTGTGTGTATGTGTGTGCGTGTGCACTTGTGTGTGCGCGAGTGATTTATCTAGAGTCGCCTCAGCAGTACAATAATCTGTCTTTGGATAAATTAAAAAGTTCATTTTCCTTAGTGGAGGAAATGGGGTGAGATGACGTCATCGTCATCATCTCCGTTTAATGTTTATATAGATGCACGTGTGTGTATTTGTATATGTGTTTGTGTGTGTATGTGTTTGTATGCGTGTGCGTGCGTGTGTGTGTGTGTGTTACTAATCACACGAATGTTTGCTCAGCTCTGCCTCGCTGTGTTGCCTCGAAATGTTTTCTTTTTTGTCACATTTGATTTAGGGTCCATAGCTGTTGACCGAAAATAACAATAAAAATATCAATAATAATAACAATAATAATAATAATAGGATTAATAACAATAATAATAATAACGCCTATACACTCAGTCGTACGCACATTTAGATGGAGGTATGACGGGAACGAAGATGAAAATATAAAATGAGAGAGAGAAAGAACAAAAAAAGAGATAGAGAAGAGAGAGAAAGAAAGAAATAGAGTGAGTGAAAAAAAATGAAAGAGAAAAGGAAGAGAGAAAAAGAGAGAAAGTGAGAGTTAAAATTAATGGAGTCGATTGATATAACGTAGCAGAGAGATATATAAAGAAGAATATATACAAAGCTAATGTGATAAATTTATAAATTATTCTACGCGTCATAAATAATCACACTTACAAATAAACACACACACACACATACATACATATTCACATATATACATACATACATCTATACCTACAAACAAACAAACCAATAAACACACATACACAAAGATTCATACAAACATACATAACATACACATAGACCCATACAAACATACATAAAAACGCAACAACAAAGTGATTTTTCAATTTGTATCAGGAACATAGGATGACAGCTGAGATTGCTAGAGAATTTTTTTTTGTATTTTGGTATTGGCATCTTGTGTGAATTGTATCATTTCGTTTGTATTATTTTGTATTGTTTTGTATTGTTTTGTATCTGTATTGTTTCGGGTAATTTTGTATGTTTTTTGTATAATGCTTCGCCTTTTTTATCTGTTGATTTTGTTGTTCGGGTTAATTAATTAATTAATTCTGGTTAAGTTTGTCTTCGCATCTTGTGTAGATTTTTTATGCGGGTTAAAAACATACATACAAACATACATACAAACAACAGCATACAAACATACATACAAACATACATACAAACAACAGCATACAAACATACATACAAACATACATACAAACAATAACATACAAACATACATACAAACAACAGCATACAAACATACATACAAACAACAGCATACAAACAACAACATACAAACGTACAAACAACAAACGAACCAACAAATAAGCAAAATCAAAATAGAGCACACCCACAACAAAACCATTGTCCGAAAAGTATTTATTTAGCGCTCAAGACATGTCTGGATTATGTAGCGCGCAATTTTTTCATATTTTAAGGCTTTTGGCGGGAAAATTTTAAAGGAAATTGATACAAATAACTCTTTTGACACTCGTTTAAACATTACATTTAAACTCTCCTCTTACTGTTTGTTCACACACACTCACACGCACGCACACAATGTCAACACATCACACAATCCATACAAAAATGACACACACCACACACACACACTACCCATATGTACACACCTCATACATGCAACACAAAACACACACACACAACTAAATGAATCGAACACGACACTAAACATTTCCGCCACTAACACGTTGATGATGATGATGATGAGAATGAGGAAGAGGACGACGATGACGATGACGACGACGACGATGATGATGATGACTTTTTTTTGGTTTCCTATAAAACGTTTCCCTGCATTAAAAGAACCAGCGTTTACTTACCAGACGCATTATGCCATCAGCGTTTACATGCGTGTGTGTATGTTTGTGCGTGTGTGTGTGTATGTGTCAGTGTGTGTGTGTCATTGTGTGTGTGTGTGCCAGTGTGTGTGTGTGTCAGTGTGTGTGTCAGTGTGTGTCAGTGTGTTTTTGCATTTCAACAGCGTATGTTTGCTTATATCTGTATGTGTTGTTTGCTTATGCTAGTCCTTTTTTGATAATAAATGTTTGTGTGTTTATGTGTTTGTCTATGTGTTTGCACGCGTCTGTCTGTGTTTGTTCATGTGTTTTTGTGTGTGTGTGTCTCTGTTTGTGTGTGTCTGTCTGCAGTAGCGATTTTCATATAACTGCCCGACAATGCACAGCACAACCTTATTTTAAATAAGAAGCCTTGTATATTTGTGTTTACGTACTTGTATGTATGTTTGTTTATGTGTGTGTTTGTATGTATGTGTTTATTTGTGTGTGTGTGTGTGTGTGTAGATATGTGTGTGTGTGTGTGTGTGTGTGTGTGTGCGTGAAGGATTTGGTCTGTAGGATGCTGGCGAAGAATTCTTGTGGCAATAACACTTCATATAGCGGTCAATTAATTTACAAGTGGGTCATTTCATGTGTGTGTGTATGTGTGCGTGTGTGTGTGTGTGTGTGTGTGTGTGTGTGTGTGTGTGTGTGTGTGTAATAAGGACAATATTCGTAGGTAAAAAATTGACGACAGGATGAAAGAGGAAACCATGAAAGCGGAAAAATAATTGGAATGGAATTACGAGAGATGGAGGAGTGAGAAGGAGTGAAAAAAAATGAAAGAGAGAAAGAAAAAAAATGAGAGAGGGGAAAAATGTGAGAGAGAGAGAGAGAGAGCGAGAGAATGTGAATCAAAGAACGAAAGAAGAAAATGGGAACCGTGATGAAGCTAGAAAGATAAAAGGATAGATATTGAAAAAGAGAAAAAAAAAGAGAAGAGGCAGAGAGAAAGAGAGAGAGAGGAAATAAATGAGAGAACGAACGTAAATTGAAAAAAAAAAAAAAGAGAGGGAAAGAGAGACAGACAGACGTGTGATGAAGAGTGAAATGAAAAAAAGATAAAAGATAAGATAGGTAAGAATGAAAAATATAAATAGAGAGAGAGAGAGGAGAATAAAATGAGCAGACGGAAAATATTGTAGAGATATTGAAATGTTAAAAAACGCGAAAACTCACTGGGATGGGAGCGAGAGATAGGTCTAAAAAGTTAGAGATAGAGAAATAAAGAAGAGAAATGGAGAGAAAGAGTGAGATGGTGAGAGTTAAAATAACGTTGTTAAAGTTTGAAAATAACCCGATAGAGGATATATTAACATGTAAAATATTCGCTCATTGTTGTTGTTGTTGTTACCGATGTCGTTGCTGTGGTTGTTTGTTGTTGTTGTTGTTGTCGTTGCTGTTGTTGTTGTTGATGACGTCATTGTTATTGTAATTTTTGTTTTGTTGTTTTAAAGTTTTATTTTGATGAAGAAAAAAACAGATGCATTGTCAATTTTTTTTACAGATGTTGTTTATTGCAGATGTCTATGTTTATGACTCTATTTTCATTCTATTTTATGCGCTTGTTGTTGGTGTTTTTGGTGTCGTTGTAGTAACAGTAGTAGTAGAAGAAGTTATAGTAGTAGTAGCAGTAGCAGTTGTTGAAGTAGCCGCAATAGCGGTAGTAATGGTAGTAGCAGTAGTGGCTGTTAATGCCCAGACGTAGTTTTTTTCTTCAGATTTACCAATGAAATATATAATAAAATATTCACTTTAATAAGAAAAACTGAACGTTCAGATATGATGAAAGGCACATTTTAAAACTTTTTACAGTCAAACCTCATCAATAATTCTAACACATACATAATAATTTAATATCATATAAGATGTACTCTCTCTCTCTCTCTCTCTCTCTCTCTCTCTCTCTCTCTCTCTCTCTCTCTCTCTCTCTCTCTCTCTCTCTCTGTTTTTCCTCTTTCTCTCTCACTTTCTCCCTCTTTCTTTCTTTCATTTTTCTCTTTCTCCATCATCTCCAAAAAAATTCAGCCTAAGCAAGTCTAGTTACATATATATAGATTTAACTATTTTAAAGCAATTTGTCACGTAAAACAAAGAAAAAATAACAAAAAACTGACGGAGAGAAAGTGAGAGTTTTTTCATACTTAACCATTCTCTCTTTCCCTCTCTCTTTTTCTCTCTTCCTCTCTCTTACTTTTTTATATTATTTTTATTATCTATGGTTTTTGGCATGTGTCAAAACATTTTTTAATTTAATTTTTTCTTTGGGATAGTTTTTAAGTTTAAAGGCGGAAAAAGAAAATTTAAAAATAATAAGATGACGTCATGCAAATTTAATAAACAAAAGATTAATGATAATGGGAAAGTTGACGATGATAATGACGATGATGATGCTACTTCTACTACTACTGCTGATGTTGATGATAATGTTGATGATGATGGTGATGATGGTGGTGATGATGATGATGATGATGATGGTGATGATGATTGTGATGATGACGACGAGAATGACGATGTAGCTGCTGAAAACGCTGACGATGAAGGCGCTGGTGATGGTGAAGATGATGATTGACCGACGACATTGATAATGATGTGGTTTTTTTAATTTTTTTATCTTCTATCTTATCTGTCTTCTACCTGCCAATCCACACACACACACACACACACGCACACGCACGCACGCACACAAACACACGCACACACACATACATGCAATTTTATTCCATGCTTATGGCACTGCGGAACAATAAAATAATACACCGTCAAATTTTATACCTTATTAAATTAATGACGCACCCACACACACACACACACACACACACACACACACACACACACACATACATACACACACACGCACACACACACACATACATACATAAATATACACACATACATACATGCAAACACGCAGATATAAAAAGAAATATACAGACATATAAAAAAATACTTTTAAAACATTTAAAGAAGTGAAACACGAAGAGAAAAAAATGAAAGGGAAAGAAAGAAAGGAGAAGAAGAAAGAAAGAAAGAGAAAGAGAGAAAAGGGGAGAGGGAGAGAAAGAGAGAATGACGTAATGCATTTAATCATATAATTCCCTTAAGAACGATCACACAGAAGAGCGGGCAGGGCAGGAAAACACTTCCAGTGAATTTCGCCCCTTTTTAAGCACCCTATTCCGTGTATTGCTATGTGACATTATACTTTTTCTCTCTCTTTCTCCTTTTCTTTTTCTCTCCTTTTTTCTTTCTCTTTCTATCTCTCTTTCTCTCTCTTTCTCTCTCTATTTTTCTTCCTTATCTCTCTTTTATTTCTTTTTCGTTCTATATATTATGAATATATATATATATATATATATATATATATATATATATATATATATCTCAGTTTTCTCTTTCTTTCAATTCAACTCTCCATCAGCATCTTTCTACTTGAGAGAGAAAGAAAAGAAAAATAATAATAAAGAGAGTAAGAAAAAGAGAGAGATAGAGAGAAAGACAGAGAAAGTGACAGAGAGAACTATATAAAGAAGGGAAAGTTAAAAAAGATATCAGTCATTTTTGATGGAACTTAATCATGCATAACATTACAAGATCGCACAATATATTTTTTTTCACAGTTAGGAAGAAAAATAATAATAATAATAACAATAAGAAGAAGAAGAAAAAGAAGAAGAAGAAGAAAAAGAAGGAGAAGAAGAAGAAGAAGAAAATATCCACATCATAAACAACAAAAATGACATTAGCATTAAGAATAATATTAATCAAAAAATCATTTACATAAAATACAACAACAACGACATAAACAACAGCAACAGCAACAACGACAACAACAACAATAACGACAACAACAACAACAACAACAACAACAACAGCAGCATAAACAACAACAACAACAACAGCATAAACGTGAACAAGAACAACAATATGAACAACAACATACCAGCAAAACAACCGCAACACAAACCATACACAATACATAAAAAATACCCAAACAATACAAAAATACCCAGCGCAGATACGAAAATACCCATTTAAAATTTTGTACATCGAAAATGAAAAAAAAACAATTTCCAGAATCGAATCCGACAAAA
>NW_008704083.1:1331068-1333320 GCF_000326865.2 Helobdella robusta
CCATAGAGCTAATTATTATTAAAATCAATAACAGAGCACTTCAATGTGCGTAAAGGCAGACTTATTCATAACCGTACTGAACATGGGAACGCATGTATTTATATAAATAAAGTATACTACACACACACACACACCACACACACACACCACACACACACACACTTACAAACAAGCAAACACATACACATATACGAACACATACACACAAACAAACACAAACACACAAACATACATATACACACATGTTTTTTTTTATAATTGTACTTATGGACAATATTTAAGTTCACTGAGTTCAACTGCTATTTATACGAAAAGAATAGAACCAGAAAAATCAGTAATAGTAGCAGTAGTAGTAGCAGCAGTAGCAGCAGTAGTAGTAGCAGTAGTAGCAGCAACAGTAGAAGTAGTAGTATAGAGTTAGTAGAAGTATAGTATACATGTAATAATAGCTGTAATGTTCGTAGAAATTTGACTGAGCGGATTTTTTATTAACGAACCTAAGCCATAACGATGGCAATAACAATGATAGAGCCATCAAAACAAACGATAGGACATTATAATTAAAGAAATCACAACCACATCAACATCTACTACAACCTCAACAACAACAATAGCAACAAAATAACACCACCAACAACAGCAACGTCAACTATAACATCGACAACAATAGCAACAAAATAACACCACCATCAACAACATCAACTACAACAACAACAATAGCAACAAAATAACACCATCACCGACAACAACTACAACAACAACGACTGCAACAACAGCAAAAACATCGACTCCATTCAAACGTTGAACCACATTTCACGTATTTATTGCCACCCCAGACTCCAGTTTGTGACCCAATAAGGTATTCCAACTTAAATGTATTGTTCACAGCGGACGAAGAAAACAAAACGAAACGAGACAAAAAAACGAAACGAAAAATACACCACAATCTAACATATAAATCCCACACGCACGCACACAAACACACACACACATACATACATACATACATAAATGCATATACACAAACATACATACATACACTCATACATACATACAAACAAACATTAAACACGGATATAAACACATTCGGCCGGGCTAATACAAACGAACGATATCGAAGTCTGTGATGGGTCAGGTTGCGATCAGTCGTGCATTGCCTAATATGGCGTTTTAGTGATTGTGTGTGACAAACAAATAAACACACACACTCATAACACATGCCTACACATACACGTAACACATACATACACACACCTACACACATACATTAAATCATTCGTAATGTAATGTGTGTGTGTGTGAGTATTTGTGTTGAAAAACGCATTTCAAAAATAAATATATAATAACATCGGTAATATAAACGAATATAGTTGGAAATACAAGTAACAATATAAATAACGAATGGTCTAGAAATAATAAACAACTTAACTAAACTTAACTAAAATATAATGAAAATAATATTGTGTTGATTATTGTGTTTGATTGTTGTTGCTGCTGTTGTGTGGAACAATTCAAAACAATACAATACAAAACAATACAATACAAATAAACTAGAACGTAAGAGAGAAAGAATAGAGTTCCTAACTTACCTATGTTCACTAAATTAACTCACCTACCTATGTCCAATTAGCTCAACTTACGAATTAATCCTACCTATTTGTACAATTACGAAGAAAAAGGTAAGAAAGAGAAGATAAAACATCAAGCAAACAAAACAACGAATGTATGTGTGTATGTATGTATGTATGTATGTATGTATGTATGTATGTATGTATGTATGTATGTATGTATGTATGTATGTATGTACGTGTGTGTATGTGTGTGTGTGCGTGTGTTACTAATAATATCAATAAAATAAACGAATAGGTCTAGAAATAATATGTAACAATATAAATAACGAATACTAAAAATACAACAATGTGTGTGTGTTTGTGTGAAAACCGCGCAACAATAATATCAGTAAAATAAACTAACAATTTTAGAATTAATATGTAACAAATAAATCTAGAAATAATATGTAACAATATCAATAACGAATACTAGGAATAATTAATTAACTAGAATAAGATATAAACGCGCAATAAAATAAACCAATAAGTCTAGAAATAATAAGTAACTTAACTGAAATACTAAACTAAAATAATATTGAGTTGATTGTTGTGTTTGATTGTTGTTGTTGGTGTTGTGTTGAACAAAAAACAAAAACAATACAATACAAATAAACTAGAAAGTAAAAATGAAATAATAGAGTT
>NW_008704083.1:1333538-1375303 GCF_000326865.2 Helobdella robusta
AGGCTTAATTCGTAAGTTGACCTAATTGAACATAGGTAGGTGAGTTAATTTAGTGAACATAGGCTAGTTAGGAACTCTATTCTTTCATTTTTACTTTCTAGTTTATTTGTATTGTATTGTTTTGTTTGTTTTTTGTTCAACACAACATTAACAACAACAATCAAACACAACAATCAACACATTGTATTTTAGTTAAGTTTCGTTATATCTTGGTTTTAGTTAAGTTGTATATTATTTCTAGAATTTGTTATTTATTATTTCTAGACACTGTCGTTTTATTATTAACCCCCTCATGAACGGCTGCCTTGACGCGGCGAGGGGGCTTCCCACTAAATGCCGTTCAAATAAGTGCTTCTACTTCTTCACTTGTTTGTTTTCCTAAAAATGCAATTTTCTATCTTTTTCTTGGTTGCATTTTTTTTAGCGCAAACAATCTCTCAATCATTGTTTACATACGCACATGTATGTATAATATACACAAACATATAAACAACGGTACAACACAACACACACACACACACACACACACACACATATATATATATATATATGTATATATACATACAAACGAACATACATACAGAGAAACATACAAAAAAACAAACATACAAAATTGTAGTTTAGCGAGATTGTGGTTAAAGCAAACATGCTGAAAATAGTGTTTGATTGAATAGGTCATGTTTGTATTTTTGAATTTTTGTGAGATGTTTGTTTGTATGTTCTTGTATATTTTTTGTTTGCTTGTATGTTTGTTTTTATCTATGTATGTGTGTAAGTGGTTTTATGTTTGCATGTATCTGTTTATATATGATATGTTTCATTCATAGAAGTCAATATACTAAAAACTCATATAACCATTAAAAGATATTATCGGCAAACTGACAATAATAATAATAATAATATAATAATAATAACAATAATAATAATAATAATAATTTAATAATAATAATAATAATAATAAGTTAATATTATTACGCAGTTATTGTTATTGATTTAGTCGGGTCGATGTTGGGAACCCATCTACGCTGTGTTGTTGTCGTTGTTGTTGTTGTATTATTATTATTGTTGTTGTTATTATTATTATTATTATTATTATTATTATTATTATTATTAATCCTATATTGTTATTATTATTATTATTATTATTATCATCATCATCGTCATCGTCATTATCATCGTGAAAATGAGTGAGTGAGCGAGTGTAAAATAAAAAGATGTGCAGACAGATAGATAGATAGGTAGGAAATGGATAAATAGAGAGATAAAGAGAGAGAGAGAGAGAGAGAGGGAGAGAGAGAGAAAGAGAGAAGATAAAGAGAGAAAGAGTAAAAAGAATAATTAAAAAAATAGTTAATTATATAAGAGAGAATGATTGAATGAAGGAAAAAAAGAAGTGAAAAAATATTTGAAGATGCCCGAGTCGGAACGAAAAGAAATTAATGTACACAAAAATGGAATGTTCGCCTAATGTGTATAAGTCTGTCTATCTGTCTGTATGTATATGTGTGTGTGTGTGTGTATGTATGTATGTGTGTGTGTATGTATGTATGTGTGTGTATATGTGTGTTTGTATGTAAGTGTGTTTGTATGTCTTGACACTGGGTGTGTCAGTATTTTGTTGGAAAAATGTAATTTGAAAAAAAAACTTATACATCTGGAGGAAACCTTTCCAATTTGAAAAAATACAGAAAAAAAATTTCTCAGGAGATAATAAATACAAAACAAACATACAAACAAACATACATACATACATACTTATACACAAACAAACCTCTAAAAAATATAAAAAAAACCCACAAACTTACAAACAACTTCGTACACCAGCCAAAAAACAATCAATGAAACATGCCAACATACATACATACAAAACAGGCTTGCATATACAAAAACACAAACACATACAAACAAACAAACATACAAGCAAACAAACCTTAAAAACAAAACTACTTTTCTTCTTTCCACTGCCACTACTACTATTATTATTGTTGTTGATGTTGATGATGTTGTTGTTGATGTTGTTGATGACATTTATATCAAGAACACTAAGGAGATTGCCATTATCGTCTTCATTATTGTTGCTGTTGTTGTTGATGTAATGATTTTCATCACTATTGTTGTTGTTGCTGTTGTTGTTGATGTTATTGTTGTTGATGTTTTTGTTGTTGCTAAGCATCTTTCCTTCTTCTATAGCTTCCTTCATAGAAGTTGCCTTCTTCTGTTTCATACTCGTTCTACGTACTGAAGAGCTGAGTGAGTGAGTGAATGGATGGATGGAGGAATGAACGAATGGATATATGGATAGATGGAGGAATGGATAAATAAATATATGGATAGATGTATTGATGAATGGATATATAGATAGATAGATGGATGGATGGATGGATGAATGGATGGATGGATGGATATATGAACGAATGGATAGATAGAAAATGGATTAATTGTTAGATGGGTAAATGATGGATTGATTGATTGACAGGTAAATGAATAAAAAAATATCCGTCCGACTCCGATTTCCTTAAAAATTCCGACTCTGACTCTATCCTGGCATTTTTATCATTATCATCATTGTCTCCAGCGTCAACATCAACATCATCATCATCACCATCATTATCATCATCACCATCATTATCATCATCACCATCATTATCATTACCATCATCACCATCGTCATCATTATCATCGTCACCATCGTTAGCATTACCACCTTCACCTTTATCGGTTCATCATAGTATAGAAGGTAACAGTGCACTTAGGAAATATAATGAAGAAGAATCGTTTTTGGAGACATCATCATCGTCGTCGTCATCATCATCATCATCGTCGTCATCATCATCATCAACAACAACAACAATAACGCAAGTTCTTCTAGATGACAACATGTGCGTGTATCTCTTTTTAACAACACATTAAGCCGATGAAAATGTTGTTGTTTGTTGTCGTTGTTGTTTGTCGTTGTTGTTGTTGCTGTTGTTTGTTGCTGTCGTGTTGTTATTGTTACTGTTGTTGTTGTTGTTTTAATCGTTTCCATTCAATACAAGCAGTAGCAGTACAAACAAAGATTTGGCGAACCAGCAATAAATTAATTTCAGTGGTTTTATTCTAAATACAGAAATTAATTAGCACACAAACACATACAAACACACATACACAAACACACACACAAACATACTCACGCACACACAACCAAACTAAATCACATTATATATTTTTTCACACCATTCAGTTGAACAATCAAATATTAAAGAATTTTTTCTCCTATTTTCAGCATCTTTTCAGTTCAATTCAATCCGTTATTTTAATCTCTCTCTTTCTCTTTTTTTCTCTCTCTCTTTCTCTCTCTCTCTCTCTCTCTCTCTCTATCTTTCTATCTTTCAGTCCTTTTGACTCTCTCCACCTTTTTGTTGTCTCTTTTTTGCGCTCCTTTATTTAAAGTTTTATTTTTCACTTTCTGTTTTTCTCTAATTCACTAGCTACTTCACTCCCTAATTTATTTCTTCATTCTATCTTTCTTACTTTTTTTCAAATTATTATTTATTTTCTCACATTCTCATCTCTTTCTCTCTCTCTCTCTTTCACTTTTTCTTTCTTTCTCTTTTACTTTTGTCTCTCTCTCTATTTTCACCTTCTCTTTTTCTCACTTTCTCCCTCTCTCTCTCTCTCTCTCTCTTTCTCTTTCTCTCTTATTACTGCATTTGAAAGAAAAACTGAAGCAGAAAGCATTGAAATGCCAGACCGACTGAACTGAATGAATACTATGGTTAATGAAAAAATCGTAAGAAAGAGAGGGAGAGAGAAGAGAGAGAGAGAGAGAAATGCAGATTGAGATGGGAAAAAAGAAATAAAAAGCAAAGAAAAAAAAGAAAGAGAGGAGAGAGAGAAGAAAGAAAGAGAGAAAAAAGAGAAAGAGGAGAGAGAAGAGAAATTGAAAGAAAGTGAGAATAGAGACAAAGCAGCAGTTAAAAAAAAAGAGAAAAAGAAATGAAAGATTGAAAAAGAAAAGAAGAAAGAGTGCAAGAACGAACGAGGAAAAGAATAAAAGCTTTTCCAATAGACAACGAAAATAGCATAAGCCAGAGAAAAGCAATAAAATTTTCGACAACAAATATTTTTCTACAAATAAAATTCTTCTCCATTATCTTCAAATGAATCGATGAACGAGTGAATGAGTAAATAAATGAATGAATAAACAAATGCGCGTATGAGAAAATGACTGAATGGATGAATGAATGAAGAAAAGGAAAGAAAGAATAAACGAAAGAATGCCTGGATGATTGGTTTGATAAATGTTTCGCCCACAATGAATAAGCATGGGGAAAGATAAATAGACGAATGAATGAATGAATGAATGAGTGAACGAGTGAATGAACGAATGAGTGAACGAATGAGTGAACGAATGAATGATAAAATAAATGAATGAATGAAAAAACGAATGAATGACAAAATTAGTAAATGAATGAAAGAAAGAATAATAAGCCAAACTAGTTATTGAAACCTCCCTTGAAACAACTGAATAACTAAATCAATAACTCAAACATTTAATTCTGAAACATGATTTCACCGTTGTTATTTTAACAACAAAAACATCATTATCATCATCATCATTACCATTACCACCCTCATCATCATCATCATCATCATCATCACCATCATCATTATCATCATCATCATCAAGGTCATAAGGTCATACGAATGAAGGATGGGCTTGACAAC
This sequence comes from Helobdella robusta, assembly GCF_000326865.2. Classification (NCBI taxonomy): domain Eukaryota; kingdom Metazoa; phylum Annelida; class Clitellata; order Rhynchobdellida; family Glossiphoniidae; genus Helobdella; species Helobdella robusta. The sequence goes on from NW_008704083.1 coordinate 1,338,249, forward strand.
ATCTTGAAGGATGTTTGTTAACGAATTTGCCCGGACAATGATGACGACGACGACGACGATGATGATAATAATAATAATTATAATAATTATTACTATTATTATTATACTGATAATAATAATAATAATAATAATAACAGTAATCGATCATCGTTGATAGCATCTTAATTCCCGTAAACCCATTCAAACTATAAATCAAGAAGTTTTGAAATTTAAAAAAATGGCGGGAAAGCAGCAAAAAATGGCGGGAAACTAACGAAATACGGCGCGTAAACGAGAGAATAGCGCGAATATTGAATAAAAGTTTGTTTTCGCTACTTCAAAACAACAAAGAAAAAATGATTAATATCCCAAAATGAAAAATTTTTCTAGGCTATGCAAAACACACAACGCACACAAAAAATACAAAACCAAACAAAAAATAACATTTCAAAGTACATACAACACAAAATACAATACATGACGGGATAGTATAATGGTAACGTTACTGCAGTCTTGCGTTACAGACGCCGAGTTCAAATACAAACTGAATCCGGAAAAGTCAATGATTTCATGCGTTTTACTACATATAAATTAATAAAAGTGTTGATGGTGATGACTACGATGACGATGATGAAGGATATGATGATGGTGGAAAAGATGATGACGAAGAAGATGAAGATGATGATGATGTTAATTACGATAATGATGATAACGAGGACGACGATGATGGTGGTCTTGATGACGATTTGCAAAACACTCTTATGTTTTGCAATTAAAATAAGATTAAAATAAAATTGAGATTTACAACTTCAGAAAATGCATCCTATTGAATTAGGAAAGAAATGTTTAAAAGTGGAAAGTTGTCAACAAAACATAGACAACAAAACGTGAACAACAAAACTTTCAACAACAACAACAACTGCAATATTAAGATGACTACCCGTTTTAAAAATAAGCTTGCATTACATTTCATGTCTATACAAACAAGCAACAATAACAACAACAACAAAGACAGCAACGACAACGACAACAATAACAAAGACATCAAAATACCTTCTGGTATTACTGCTGTGTCTATGTTGTAAGTCGCGTGACCTTGAGGATTTGTTATTTCTTTGCCAATGATCTTTCATGTCAACAATCTGTTGTCTTAGTTCGTCGTCTTCACACATGTCTGCCAAGGTTGTATGTTTGTTTGTCTGTTGTTTGTTTTGTATGTCTGTTTTTGGGTTTGTTTATAAATACGTTTGTATGTATGTTTATGTGTGTGTGTGTGTTTTTTTTTAGGTTTTTAGTCCGCTTTTTAAATTTTGTAGTTTTGCAAGTTAATTTTGCTTGCTTTGTTGCTGTAAATTTGTCGCATACTTGCTCCGTATGTATTTGGCTATTTATTTCTTCGCGGTTATAGTAAATCATCGAAATTATCAACAGAAAATTCGTTATCATCATCATCATAGAAAACATCATCATCATCATCATGGAAAACATCATCATCATCATCGTCGCCAGGATCATCATAGCCATCATTTTCATCATCATAGCCATCATTATCATCATCATTCTCCGGTTTGATTAATCAACTGGATGGAGTCATTGGTTAAATGAATACATGAGAGTGCGTGAGAGTTGTTGTTGTCGTCGTTGTTCTAGTTGTCGTCGTTGTTGTTGATGTTAATGTTGTTGAGGTTGATATTGTTGCTGTTGTTGTTGCTGTTGTTGTTGCTGTTGTTGTTGTTGTTTTTGTTGTTGCTGTTGTTGTTGTTGTTATTGTTTTTGTTGTTGATATTGTTGTTTTTGATGTTGTTGTTGTGGATATTGCTTTTTGCATTTTGCAAAAAATTAAATACATTACGTAGTATTGTTCATATTAAATGGCAGTCATTGATGTCGTTGTTGAAGGCCTTTTGTTGATGTTAAATTGAATGAGCGTTGCTGACAACAACAACAACAGAACATCAACAACATCAACAACAACAACAACAACAACGAATTTTAATAACAATAATAGCGAAAAATAATTAAAATAGGATGCTACTCAACAAAAACATACAAAGCACGTACAAACTAATTAAGTACAAGTGCACTTAAGTTGCACCTACAATATGTACACATGTAGGTGTGTGTGTGTGTTTGTGTGTGTGTTTGTGTGTGTGTGTGTGTGTGTGTGTGTGTGTGTGTGTGTGCGTAAGCACGACAGTCTTTCTGCATGTATGTATAAATGTATACATGATTGTATATATTTGAATGTATATATGTATGTATGTATTTATGTATGTATATATGTATTTGTGTGTGTGTGTGTTTATGTACGTGTGTGTATTTATGTATGTGTGTGCCTGTGTACGTGTGTTTAACAGAACGCACAGATATACCAAATACCACAAACTTAATAAAACTCTACATCACGGCCAAATTAGTCTGTACAAATGATGCGTGGTACAACTGTCGATTTATTCATTTTTTGCTTATCTATTTATTCATTCTTTTATTATTCTCTCATTCCTTCGTTCATTCATCCATTCATTCATTCGTTCGTTCATTTATTCATTCATTCGTTTGTTCATTCATTCGTTTATTCGTTCATTCATTCATTCATATGTTCATTCATTCATTCATTCATTCATTCATTCATTTTTTTTGTTAGTACATTCATTCATTCATTCATTCCTTTATTTTATTTATTCATTTAGTTATTCATTCATTAATTCATTCTCTCATTCATTCATTTTTTCATCAGCTAATGAATGATTGTTATGTAACTTCGACATACTATAAACAAAAAGCCGGGTGATAAATAAATGCCTGACGAGTTCCGACGACGATGATGACGATGATGATGATGGTGGTGGTGGTGATGATGATGGTGGTGGTAATGATGATGATGATGGTGATGGTTATAGTTGAAATTATCTTCTTCGCAGAACTAATTTAGTATTTTTTCCTTTTTGCAAAAGACAAAAGCTAATTTTTCAATTAAAAGATAAATACAAATGACAACAACAACAACAACAGCAACAACAACAACAACAATAACAATATTAATAATAATAATAATAGTATAAATAACAACAACAACAACAACATATTCCTCTAGTCGAAGCCAAACACATTTTAATCCAATTACAAACAAGATGACGCAACAACCTCGTCTACTAGTACTTCTGCTGCTACTACTACTACAACTATTACTACTACCTACTACTACTACTACTTCTGCTGCTGCTACTGCTACTACTACTATTACTACTACCTACTACTGCTACTACTACTATTACTACTATTACTACTACTACTACTACTACTACTACCACTACTACTACTACTACTACTACTACTACTACTACTGTTGTGATTGTCGCTGCTAAAGTTCCGCTACCACTACTACTTCTATTGCTGCAGCTGCTGCTACTACAAAGACTACTACTAGTACGGCTACTACTACTACTACTACCATTACGACTACTACTACCTTTTAGTTCGATAGCCTCTGTGGCCATTCATCCATTGTAATTGAATCGGATGGGTTGACAAAATTATCCACACACAATTTATATATGTATGCAATTATGTATGTTCGGTGTGTTTGTATTTATGTGTGTTTGTATGTGTGCATTTATTTGTTTGTGTGTGTGTGTTGTGTGTGTGTTTGTATACGTGTTTGTATGCTCGTCATTGCCATCATCGCCATGACAACTTATTTGCGTCATCTGTAATATATTTTTGGGCCAAATTTGCATATCGGTAATTTTATCATCATCGTCATCACCATCTTCTTCTTCATCTTCCTCATCATCTTCATTTCTTCATCATCATTTCGACATCATCATCATTCAAAACAATCATTCGTTTCTCAATATTTTCCACATTATATTTATAATTTAATTTATGCGCATAAATTAAAAAAGCTCACCCAATGGCGTTTCTCCGTTCCGGGTCCTGGCATCCAGGTTAGCTCCGTGGGCCAATAATAACTCTAGTACACCGAGCTATCGATAGAATTCATGAATATTATTAAGATGATTTGCATGTTAATTAGCTGATTTGCAGATATAAATTAGGCGATTTGATGTTACAAATATTTATCAAAAAGTTAACAAGAAAATGGCATAAAGACGGAGAAAAAGAGAGATAAATCAAAAGAGAAAAAAAAAGAATAAAAGAATGTACGAGACAGAGAGAGAGGGGGAGAAAGAGAAAAAGAGAGAGAGATAGAAAAAGAGAGAGATAGAAAAAGAGAAAGAGAAAAGATATGAAAACAGAAAACTATACCAAACTTATACAAAACAATACAATCGATACAAACATACCCTACAAAATTCCAATTAAAATGAAAATTGTACCTCAGAAAGAAAGAGAACCTCTGTACATGTACGTACATACAAACCATCAACACATAATAAACTTTAAAATAAGCGAAATAAAATAAATATTAACATTTTTTTGGTGTAAAATTTTAATGGCTATATAAAATGAGAAAAAGAATTATCACTATAATCCATTTTAATCCACTGTAGAATAATGAAAATAGTAATAATAACAATAAGAATGATATTAACACTTGTTTCATTGCCAAGAAATAATTTTTGAAGATATGATTTGTACGCCCGAGCGTTTGAAGATACTATTCTGAACTTCAATTCTGAAATATTTCATTCGCTTATTTTATTTTATGTTTATTATTACCACTATAATAATTATTAATATTATTTAATATTATTTATTATTATTCCTTCTATTTGTTATTATTTGTCTTATTGCTAACATTAGCAGCTATGAAGATGGGAACTGACATTGACCAGATAAGAAAAGAAATTTATTTTTATTCTTATTTTTATTACTATTACTAGCAGTAGTAGCAGCAGCTGCTGAAGTATTAATAGTAGCAGTAGCAGTGGTAATAGTAATAGTAGCAACAAATACAGTAGTAGTAGTAGTAGTAGTAGTAGTAGTAGTAGTAGTAGTAGTAGTAGTGGTGGTAAGAGTAAGATGTATATATCAATTGCATACGGAATATTGATTGGATGGATACAGGCGGATGATAATTTTCATCTTTACGCTCTAGACATGAGCGCACCTTAAAATATTTTCCTCTTTTCATCTTCTTCCTTTTCCGGTTGTTGTCTTCATATTTTGGTGACGTCATTTCGCAGGATTAGTTGTTATGACGTTGTTGTTGTTATGGGGTTGTTGTTGTTGTTGATAAGTTTATTATTATTTTTATTGCACAGCCTGCTGTTCTACATACAAGAAGTGGCGTTTTTGTCGATATTTTTCAACAGGAGCGTAAAAAAAAACTTACTTTTTTGGCTCTTTGGTAACATGCCGACAAAAACATCATTATCATCATTATCATCATCATCATTATCATCATCGTCGTCGTCACCATCCTTTTTTATTTTTCACATATATATTGATTAAATTTGTTTTTCCATGTTGATTTAAGTTTCGCTATTTTCAATTTCGTTTATTTATTTTCGTTGGATGAAAAAACGCACGTACAATCAAACATACATACATACAAACAAACAAACAAACACACACACATACACTCATACACACACACGCACATACATACGCACATACAAGCGTTCATTCATTCACATTACATAACTCCATATCTAGTGGTTTCAATCTTAGATTATAAGAAATGAATCTATAAATATGTAAATGAAAACACGAACACACACACACACGCACACACACAAACATACACACACATTATTCACAATTAGCAAATGCATTATATTCATTTTTCAAATGTAATGAATACAGTTAAGTATTATATCATCGTTGTCATTATTATATTTATATATATGTATATATGAGTGTGTGTGTATTACATATCCGAATGAAGGGAGACAACAACACAAACAAACAAATACACAGACAGACAGAAAGAAAGACCAGACAGACAGACCAACCGACAGGCTAACAATTAAACTGACTCATTTTATAAGGAAGAAAAACCAGTGGGTGGTTAACCAACATCAATAATAGCTTCCTTGCTTTCTACACATTATAAAAATGGAGAAAGAGAGAGAGAGAGAGAGAGAGAAAGAAAGAGAGAGAGACGAATGAGTGAAAAGAAATAAACCAGCGGTAAAAAAAAATTTGTTTCAAGTTTGAGTGAGTGAGAATGACGATGAAATTGAAGAAAGGCTTGATTAGATGGACTCCATTGTTGCTTTCTGTCATGTTTATTTTGCCTTAACATCGCAATCAAAAGCTTTTTTTATCCTTATCTTGATTTCTCTCTTTTTTATTTTATTTATATAGAACAATCAGATCAGAAAAATAATAAAACTCATTCAAAAATATGAAGAAGAATAAACACTTAAGTCCTTAACAAATTTTTTTTAATACATCAATTAATTAACCAATAGGAAAAAAATGCTAATGCAACCAACTAATAGGATAAAAATAGGTCGAACAAGCAACCAATAAGATAAAAGTAGGTCAAACAGTCTGACCTGATTCCAGCAAACGGCGCAGTGGATTGGCTGCCACAATTCGTGGTCTAGGGCGTCGATGTTGATGCCTGGTACGGTGAGCAGGTATTGGGCGACGTCTGTGTATCCATTGCAGGCGGCTATGTGCAGCTTTAAAATGGTTTTTAGGGGGGTAATCTATTCTAAAAAATTCATGCATATACATAAAAATACAGAAAAACTGCCACAAAATTCAAACATTACTCTAAAAATAGGTTACAGATACCGTAAAAGTTTACTAGAAGTTGTGTACTAACGAGAGTTTCTCCATTCCTTCCGGTCCAGTTGACGTCTATCTTCTCCTTCAGCTCTCTCAACATCGTCTGTTCTCGAAGGTTGCGTGTCTCGTCTATCAACTGTTGCGTTATCCCTGATGGGGATGGCGATGTTGACGGCGAGGCTGATGATTACTGTGACAATGAGGATGGCGGTAGGTAGCTTGGAAAATGTCTACCACAGTCACCAACCCTTGAAACATCAGACGTCACGAAAAACAGAATATTGTCATTCCTTCTGCTGTCAAACACGTGCTCGGTAGCTGTTATGAGCTCGCAAAAGTGCTTCCCTACATTTCTTTGAAATTTTCGGCGGTTTAAATGCCAATTTTTCCGCTTCATGCAACAACATTAACTTTTTACGCAGGCAAACCTCGTCAACTTTGTAGAAATATATTCAGGAATTTTTAAAATGAAATTTATTCAAATTTTCTCCGCAATTTCAATAATAATTCGTTCAAAATCATTTCTTTCGCCATATTACCACAGCAACCAGCAACCAAATTGGCCATAAATATCATACATACATGCAGAAACACACGCACGCAGAAAGAAAGATATCTGACGATAGTTGGTTATTATTGAAGCAGGGCAAGTTGCGTGATGAAGATAAAGAAACCAACTGATCACACACCGCACCTACACCCATACCTACACATACGTACACACACACACACACACAGACATACACACATACATACACACATACATACACGCATACATACACACATACAATTGTGTTCGTGTTTCTATGTCTGTATGTATGTGTGTTTGTGTGTGTGCGCACCAAATCATTTCTTTTATGTTGTAATGAGCTTATCATTGATTGATGAGTGGATGGTAAATGTGTTGCTGGGGATGATTATGATGATGATGGTGGTGATGATGATAATGGTTGTGGTGATGATGATGATGGTGCTGGCGATAGTGCTGATGATGATGATGGCGATTCACATCTAATTATTCATTCATTTACTAACTCGTTCATTCGTTTATTTGATCGGTTTTTATAGATAGATATCCATTCATTCATCTATTTATATATCCATCTATCCGTCAATCTTTTCATTCATTCATTTATCCATCCATCCACCATCCATCCATTTATCCATTCATTCATTCGTTAATTCATTCATTAATTCATTCATTCAATGATTCATTCATCCACTAATTCATCCATCAAAAAACCTCTTTTCGTCATTTCCGTCTCGATGTAGTCAAGGGTGGCGTCGTTGTCGCAGATGTCGTAGGGCATCATGGCGTCGCAGTTGACCGCCATCAAGTTAGATCCACTTTTAATCGTTTAGTTTTTTAGATTTATGGCTAAATCCACTTTTAATCGTTAATTATGGATTTTACGGTTTGATTATGTATGATATTAGTTTCTGAATTATTGGTGGGATGGTTGATTTTTTATGGGTGAATAATTCTTCTACTCAAACAAATGAAACCAACTAACTAAACAACGTATCAAACAACCAACCACCCAACTAACCAATCAATCAAACTACCGACCAACCACCCAACCAACCAGCCAATCAAACCACCGACCCAACAATCAACCAACCAACCAATCAGTTGCCATCTCAATCAAACACTTGTACATGTATGAATGACAAGAATGGCCGACAAAATAACCAGCCAGCCAACAAACCAGACAACCAGCCAGCCAACCAACCAATCAGTCAACTAACTTTTCAATTAAATGTTTGCATAGATAGAGGTGGCCACAGGCAGCCGCGGCGTGTAGTGGCGTCCACAGTTCGCTGTCGCAAGCGTTAACGTTGGCGCCGTATTCTATTAATAGGCATAACATTTCTTCGAAGTTATCTATGCAGCACTGTGTGTGTGTGTGTGTGTGTGTGTGTGTGTGTGTGTGTGTGTGTGTGTGTGTGTGTGTGCGTGGTATGTGTGTGACGGAAGTGAAGAGCGTCGACGAATATATACATATGCATGTATGTATATATATTGGTGCATATATCTCAATCGACTTAAAAAAGAACGAAAAATGATAACAAATTCAGAAAAATATTTTAAAAACTGTAAAAAAAATACAAAAAATGCAACTAAAAAAACATTAAAATAATACAAAAAAATACAAAAAAAATTACCAAAAAACGAAAGTAAGACACATTATGGAGAAAAAAAGGATGAATTAAATAATTATACTAAAAGATACAAACATACAAACGAAAGTACAAACATACATACATACTAATAAACATACAAACATAAAAAGAATACAAACAAGCATACATAAAAACATAAAAAGAATACAAACAAACATACAAACAATACAATACAATACTTGATGCATGGCCGTGAGCCCATCATCATTTGCAACATCTGGGCTCACACCGCTTTCCAAAAGTTGTCGGACTGTAATTAAATTTTTTTATAATTTTTTTTGTATTTATATAAACCTACACACAAACATTCACATACACACACATGCATACATACATATATACAAACAAGCAAACAAACATACATTTTTATACATACAAATACAGAAAAATACACACACATACATACATACATTCATATATACATATACAGACAAACAAACATACATACATACATATATATAAATACAAAAAATAGCTTAAATGTTAATAACACCTTGTTCAGTCATGGGCAAAATAAAGATTATTGGTGCGGCGTGACATAAATATACAAATGAATAGAAGCAAGCAGATACACATGTATGTATGTATGCATGCATGTATGTATGTATGTATGTACGTACGTACGTACGTACGTATGTATGTATGTATGTATGTATGTATGTATGTATGTATGTATGTATGTATGTATGTATGTATGTATGTATGTATGTATGTATGTATGTATGTATGTATGTATGTATGTATGTATGTATGTATGTATGTATGTATGTATGTATGTATGTATGTATGTATGTATGTATGTATGTATGTATGTATGTATGTATGTATGTATGTATGTATGTATGTATGTATGAAAAAAATGGCGTCGAGACCGGTAAAAATAAACGAGCTCCTTTATTTTATTAATAATAATTTAAGTTTAATAGAGGAAGAATCATTTATTAATAATACTAGTGAATTTTATACTAGTGACGATATTGTTTTAGCAATTAAAACATTAAAATGTGAAATAGACTCACTAAAACTGGATAAAATAGAAAAATTTCCCTCGCGCGGGAATTCAAAACGTGAAAAACTTCTGGAATGCTTGACTTTATTCAGGTATATTAAAAATAACAATTTGTTGGATAAAATAGCATTATTTTGCAGTTCTGATATAAATAAAATACCAAACACGGAAAACTGGCTGAAAATAAATTTCGACTTCGTTAACAAACAAATAAAAGAAATGTTGTTCGCTCAACAAGCTGAGATAAATAAAATGTTTTCGTCTTATACTACCGAGTTGGATAATGTTAAAAATAAACTTAACTCTCTTGTTGCAAACAATGTTGGCAAAAAAGTAAACGTTGACTCAGTAATCTCTAACAATGTAAATAACACGTTGCCACCAACTAACCAAAATGCGCCAGGAATTTTGTGGGCGGACGTCGTGTCATCACCCACTCTGGACGAAGCGTTCACGTTGGTGAAGCGGCACAACAAACGTCCACGTTTGAACGTCTCATTGGAGGCCAACAGCAACGGGGGAACCACTTCAAACAACAACAACGGCGAAATCACTTCAAACAACAACAACGAAAACACGGCAAACATCAAGACAGCTAAAAAACCAACAAAAGTTATTGGCAAAAAAGTTGTTGAAGATTGTAAATTGAGGGCAGACAAAAATTTAATTAAAAAATCTGTGTTCTCAATGAGCAACATTAGTAAATGCCATCGAAGAGATGTTGTTGAATTTTTGACGAATTTTTGATAAAAATTTTGACAAAGATGACCAGGAATCAACAATGTTCATAGTCTGCATCGATAGCTCAGATGTCGGTAAGATGAAGGATCCTGACATTATGTTGAAAAACATTATTGTGCGCGAATGGCGCTTCAATCAGACGAAACCTGATGCTAATACTCTGAATGGAGAGTAAAATTTTAAATAACCAATTTTTAAATAATGAAGAACAATTGTTACAAAATTCAATAATGTTTGACGGTCCAAGGTCAGTCAATGCTAAATATCAATCTTTCATTTTTGACGTGAGTAATTCAATGCTAAACGTTATGCACTTGAATATAAGAAGTCTAATAAACAAAACTAACGAACTTTATGATTTCTTAATGAATTTTTCCTTCAAAATTAATGTCGTAGCAATAACAGAGACCTGGCTAAATAATGAACATGATGTTGAAATGGAGGGTTATCATTTTGTTGGAAAAAATCGATGTGGTAAGCATGGTGGTGGTGTCGGTTTTTATTTGGAAAATAGTTGTTTATATAAAATTCGAAATGATTTGAATCTTATTGGTTGCAAAGACTTCGAAACATTTTCAATCGAGATAATTAATAAAGATTCAAAAAAAAATTCGATAATGATCGTAACTTACCGACCTCCGTCTCAAGATCCAAAATTTTATATCAATCAATTAGAACAGTTGTTACACGCTGCGAACAATGAAAATAAATTTATCTGTTTAATGGGGAATTTCAACTTCAATTTATTTTCCGTAGAAGAAGACAACAGCACAACTAATTTTTTTACATCTCACTTCATGCTACAATTTATCACCGATTATTACAATTTCAACAAGAACCAGCATTAGAAAACAATCAGTGATAGACAACATTTTTGTGAACTGTTTAAAACCTTCAAGACTGAATGGCGTTGTGATGTGCGATCTATCAGATCACTTTCCGATTTTTGCTTCAATTGATGATGGAAATAGAAGCATTGATGTGAAAGATTCAACACAAACGAAATTCTCTTTTTCAACACATCGTCTGCGGAGATTGAATGAACGTTTGCAATATTCTGACTGGAGTGAAGTTTTTGATTGCATCGATGTTGATATGGGGTTTGAATTGTTCTTCAACAGATTTCAATCCTATTTCTATGATGCGTGTCTGATAAAATCAAATAGAAAGAAAAACAAACTCTACAAACAAAAGCTGTGGTTCACTGCAGAATTTAAAAAATTATTAAAAAAGAAAAAATGTTTATTTAAAATATATCTGAAAAATCCGTCAGAAGATCGACTTTTAAAATTCAAGACTTGTAGTAAACTGTGTACCAACTTAAAAAACAAATTAAAACGTAGATACTACACCAACCAAATCGAGCAAAATATAAACAACAGCAAAAAAACTTGGTCAATAATTAAGGAAGTATCGAATAGATCCAGTGGCAATAAAACGAATTTGCAAGTAACTTCAAATGAACAAATAATTGAAAATCCAGAAAATTTTTTGAATGATTATTTTATCAACATAGCACCAAATCTGCTTAAATCATTTCAAACAAATAATCAATGGAAAAAGTTTCTTGGCAACAAAATACCAAACTCGTTTTTTTGCCTCCACGCATCTGCAGAAGAAATTATTTTCGCAACAAAACTGCTGGCTTCAAAATCATCTAGCGGCCGGGATAACATTCCAACAAAAATAGTCATATCAACAATCCACACCACAGCCTGGGTTCTCGAGCACATCATCAATCGATCACTCACAACAGGTATTTTTCCTAGATGCTTCAAAACATCTAAAATCATACCGTTACAGAAAGTAACCGGAAATAATGATGTTTCTAATTTTCGACCCATCTCATTAGTTCCTGCATTTTCGAAAATAATAGAAAAAATTATGCATAAACGAATAATATCGTTTCTAAAAAAAAATAATATTCTATCATGTTACCAGTTCGGGTTTCGAGAGAAACATTCAACAGAACTGGCAATAATAGAACTCGTAAGGAAAATTGGAAAGCTTGCGGAGAAAAAACAATTCATCGTAGGAACATGTCTAGATCTGTCGAAAGCTTTCGATTGTATTGATCATTCCATTCTGTTGGGTAAACTTGAACACTATGGCATAAGAGGAACGACTTTGAAATGGTTTGAAAGTTATTTGTCTGAAAGAAAGCAGTTTGTCAGCTGGGGAAATAAAAATTCAACATTACAACATAATGGTGTTGGAGTCCCACAAGGAAGTATCTTGGGACCACTACTTTTCATCTTGTTTATTATTATTTCAAATTCAATATAAGCTGGATTTGTTTAAGTGCTTTATAAAAGACAAAATTAAACAAACACAAACATACTCGAACGAACGAATGAACGAACGAACCGACGAACGAACGAACGAATGAACAAACGAACAATAGAAAGAATGAAAAAATGAAGGAGAGAATGAAATAAATAAAAAATTCACAGTCTAATTCATTCGATCCATCGCAATTATCCATACATTATAGAAGCTTTTAGCCATTCATGTCATACGAATGAATGAACGTATGAATGAATGAATGAACGAACGAACGAACAAACAAACGAATGAATGAACGAACGAACGAATGAGTGAAGGAATGAATGAATGAATGAAATAAAGAAAGAAAGATTGAATGAATGAACGATTCATTAAGTTTTCACCGATTATTCTAATGTTTTTATGTTTAATATTATTAAATGTAATAATAGCAATATCAATAACAATATATTCCGTATAAGGCAACATCATCAGCAACAACAAACTTTGTAATAATAATAATAATATTAATAATAATAATAACAACAACAATAAGGATAACAATAACAAATGTTATATGCTATATTTTGGATAGCAACAGCTCTCTCTTGCTACGTAGGAATATTTTAAATAATTGCTCGGAGCAAAAAGAAATAAAAAAATAACTTTTTGTTTTGTTTTGTTTGCTGAGCCTTTGCTTTGTTTGTTCGTGGCGGTTGTTGTTTTGTATGTTTAAGGTTTTGTATGTGTTTGTATGTTTTTTTATGTAAGTATGTTTGTGTGTGGATGTTTGTCAGTTCGTGTGTCTATGATTTTATGTATATATACATAAATTTTACCTTATCCTAAAAAAAACAGTTGAAATAAAACATTGTATGTATGTATGTATGTATGCATGCATGTTTGTTTGTACGGTTGTACGCTTGTACGTGTGTATGTTTGTACGATCATGCATTTGTATGTACGTTTTTGTATATATGTCTGATAATAGTTATGACTTTTGTATTAATTAATCGATCAAAATCCTTTGGCATGCAAGGTAATCAGGGGCGATGTTGATCAGATGAACAACAGTTGAATTAACTACAATTGCTATTTATATTTCTCTATGTCTGTATGTGTGTGTGTGTTTGTTTCTTTCCCTGTGTGTTTATGTGTGTGTTTGTGCTTGTGTGTATGCGAGTGCGTGTGTTTGTTTGTATGTTTGTATGTATGTGTGTCAGTGTGCATGCAAGTGTTTTTATATAAATGTTTATGGGTTTATCGACTCTCTGTCATTGCTTCCATTTGTTCTCTCTCTCCCTCTCTCTCTCTCTCTCTCTCTCTCTCTCTCTCTCTTTCTCTCTTTCTCTCCCTTTTTGTCTTTTCTCTTTGTCTTTGTTTTTTCTATCTCTTTTTTTCTCTCTATCTTCTTCTATTTTTCTCTTTCATCTTCAACCACTCATTTTGTACTCTTTTCTACATTTTCTATTACCTCTTTTACTTTCTTCCTTTCAAATTCTATCTATCACTCTCTCTTTCTTTCTCTCTCTTTCTTTCTCTTTCTCTCACTCTTTCTCTCTCTCTGTACTTACAAAAATAAATGAATATATAGATATAATATAGATATAGGTAGCCGAGATAAAAAGATACATACATTGATATTGAAACCTGCTTGCATCTGCCATTACATTAAATCATCATTAGGTTACGTTTTAAAAGTACTGTATATGTATGTATGTATATACAGTCAAATGTGTATGTATATGTGTTTGTGTGTGGGTGAGTTTGTGTGTTTTTGTGTGCGTGCGTGTGCATGTATGTATATATGTAAAAGTTAGTCAAATTTCTCTTTTTTCACCAAACCCATCTATTTAACACAGAAAGGAAAGTCAAATACAACACGCACACACACACCACACACACACTCACATACATACACACATGCACACACACACTCACATACACACACACACATTTAGAAAAACCATTAAATCAATGCGAGATAAGGAATTCGACCAAAAAATAAATAAAATTATTTCACAGATAGACATTTTTTTTTCAGGCCAAAAAATTGAAAATAAAATCGGAAAATAAATAATAAATATATGAAAAAACAATTAAATAAAATTTAATAAAATATTAAATAGAGGAAATATTAACGTACATACAAAAGTTTTACGTGTAGGTACACACATTTCATTCTCCCTCACTGCAACTATGCAACTATGGCGGAAATGAAATGGAAAAAATATTGTTAGACGGAATCAACTAGTGGTATTAATAAATTCTCTATTTCTTTGTTTTTCTCTCTCTTTGTTTCTCATTCTCTTTTTCTCTCCCTCTCTCCCTTTCTCTCTCTTCTTTCATGTTTTAAGTTTAATCCCCACATTTTTAAATACTTCTGAAATACCATTTCCTTAATCTTTCACTCTCTCTCTCTCTCTCTCTCTCTCTCTCTCTCTCTCTCTCTCTCTTTGCCAAGTTGAATTTTCAAATTTTTCTGAAATACCAGTTCTTTGATTTCTCTCTTTCTCTTTCTTTTTTTCCCTTTTTTTCTCTCCATCTCTTTGCTTTAGTTGAATTTTCTACTTTTTAAAATACTTTTGAAAACTGCTGAAGACGAGATTTACTTTTTTTTATTCTTCGTTCAGTCGCTCATCAATTATATTATTATTCATAACAAGAAAAATTTGAATCGGATATAAAAGCAAAAACATATAGATAGATTGAAAGGTAAAGAAAGAGAGAGAGAGAGAGAGAAAGAGAGAGAGAGAGAAAGAGAGAGAGAGAAAAAGAAAGATTTATACATAATGTTGAAATAATAATTATCAGTTGAATGATAGAATTAAGTTGACGAACAAAAACAAGTTTGGAAAAACAATTTATTTTTTCTTTCAAGTAAATACATTGGCGCTTTGTTCCCGCCAGCTTATCTTGATTTATATTATTATAATAATAATTATTATTATTATTGATATTATTATTATTATTATTAATACTATTATTATTATTATTATTATTAAGACTATTATTCTTGGTATTAATGTTATTATTAACTAACCAAACGATAGTAATGTATATAGTTTTTGTAGTTCATTCTTTTATTTCATACGCTCGTTCGTTCATCTGTCTGTCTGCCCGTCTATAATTTATTCATCCAATTTCATTCATTCTCCCATTTGTTTATTTTTTTATCAATCTTTCCATGAATCACTCAGTTCAACATTCAGTCAATCATGGAAATGAAATTTTTTGCAAATTCATTCATTGACAAGTAAAGTCATCATTCAACTAATCAATCGCCCGTTCGCTCGCTCGCTCAGTCTTTCATTCATTTACTCATTCGTTCGTTCATTCGTTCATTCATTCATTCATCATTCATTCATTCATTTATTCCTTCGTTTGTTCATTCATCAATTGTTGTATTTATTTAACCGTTCATTTGTTCGTTCATATTTTCCCTCTTTCCATCATTAATTCGTTTGTTTATTCGTTCATTTTTTTATTTATTTATTCATTCCTTCTTTATTTTGTTCATTCATTTCTTCATTCATCATTCATTCATCCATCATTCATTCATTCAATCGATCATTCGTAGTAGTAGTAGTAGTAAAATTAGTAGTAGCAGCAGTGGTAGCAGCAGCAGCAGCAGCAGTGGTAGTAGTAGCATCCATTTCGACACACCCACCGCATAATAGTATCATCGTTATGCATTCAAAATTAGCATCGCTGCTAATGTACCGAAAGATGTAAAATATAATGTATGTAATGCTGGAGGTGAAAATTATGTGTGTGATTGTGTGTGTGTGTGTTTGTCTGTGAGTGTGTATGTGTGTGTGTGTTTGTCTGTTTGTTTGTGTGCGTGTGTGCGCGCCTCAGTGTAAAACCTTTTCAAAAAAGTCAATAAACATGTAAACAACAAACAAACAAACCACCAAAGACAAAATAACTGCAACAACAAAAACAAATTAATTACACACACTTACACACACTCGCACACCACACACACCACACACACACACACACACACACACACGACACACGACACACACACACACAATTCAGTCAATTTGTTTTGCCATTTAGTCAAGCCATCCAATGATAATAATCAAACAATTGGAACATAATGAAATAAATAATTCATTCAATTTTAGGTCGCGTGCTCCAATTAGCTTTGTTCCAATTCACGACTTCATTTTTCATTTCATTCATTTCTATTTTGTTCTTATGTTTGCTACACCATCATACAACCTCACCACAAAGCAGCCAGGCACACCAATAGCAACCACACCAACCACGCCACACCAACCACGCCACGCCACACCACACCACATACCTTCATCGACGTCATTCCTAGCGGCAGCTTCAAGTAGCCTAACCTTCCCAACAAACCTCACCTCACGTAGCTGTTTTTTAACAACACCGCTGTTTGACTTTTTACTCATCTGTAGCAGGGGTTTCTTAGCCACAGCTTTTTCTAGCTGTTTTTCATACTGGCAGTAGCGTTTTAGCTGCAGTAGCCGCTTTTTGTGGGCGATTTTGTGGCGTTCGCTTGACGGCTGGACGAGGTTGGCTTCGTCGATCATGTCGGAGCGTTTTGACATTCTGTAGTAGCTGTATTGGCTGCTGCGTAGCTGGTAGCTGCTTAGCTGGTAGCTGCTTAGCTGGTAGCTGCTTAGCTGGTAGCTGCTTAGCTGGTAGCCGCGAGAGCTGGTGCTTCTTGTGGCTAGGGATTGCAAAATCTGAGAGTGCGGTGGGTTTTTATGTTGTTTGTTTGTTTGTCTGTCATTGTGTTTGTTTGTGGGTCTGTATGTTTGTTTGTCTGTTTGTTTGTTTGTGGGTTTATATGTTTGTTTGTGTGAGTTTTTATGTTTGTTTGTGTGTGTTTTTGTAAGGGTGCGTAAGTATGCGTGTGTGTATGTTATCCATTAATTTCAAAACATAATACCCACATACTAAACAAGTTTTGATATTTTTTGAAAAATTATTCCACATATTGAATGAGAAAAATAAAAAAAATGAAAACATTTTTTTAGAAAAACAAATTATGAATAAACTGGAAAATGTCGAAAAATAGACTTTTTATGAATGCCTTTATTTGCTGGAGCTAAGGGTGAATGAATCTGAAAAAATTATTTACGCACACACACACACACGCACGCACACACACGCACGCACACACACACACACACACGTCAATCAATCAATCAAGCAACCAACCAAATATCTTAAAAAAACTTATAACCATCATCATGAAGTCTATCTATTATGTAAATTAAATGCTGTCTGTACGTACGTCTGTGTGTGTTTGTGTGCATGTGTGTGTGTGTACGTCTGTGTGTGTTTGTGTGTATGTGTGTGTGTATCTGTATGTACGTACGTGTATGTATCACAATCATCATCATCACCCCAGCGGTTATCAGTTATCATCATCAGCACTTATAGTGCCATAGATAAAAATTTATCCCATAGACAATTTATTGTCGAAACTGTCAAAATTTTTTTTCCACCACAATTCATCACTGCTCCTATAATCGCTCACATTATTATTATCATCAATAAAATTAATGTTATCAGAAGCTGCAGCTACTGTAGCAGCGTCATCGTCGTCGCCATTGTCGTCGTTATGTTCATCATCATTGGCATAATCATTGTTATCAATCTTACGTCATCATCGTCATCATCGTCATTGTGTTGGGGTTGAATATTAAATTAGTAAAACGGAGCAGAAATTAATACATACAACGATACTGCAAACAAACAAACACATACACACACATACAAACACATACACACACATACACATACAAACACATACACATACACACACATACACATACACACACATACAGACCCATGCATACACATATACACACACATACACACATACATACAGACGCATACAAACATACAAACATGTGAACGTAAACATACAAACATAGTCACCGCTTTTTATGCAAATGCATGTACTAACAATTCTGCGAACTAAGCAAAATAAACTTTCGCTAAAAATATGTCTCAAAAAGTACAACGCTAAACAAATTGTTTATTTGTTAAACGGTACACAAGAAAACGCCAAACGTAAAATACATACATGCATACAAACACAAACAAAGAAACGTACAAACATACATACAAACAAACATAAAAATATACATACATACATACATACAAACAAACAAACATAAAAATATACATAAATATAAACAAACATACAAACAAACATACATACATACATACACAAACAAACAAACAAACATATAAAAATATCTACAATACAGAAAAACAAGCTTAATACACAAAATACTAGCGTTCAAGTGTTTCAAGTTGTATATTTGGGCACAATTCACACACAGTTTTACCGATTTCAATTTTAAATCATGGAATTAAACCAATTATTTTAAATGTAATAAAAATAAGAATAAAATATAATAATATTAACCTTTTTTTATTATTATTATATCTATAACTATTATTATCTAGAAAACATTTGATGCAGTTTTGTGTGTTAATAATTGCTGGTTAAATGTATCCAAAAGAGATTATTATTATTAATATTGTTGTTGTTGTCGTTGTTGTTGTCGTCGTTGTTGTTGTTGTTGTTGTTGTTGTTGTTGTTGTTGTTGTTGTTGTTGTTGTTGTTGTTGTTGTTGTTGCTGTTGTTATTCAACATTTTTTTCATAAACGATCATATCAAATTTAAAATTAATCAAGAATAATAACACAAATTATAACACGGCAATCTAACATTATTATTATTATTAATTATTGTTATTATTAATTATTATTATTATTTTAAATTATTAAATATTATAAAAATAAGTACAACGCCATGATAAAAACAAAAAACTGATCCGAACATGGCTTATGCAACGAAATCCTTTGCATCTTGTATGTATGTATGAATATATGTATGTATGTATGTCTGTTTGTATGTATGTATGTATGTAAGTATGTATGTATGTATGTATGTATGTATGTTTGTATGTTTGTATGTTTAGATAGTATATCTATTTACCAATTCATTAGAATTTTGACTCGAATTTTGTCAACATAATGATAATTATAACAATTTTTTACTAAAACATGATTGGTTGATGAATTAGCTGATGTAACCGTTTCTTTACTGTCACTATTATTATCTGATCGACAAGTTGATGCCATTTGGTTGGCACTTATCATTGGTTGATTGGTTGACTTGTTTAGTTTGGTTGATCAGTGAATAATGTAGCTATTTATGATTTCGTTTAAGCCCACATCTAGATGTTCATTAAATATAAATTGATTGACCGACCAACCGATTGATTGATTGATAAAATGATTGATTTAATGATTGATTGACTGAAAGTGACAAAATAGATTTCAGTGCAACAAAGATATTTAAAAATAAAACGCTAAAAATATTTCTTTGCAAAGTTATTTTGTTTGCCATACATGATTTATTTGGCCAAATATTCGCAGTATCTATGCTGAAATAATTTTGCAGTATGTATGTGCGTGTGTGTGCGTGCGTGTGTATATATATATATACGTGAATGGATGTATGTATGTATGTGTGTATGCGTGTTTTGTCAAAGTATATGTGGGTGTTTTTTGGCGTGTATGTATATGTGTGTATTAGTTTAATTGTTATGGTTCTTGTTATTCTCCTTCTTCTTCTTCTTATTATTATTTTTATTATTATTATTCTTATTATTATTATTCTTATTATTATTATTCTTATTATTATTATTCTTATTATTATCATTAATATTATTATTTAAAAAATTCTCACCGAGCAGACAGAAAAAAATTGCGAAAAAACAAAATTCAATCTGTCTTCCAATAAAGCCACAGAAGATAATAATAGTAATGATAATAACTAGAAAATAATAATAATAACAATAATAATAACAATAATAACAATAATAATAATATTAATATTAATAATTTTTAGGTTAGTAACGCTTCAAACCTAGCACCATATTACATTCCATGAAAAGGGGTTTCAATTGTCAAAACTGTCCTTATTCTATTCACTTACAAATATATCTAATCTACGATTCGATACGATACGAGACGAAATTAGAACCGAAACGAGACGAGATATTATTATCGATATACCAATTTTAATGTCGTCATCATTGCTCTCATTTAGATGGTTGCCATTGTTACATATTTAATATTTCCATCAACGTCATCAATATCAACAGCAGCAGCAGTAGCGGCGAAAGCAGCGACAGTGGCGGTAGTGGCAGCAGCAGCAGTAGTAGCAGCGTCCACAGCATCCACAGCATCCTCGTGGTTTACATATTCATGTTTTCTAACTAACCACATTATTGTCATGTCGAATGAAATCGCCTAATCACGCAAAAACGTTGCGTGACTCTTTTCCCAAATGTTATTTATGTCTTTCGCTCTCTTTCTCTCTTTCTTTCTCGCTCTCTCTTTCTCTCTATTTCTCTCTCTTTCTCTCTCTCTCTCTCTCTCTATTTTTCTAACTATCTATCTCTCTATAAATACACTTTCAAAAATTTTCAAGCACATTTACAGGTACACACACAAAGCATAAACAAACACACGCAGACAGATATACATACCTATACACACGTACATAAATACACGCCCACACAAACAAACACACACACAAACAAAGACACATACGTATACTCACATACATAAATACGCACACACACACAAACAAACACATACACAAACACATAACCCTTCACTGAGACTTCTATTAAATTAACAACTTCCAAAACCGGCTCAAGAATACTTAAAAAAAACCAACCCCTAGTGGAAAAAAATACTAAGTAGTACATTTTGTAGTAATAAACATAAAACAGTGGAAGAGTCAGTAGTATAAAAGCAGCTGTTGTAGTAGCTTTAGCAGCTTCAGCAGCAATAGCAGCAACAATATAAGAGTAGTAGTAGCAGCAGCAGTAGTAGCAGCAGTAGCAGTAGTAGTAACAGTAGAAGTAATAATAACCTTCTTGTCTGGCAGTTAATAATGTAAATTAACTTGATTCAAATGATAATGACATTCCAGTTTATAGAAAAAAAATACAAGCAACTGTGTATCATAAAGCAATCCTCTAAGGAAAGATCTTTTTAGAATTGTATTTATAGAGACAGTCGTCGATAAATCATTCATAAATTAGGTACATGTGTACCTGCATACATATATACAAACATACATTGCATACATACATACGCATATACAAACATACATTGCATACATACATGTGTACAAACAAACATACATTGCATACATTGCATACATACATACCTCTTTCATAGTAGATTGCTGTGAAAAAATTAAAAAAATTTAAAAAAAAACTCGAAACGTTTATTTATTATAAAAAAAAACTAAATATTTCAAACTGTAACTTATTGCGACATCAAAAACACTAAATAATATTTATTATTTTGTTATAATTTATAATTATTAACATACAAACGACCAGATACTAACTAACTAAACTATTTACATTATGTGAGATCTACGTATGTGTATGTGTGTGTGTGTGTAGCTAGAGATAAACCAAGCAAAATAATCAATAAATAATGAACAACGTCCATATTATAATGTGTAGATAGTTTTAAACATAACTATAAACATACTCACAGATATATGTGTGTATGTGTTTCTGTGTGTGTGTGAGTGTTTGTGTGTGTATGTGTGTATGTGATACAGATACAGAGACTACTTTTTGATATAAGGTAACATGAAAAGTAAATATGTACGTGGATACTAAGTGTACTTTTTTTCATCTTTCTCTCTTTCTCCTTTCTCCCCTTCTCTTTTTTTGTACTCTTAAATATTTCTTTAGCCTCGTTTTTCAGTCTCCTTCTCTCTATCTCTCTCTCTCTCTTTCTCTCTCTATCTCTCTCTCTTTCTCTCTCTCTCTCTTTGCCTATCTAGATTTCTTTCTATCTTTTTTGTTGTGTTTTTTCTTCATCTTCCTTCCTCCCAAACATTTTTTTAACGTTATAACTCTCTCTCTCTCTTTTTCTCTTTTTATCTTTTGCTTTTACTCACTCACTCTCTCTTTCTTTTCTTTCTCTCTCTCTCTTTCTCTCTCTCTCCGTGTTTGTACCGTTTAGCAGATAAACTAAACACGTGATAACAGCACGAACTAGCGATCGATTCGCTGGGCTTTTAACAACACGTTTCCCTTTTTCAGTAAATACAACAAATAATAACAATAAAGATATTATTATGATTAATAATATTAATAATAATAAAATTATTACTATAACTATAATTAATAATGATGATGGTGATTATGATGATGTGACGGTATTGTTTTTTAATTATTTTATAATATTATTGAGATACGTGAAGTGTGTGCCTTTAAAAGTCCAGTGTTACTTACAGAACATTTGTTTCATTCAAAAAATTTATATATATTATTTAAGTACAAATATTGAAACTGTAATTGGCATTTAATTCATAATATTTATTCGTTATTTATATTCTATATTTTTAAACAATTTTATTTATTTCTATCAATCAAAATCTTTATCGTGAGTAGCGCCTCTAGAGAAGGAAACAACAAATCGATCATAACGCACGCACACACACACACGCGGACGCACATACATACACATGCACACAAGCTATCTCTTTCTCACACTCGCACTTTCTTATACACACACATACACTTATTTACACATATCTTCAGACACACATAGCAAAGCCAACACGCATACAAGTTGATAAAAATATGCCACACACAACACAAAAATACACAAAGACTTGTATGTATATATATATATATATGTGTGTGTGTGAGTGTGTGTGTGTGGTGTGTTTCGCAGTTATACAAACGAAGATAACACGCCGGTATCAACAGATATGCAGTGAAACTTATTAAAATGCACGTCTATATATACCTCAATAACTCACATTGTAATATTCTACTCAACATAAAACCTTAATTGAATTTTAATTGGTCGCTATAAACGAATCGCCAGGCGTCGTGTAGCCGGTGAGGAGTGTCAGTGGGGAGTGCGAGGCATAAATACACACACACACACACACACATGCAAACATCCCACATCGCTATTTAACAGTAGATTATGAGCAATACACATATATACAAACGCACTCTCACACATACTTACACACACACAAACACACATACATACTAACAAAGCCAATTTTATTGATATCTCAACTTAAGCCAACTTTTTTTCTCAATATTAAACTCTATCTCTATTTAGAAACTTGATATATTTCAACATTTTTCTCAAAAACTACAGAACATATCTATCAATTAATTTTATTTTGGTGAATAATAATTATTTATGAAAATTATAAAGAGACAATAAAATACATACATACCAACATTGCAACAATCATTTTCTTAATAATTAAAAACAAGCTATATAGATAAAAACATATCAATCAATCAATCAATCAATCAATCAATCAATCAATCAATCAATCAATCAATCAATCAATCAATCAATTAATCCTTTCTATCAATCATTGTCCATTGTATTTTTGTTTAAATCTCCATTCACTTTCAACCAAAATTCTTGTTCTGTGGTCAGTTTTTTCATTTCTTTGCTGTGGTCTTCTATTTTTGTCAACAAGATGGCTATATAGCCTGAAGAAAATGGCTGAAAATTTGGAAAAAGAATGATTTAAACACATAACTCATTCCAAACTCAATGAAAATATATATTTTTTCAGCAAAATCTAAATTTAAAAGTAAATTTAAAATACCAATCAACTAATTACACACACCTGTTCAGCCACTAGATTGGGATTAGTGATCAACAACTCGTTGACTTCGATTAAGTTCGCTTTTAAGCCCGGGACTACAGAATATACAGACCCGTCTGAACACTTTAAATTGCACAGCACTGCTGTTGTATTTAACCATTGGGCCCCCTATAAAAAATTAAAAATGTCATAATTAAAATATCAATTAAATTGTCATCAGTAATTTATTGAGATAATTTCAAAAAATTATATTTAAAAATTATTATTTTTGAGAAAAAATTCTAAAATTTAAAGTAAACTCTCACTCTTTTCAGTCTTCCAGAAACTTTGTTCGTCGCCCTATCAACATTATCATTAATCTTGAAATCCACAAACTCCACTGTCTTCTTCTGCTTCAGTATTGGATGGTTTGGGGCCAGTGTTATTAAACATATCCTGACAAGTTTATAAATAAATTAGGATATATATTTGAAATTATATATATATATATGCGATATAAATGTATGTGTATATATATATATATACATATACAAACAATTATTGATAAAAATTACAACATGTTTCGTGTTAGCTTTCTGTTTAATTTTTCTATTGTTAGATGGTAAATCATTGTCAAATTTCTTTAGTTCAAAACCAAAATGTTCATACATTTCAAGCATGAAAGAACAAAAAAATCTTTTTTTGTTATTTAAATTGGCATGTTTAATGTTGAATTACATTGTTGAATGTGTGGCCAAATGCTCAATATTATATACCATTAGAATATAATATATATAATTATATATATTTTATATATTATATAAATAAAGCAAAAAATTAAATACAAAGCTAACTAAGACGGAACATGCTATGATTATAATCAATAATTGCATATCTGACAGTCTTCATCCAAAATATATATAAAAGGAAATATCAAAAAAATTCATAAAATTTCTTAACCTGTTTGAATGTTCCAATATACACAAATGTTCATCTTTCTTTGGATCTGCAAATTACATGTCATAAACAATTAGTTAGAATCTTTGATTGTAATCTTAGAATTTTATTTATTCAGTCAGTCAGTTATTTAGTTAGTTGTACAATTTGTTTACACAAAATAATTTATAATTAAATATATTAAATTAATTATTTCATTAATGAATTGATCACCCCACAGTAGTGAATAAAATCAAAATTCAAATGAAATATATAAATAAAACAAGCACATGCAAAAAATCATATCAACCCTCACCTAATTTGAATCTTTTAGTGTAATATCTATCGCAGACTGATTTGTATAACTTTCTGTCAAATTTTGTTTTTTCAATCGGCTCAAAAGACGGAGTTTCTAGACAATTTTTACCATCATGCGGACCACAGCCATCATTTCCATTATCGCCATCTGCCATAGTATAAGAAGTAAATGACAACAATGCTTTTTTTGTTCGTTGGTTCTTTAGTTTTATTTGCTATGAATTAGTCAAATAAACGAATTGGATGAAAAGTAGTTATTGTGAATTACAAAATTTTCAGAAATAAGAAATATTTTAAGGAAAACAACATTAAAAAATTAAATTCTTCAATGGTTTTAGAATTTTTAGTTTTTGAATGACGTAACATTGTAACATAAACTAATAATGGAAATAATTGAAAAAAGTATAAAAATTTAGTGCAATAATCGAATTAATTGATAAAAAATGGCAAAAAACGAAAAAAATACGCAAGAAAATGTTAGTAACGTGATTAAATGAGATGTTTTGGATGTTTGAAATGGGCTAATGATGAGTCCCAAAATCAATATATGCTCTAACTAAATTTCGTCAGTGATTGGGAAGTGATATAAAGTATACTTGAGTATTTTTTTAAACAGATGCTAGAGTGGACTGGACCCCAGAGGAACAACAGTGCCGACACTGACAGTGCAAACAGACATCTGAAACTCATATTCGCCCTTGTCATCTTCATCGTAATCTCCGGATTGGTCGACCATGGAATCCATCTGGCCTTCAAAACCAGCTATGGGACCTACTGGGACTTGTTGCCCATGGCCGTGGCCAGCACCTTGGTCTACATTTATGGCTTTAGGAGTTATCGTTTGAATGATTTGATTTTAGAATGCGTCTGTCTGGCTATTCTGATAACCGCTTACGTCAAGACTGAACCCGTTTCAGCCGAACATTTGAGAGTTTTTGCTAGAGTGGCCGCCCAGCTTACTGTTAAGTTCATCCTGTATGATTTCATTGACAACACTCTGCTGTCTAGTTGGTAATTTGTTTGCTGAACTTAATTGACCAGGATTAAAAATTAAAATGTGAATGTTTCATATGATACTGTATAATAGCATTTTATTGTAACTAATAAATGCTACGTAATTTGAAAAAATGGAGTCTTTGTGTTATATACGTACGTTGGTCTTAGACCTGCGTTAAAATATTTTCATCTGTAGCTTATCAATGATTTTAAGATGAAGATAATATTTAGTAACTTTCACTGATACAAGCACAGCAGTGGATACCAGACATTTGGCTTCGCTGTGGCAATGAGATCCCCTTCGATGAATTTTGTGTTTGTGTGTTAGTGGTGTGTGTCTGTGTCTGTGTGCGTGTTGTTTTTACCTCTGAGAGTTAAAGAATTTTCAATCATAATATAACAATTAAGCGCTAAATAAACTCAACGCTTCAATTTTTACTATCATCAATAACTTTTACACATCATATGATCAAATGCGCGAAATTCAAAAATTCAACGCTTTTTAAATATTTGCGAAAAAAATTCATCCTTATTTGCCAATTATTATTTTTATTATTTTTTAGTTATTATTGTTATTTATTTATTATTAATAAATTATGAATTTATTTAAATTTAAAAGATTTTTCGAAAAATTAATAATTATGTTACAATGTCATTTTGTCAGTAAGTTCGTTTTAATTAAATTAATTTTTATTTTTAATTATTTATATTATTTCTTTTCTTTCTTTCTCGTGCTTTATCCTTTCATGACATTGGCGACCATCGACCTCCACAAAACCCGATCTTTAACACTTTGTAGTAGTTGAAATGTGGTGATATTCAACAAGTGACAGACGGACCTCACGAATATTATTTGTTGTTGACCGCAATCTCTCTTCCCTGCAATCTTTCTTGTAGTTGTTAGATTTTCCATTCTTTCCTGCCCCGTCGGATTATCTTTAGTAATTTTCTCTTTTCATATCCGGACTGTTTTATTTTATTAATACATCCTCATTCGAAGTATGAGAGGTCCAACTAATTTTCATAATTCTTCTCAAAAACCATATCTCAGCAGCGTTAATTTTTTTTTCCATTTTTTTAGAAGTTGTCCAGGATTCAGGATTCAGATTCAAATATAAATAATTTTATATAAAAGTGGGCAATAATAATAATAATAACTGTTAAACCCTAACAGTTTTAATTTTGTTGATATTCTGAATTTACTGTTGGTGAAGATGTTTTTCATTTTAGAATATGCATCCTTCGCCATAGCTATCCTTCTTTTGATATCCATATCACATTTACAACCTGAGGTAATCAGACTTCCGAGATAACTGAAGCTAGTTTCACCTGTTTACCATTAATGATTAGAGAGCTGATTGGGGCAGTTTTGCTTTTACATGATAACCATGCACTCTGCTTTGTTGATGTTAATTTGCAAGCCATTCCTTTCATATTCAAAAACCAGTTTGGAAACAATTGTTTGCAGTTTTTCTTAAAGCAGTTTCAATGGAAAAATTGCAATGGAATTTATATTATACTATTATAGTGAAATTTAATTTAAATGAATTCCACCATAAGTTAGAGACAGATTCTTACTTATATTACTTAATATTATTCAATATTCTTAATGGTATTTTACATTATTTAAACTCAAATAAATCAAATTTTATCTAAATAAAAACATAACAAAGTATCAAAAAACACTTTTATATTTATAGCTGTAAATAGTCAAGATGCATCCCATCATTTCTTCGGCTGTACATCTAGCGGTGATTAATTATTATAAATAATAAATATAATATTGTTGTTATTGTCACTAATTATTTGAAAAATAATTCATAATATAATATGATATAACGACAGAAAGTTATAATTTTCTGGAAATCATATAGTTACTGACAGCGTAGCTCTAACTGAAAGCCCTATGTCTCATGAAAAGTGTTCAGCTTTCTGCTACAGCCGCGAGTTTAGCGTATTTTATATAAAAGTGGGCAATAATAAAAATAATAATTGTTAATATTAATAATTGTTAATATTAATAATAAATAGTAGTAGTAATACTAATAACATTTATGTAGCGCAGTGTTCATAATTGCGCAAACAACACATCATATTTGTGCAAGACACTGCATCCAATTCAAACCTAATTTCCCCTAAAGAAGACACTTTACAACTACGCTACTGTGAAGAATGTTTCGAAAAGAAGCAGATTATTTATTTGGTTTATTTGCTATATTTTAAAAAATGGATATAAAATTGTTTTTTAGCCGAATAGTTGTTCGTGTAGTTCTTTTAGAAGAATCTCCGCCAGTTCTATTACCTCTGACTGCTTCGTTCCGTGTACACAAACTTCGGTGGAGTATTGTGGATCTCCTAATTCGTTCGCTATTTATTCGGGTTGGCTGTTTGGTTGGTTGATAGGTTGAATGGTTAAAGAATCGGAAAGATGGATGATTAGTTTTTCGGTAGTTGTCTGATTGATTGATCGATTAGAAATAGGTGATCGGTCGATGAATTTTTTGTGAAAAAAAAAGTAAACGCCAAATCATCACACCCTCCAAAAATATAGTATGTGGGAAGTTTTCATGGGGCCATGGCTGTCAGCGTAGGTGCATGTGCGTCACTTCATTCTGCGACTTGATTGAGGGCGCGTGTATGGGAGAACATACCTGTCTACCCGGCTACTCTGGCGGTCGATGTGATGTCTTACGTTAGTCTGTCTGTCCGTCTGTGTATGTGTGTCCGTCTGTGTATGTGTGTCTGTCTGTGTATGTGTGTCTGTCTGTGTATGTGTGTCTGTCTGTGTATGTGTGTCTGTCTGTGTGTGTGTCTGTCTGTCTGTGTGTGTGTGTGTCTGTCTGTCTGTGTATGTGTGTCTGCCTGCCTGTTTATGTGTATCTGTCTGTGTTTTGTTTGATTTTTTATTCGTTTTCGCAACGTTCTGATTATTCCTTTTCAAATGTTTATAGCGTTTTAATGTGATTAAACCTGCAATAACAATAATAATTATAACGAAACGAAACGAGATAGAAACAAACAGATTCGCCGGCTTACTGGCAGCATTCCAGATGGCCATCCTGGAGATAGGACAGGAGGAGGGCCTCTTTTCTCCATTCAAGGGCGAACACCTCAACCCCAAGTTCAAGGGTATTTCAATGTGTTCGTGTATTGGTCCGCGAGATGGTGTATTATTATTATTATTATTATTATTGTTGTTGTTGTTGTAGAGTGCCGACCGGGTTATTACACCAGAGGTTGCACTTTCAAATGCCACTGCAAGCCAGACGAGAGAATGGGGAATAAAACCATATGTGACCTAGAAACTGGTAAAAAATTATGCGAAATAATTAATAATAATTATTATAATAATTATTATTATTATTATTGTTATTATGATCAAGGAGTTTGCCCGAAGGGTGGTTGCAAGGATGACTGGATCGGAAAGAGATGCGACATACGTGAGTTATTATTATTATCATTGTTGATATTATTTATTAGAATTATATTAATATTAATTATTATTGTTGTTGTTGTTGTTGTTTTTGTTATTTTTATTATTATTCTAGCTAAACCGTGTTCGCCTTCGAAGTGTAGGAATAACGCCACCTGCCTACCAAAACTCCAAGTGACATATTCATGTGCCTGCCTGGCAAATTTTATCGGGAGAAATTGCGAATACGGTTGGTTGATTGGTTTGATTGAATGATTGATTGTTGGTTGTTTGGTTGGTTGGTTAGTTGTTTGGTTGGCTGGTTGGTTGTTAGATGATTAATTTGTAGTTTGATTGGTTGATTGATTGAATGATTGATTGATTGATTGATTGATTGATTGAGTGAGTGAGTGAGTGAGTGAGTGAGTGAGTGAGTGAGTGAGTGAGTGAGTGAGTGAGTGAGTGAGAGAGTGAGTGAGTGAGTGATTTACTACCTAATCAGTCGATCCGTGCATCAAAAAACCGTGTAAAAATGGCGGCTCCTGTCATGCAATTGGTCTCTTCTATAGATGTCTGTGCCCGCCCGGATTCGCAGGACACTACTGCCAAATGGGTTATCATCGTCGTTATTATTATTATTGTTGTTTTTGTTGGTGGTGGTGGTATTTTTGCTGCTGTTGTTGTTGTCGTCGTTGTTGTTGTTATTTCAATATTTTTGCTCATAAATTTGTATAAATTATTTATATTTTAACACACACACATACACACTCACAGAGGTGCCAGACACGTGGTTAGTCCATTACAAGACGCATGCTCTAGGTTGCTATAGGAACCTTTTAAAAGTCTCCTACAACTTAGACATAAGAAGTTTCGCCAACAGACAGATCATGTCTCGAGACGTCTGTGTCTCCTATTGCCGTGGACTTGATTATCCGTACGCTGGCATTGAGGTTGTTCTATATTTCTCTCTCTCTCTCTCTTCTCTCTCTCTTCTCTCTCTCTTCTCTCTCTCTCTCTCCTCTTTCTCTCTCTAATAATAATAATGATTATATTATTAATGATTTTTGTAGGAAGGAGCGTCGTGTTATTGCGCCAATCATCTGATATTTCTGCAGTTTGGAGCCGTCTGGTACGAAGAATGTGACACACCTTGTGGAGGTAGAAGTTCGAGTAACACGTCAGAGTATGAGTGTGGCGGTCGGGACCTCGTTACCGTTTTCACCGGTTAAAATATTTCGTCTTTCTCTCTCTCTCTCTCTCTCTCTCTCTCTCTCTCTCTCTCTTTCTTTCTTTCTCTTCTACAGTCTTTCTTTGTCTGACTCTCTCTCTTTCTCTCTCTTTCTTTCTCTCTCTCTCTCTCTCTCTCTCTCTCTACTACGAAAATTTGTTTTTTAAACTCTCCCTTTTTCTCTCTCTCCACAATTTATTTCTCCATATCTGTAATAGCAGTTAACCAGATACGCACTCCGCTAATTGTTCAGACAAATATAAAAATCTGCGACTAACAACAACAGAAAATATCTTCTAATTAAATAAACATCTCAAAAAATCACCGCTTAAATTCGTGAAAATACCATAAAACTACAAAAAAACCATCTTTACAATCGTTCAGTGTGTGAAATGCACAGATGGGGTTCGAAATGTGACCGTGTGTGCATGTGCGCTCAGGGGCAGTGTGACTTCCAGGAGGGTAAATGTAGAGAACCCGGCGTCTGTAGGTTCGGATGGAGTGGCCCCAAGTGTAATGAAGGTTGTGTTGGAGAAGTGAAATTTTAAGTGGTTGGTTGGTTGATTCATGATTGATTGATTCATTGAATGATTGGTTGGTTGATTGATTCATTGAATGATTTATTGATTGATTGATTGATTGACATAATTGATTGATTGACATAATTGATTGATTGTAACGAGTTGGTCTGTATTAACATAGATAAATGTAATATTTGGTTTGATTTATTGTATTTTAGAATCTAATTTTTTTTAATCAAAATTAAATTAATAAAATGTAATTTGAAAATTTGTAGAATTGGGTTTCGTGGCAAGCTGGCAGGGCTTTCCGATGCTGGTTGTGTCTTTAACGTTACTCATAGTTATCGCCTGGATTCCAATTGGGGCACTCTTCTTTTTGGGATATCTTTCATTGTTTGCTCATTTTTTTTGCAATATTTTTGTTAAGATTTTATTTATTTTAGTATTAATTATAGAATAATTTGTTTGGAAATTTCAGAAATGAGTTCACGAAACTCACCAGATTGGCCGAGTATGAAGTTGATTTGAATAACGAACTGAAATTGAATAAGAAGCGCTTAAAGATGGCTAGAAAGTTGAAAAAAAGACAAGAGAAACTTGAAAGTTAAATGGAAACATTCATTAAAATGAACATTTTTTTTTACAAAATAAAATTTGAGCGCTTGATTATGTGTTTGACGTCATCGTAGCTGTTTTTTGAAATGTCAAAATACTGACGCCGAGTGTGTTTGGGTTTTATTTCGAATTTATTATGCCAGAAATCATAACAATTAGAGAATTTATTCTTGGCGTTTTGTTTTTGGCTCTCTTTGGCTGTGGGGATGGTAAAAGCCTCACTTCATTGGTCAACGTTGTGTGTAAGTTGTCAGTCAGTTGGCTTTTTTTGTATTTTAATTTATTTCTCTTTTTTAAATTAACCATTATAAACGGGAAAATAAAAAGTCTGATTACCTATTCGGCTTTCCGTAGTTTATTAGCTACAATTTTGAATCATCAGATGAAGACGACGACAGATACTTCGACTATTTTAGCGAGTTTTCCAACTTCAGAGGCTGCGTCATGTTCAAGCGCTCTACGGGCAAAGAGGAATGGATTGACGATTTCTCCATCTTATCCTGGGAGAGCTGCATTGATCACTGCATCTACTTTGAATACACTGTAGCATTTCTGTACGACGTTAGTATCAGCAATGCCGAGTTTAGTATAGATTCACTATCATAAAATTTTACCTTTTAGTTTGATCTGCCTGAATGAGTCTTAATAGTTAACTACCGTTTTTCATATATTGTCTATATTTGCTCAGGGAAACAAATGCAGTTGTGGAACTCTGGATCAGTTCAATAGGAAATCGGAAATTCGAAGAAACTGCAAGTTGCCATGCGAAGGAAAGTTGACGGAGCAGTGTGGAGGTCGTCTCAATGGCGACGATGTCTACGCCACTCAGCTCCAGAGTTTGCCTTCGTTTTTAAATGCCGTTCAACTTGTTACGATAAATATATCTATCTTTGATCTTTTCTTCAAACTATTTACTCTCAATAAATTTGAAAACTATCTTTAATCGTTTTTGTAAGAAATATCTTAAATCTAGAGACGAATTAGAGTCGATTTGTAGCTTTTGATCCCGATAAATCAGTGTCTAGAGCGTTTCTTTAAGTTTCTTTTACGATTAATTAAAATTAGTTAATGTTAAGTTGCGTTGTTGTAATTAAATCAAATTTTTGCTACAGATTTTTCAAAGAATATAATAATCAAAGTTAATAGGAGTTAGATACGCCCTGAACCAATCACAAACTCTGATATAAATCCGGCCAACTTTAATCTATCTTGAAAAATCTCTGACTATCACAGCATCTCATACAAATTCTCCAACCAACCAAATTTTAGCCTGCCCTCCTGGTCGATATGGGCCGGATTGCGGGTTACTATGCAACTGTAAGTGGTTCTACCCCTGTGACGTCATGACTGGCAACTGCGGTAATAAGCATATTTGTGGATACCGGTTTGAAAATTATAAGAACACCATTAGTACAGCTAATAGATGTGATTCAGGTTCGTGTGCGTGTGTACGTGTGCGTGTACTTAATGTTTTTGTTAACCTTTAACCCCAACATTAACCTTTAACCTATAAATTAATTGTTCTCAAGACAAGGGATCTGATTGGGTGATCGTCTCCTTTCTAGTTAGGATCTGGAAGAGGATTAAAAACATATTCACGCACGAGTATGACTTTCGTTAGTTTGTTTAACTTTTTTAAATATTATCCTTAAATTATTTTTGATTTTTTAATTATTTAAATGAATAATTCATTCATACCGACCTAGAAATAATTTCAAATTCGAAATTTTTTCCCCGACAGCCGAATCGTGTCCGCCAGGCATATTTGGAGCGTTCTGCAAGGTTAACTGCAAGTGTGCCCATAAGATATGTGACAGAATTTCAGGGGAGTGCCTTAATAACGCCTGTTTGGCGGGCTGGTGGGGTGTCAGGTGCGACAAGGGTTGGTCCTTGATTTGTTTTTGTCTAAGTTTTAGGAGGAGTAGTAGAAGTAGTGGCAATCAACCACCCAAACAACTGGCCAATCAACCAACTCTGACAAATCAACCAACCAATTCTGACCAATCAACCAATTTTGACCAATCAACCAACCAACCAACTCTGACCAATCAACCAACTAACTGACCAATCAACCAACTGACCATCCAATCAATCATTCCTTAACTAATTAAATTAAACCAGTTGTTTATGATAATAATGATGTGTCATCTACATACTATGCAATCCCTCCGTAATACTGTTTAGTTTTTGTTTGCAATTTTTTTCTCCATCTCATTAAGATTCATAGCCATGATGTAAACAACAACACGCTTTTAATTAACACAATTTATTAACATAAATAGTCGACCAGTGCGTCTCAAATCCCTGTCAAAATGGAGGAACGTGCACGAAACATAGGCGTGGCTACAAATGTCAATGTGCCACCGGCTACACGGGGGATACCTGTGAAAGAAGTAATACTATTATTAGTGGCAGTAGCAGTAGTGGCGATCGACCTCTTCTCAGCCAATCACGCAATCAACTGACCAATCAATCAAGCGTTCATCCAATCAACCGCCTCGTAATCAAAATTGACCAACCAATCAGTCGCCTCAAACATTCAAAATTGACCAATCAACGAATCAACCAACCACATCTAATTAAGTGACCAATCATTCAATCGCCCCAATCAACCAACCAACCAATCATTCAATCTCTTCAACCAACCAATCATTCATTTGCCCCAACCAACCAAACAGCCAACCAACCAATCATTTAATCTCTCCAACCAACCAATCAACCAAATAACCAACCAATCCGTCATTCGCCCCAACCAACCAGCCAATCATTCAATCTCTCCAACAAACCAACCAACCAATCCGTCATTCGCCTCAACCAACCAATCATTCAATCACTCCAACCTACCAATCAACCAACTAACTGACCAGTCTGTCCGTGTTCGTCAAACCCATGTGAGAATGGAGGTACGTGCATCAGCAAGGGAGATTCTTTCGTATGCAAGTGTCCGCCATTTTTTGCAGGCTTTACATGTACCACGGGTCAGCTATTCATTATCATTATTATTATTATATTATTATTATTATTTATTATCATCATTATTGTTATTATTATTATTATTATTAGTAGTAGGAAACTTGGTTTCTGGACGCTAAACAAAGATTGATTAGTAGCAGTGGTGTGTAGTTATTAACTACAAATAGTTAACTACTAGTTAATAACTACTTGCTAGTAGTTAAGCTGTAGCTAATAACTATTTTTTTCAAAGTAGTTATTAACTAGTAGTTAACTATTTTTTTAGTAGTTAATAACTACAGTAGTTAACTATTTTACATAACTACTTATAATAATAAGCTAATATTTGATCGCCCCTATCTGTGTGCATGCATTGTTGTGTTACTGTTGAAAACAGACATGGTCATCTAATATGCATTTGCTATGCATGACTAATCATATCACATGCTGGATAACAAAGGGTTGTATACAACAATGAGCAAAACATATATAAAACATATATACAATATATCATATATATTTATATATATAACATATTGTATATGGACACATATAATAGACATTTTACATAATATACATACATATTATATACACCTATTGCATTATGTAGTTGTCTGTGGGGCATACAAGGTTAAGACAACTTAATCATGGATGTCCATGACCTAATGCATCATTAATTCATCATATTAATTTGCAAAAATTAGTAATTTGGTATCGAAAGGTTGTAAACACCAGTTTCTTTTTAAATGGCAATGTTTGGAAAGTAGTTAACTACTAGTTAACTACTAGGTGGTAGTTAAAGAGTAGTTACTAACTACTGTTGTGCAAAGTAGTTGAAAAGTAGTTACTAACTAGATTTTTTCAAAGTAGTTAACTATAGTAGTTAACTACATTTTTTAAGTAGTTAGCACAACACTGATTAGTAGTATAGTAATTATATTTGCTGTAGTAGTAGTAGTAGTAGTAGTAGAAGTAGTAGTAGTAGTAGTAGTAGTGATAGTAGTAGTAGTAGTAGCAGGTATAGGTAGTAGTAGTAGTAGTAGTAGTAATAATAACATTTATATGCCGATCAATGTTTTTGTAGTGTTGTATAGCTCAATTCTTATATATCTAGCTTAATTACTTTCTGGCGAGAATATTAAGGGATGAATGGATCGAACGAACTGATAATATTTAAATACTAAATTTCAGAAATTTCGAATAAATAAATGAATAAATAAATGAATAACTAAATAAAAAGATTCAAAGGTTAAAGGTTAAATACCATGTAAGCCTCCTCCTAAACAAAAATGTTAAAAGAATAAAGATTAAACATACTAGACTAGCCTACTAACTTTCAGATTTCAGAGCCCTCCAAGTGGAAAGCACCTACCTACTTTGCTCCCGCAGTGGCAATCCCGAACGTGGGGAGGCCTATGACCTCCCCTACACCATAGACCCAACCGTGGCCAACCGCATCACCATCGATATCTGCGTTCGCTACTGTAGGACCAGATACTTTTCATATGCCG
>NW_008704083.1:1375677-1389129 GCF_000326865.2 Helobdella robusta
GATGGATGGATGGATGGATGGATGGATGGATGGATGGATGGATGAATGGATGGATGGATTGATGGATGGATGGATGGATGGACGGATGAAGGGACGGACGGACGGACGGACAGACGGACGGATGGATGGAAAGATGGATAAATGGATGGACACTCTTTTATTTCTTTGCTCGTGTTTTTTTTTGTAAACATTCACACAACTCGACACCAACACTACACACTTGCCAATCAATAATAATAATAATAATAACAATAATAATAATAATAATTACCAAAATAATAACAAAAATAAGGAAGGCGATCAGTGTCACTGCGGTAACGCTTACAACACGTATGGAAGCATTCCTGAATATATATGCGGCAGTCCGTGCAAGGGAAACCATTCCCAAAAGTGTGGCGGGATTATGGCATTCAGCGTATACTCGAGTAGGATTTTGTCTTGTTTTGTGTCGTGTTTGTGTCGTGTTTTGTGGTTTGTACGTGTCGTGTTTTGTGGTTTGTACGTGTCGTGTTTTGTGGCGTGTTTGTGTTGTGTTTTGTGGTTTGTACGTGTTTTGTGGTGTGTATGTGTTGTGTTTTGTGATGTGTATGTATCGTGTTTTGCGTTGTGTATGTGTCGTGTTTTGTGATGTGTATGTGTCGTGTTTTGCGTTGTGTATGTGTCGTGTTTTGTGATGTGTTTGTGTCGTGTTTTGCGTTGTGTATGTTTTTTTTGTATGTTGCTCTGGCAGCCACAACAAGCACCTCACGTGCACATATATTTGCAAAAGAATCGCTTTCTTAGGAAAGTGAATACCGATTGTATTAGATGCGGCCAGTTATGTCAATTCTTACTACATTTGAAATATAGTTTTTCTACTGTTTACTTCTAGAGAATTATTGGAAATAATCTGGGTTCTCGTTTCGTTATTATATATCATTATAACTGGACCCGTCTCGTTTCATTCATTCTAAGCATCATTTCAGTATCGTATTGTTTCGAAACGACGAGACGTAGATGATTATCTATTATATTATTACGTAATTAATGGCTGATAATTCACGCTACAACATGCCGACAAACATTAGCTTGTCCGCTGGGTTCGTATTCTCTGGACTGCAAATTGAAATGCTATTGTCAGGGTATCATGATTCAATGTGACGTCATGTCTGGCACCTGTCCTGATTATAAGTGTGCCGCCCGTCATTTTGGGGACCAATGCGAAAGAAGTTTGTGTGTTTGTCTGTCTGTCTGTCTGTCGTTTGGTCATTTGTTCCTTCGTTCGTTTGTTTGCCTTCATTATATGTTTGTTGGTTCGTTTTTATAAATTATTTGTATGTATTGTTTGTATGTGTTTGTTCGTATGTGTTTGTTTGTATGTGTTTGTTTGTTTGTGTTTGTTTGTGTGTTTTGTTTGTATGTTTGTTTATATCAACAACACCGACAACAACAACAACACAGCTTATCCAGCACCCAGAGTATCGATGTCAACTTTCAAGAAGATATACAACTCCCTTCTCGTATGCTTGGTCGTTATTGGCGGGTGCTCTACTCTGTTTCTTTTAGTCAGGTAGAATTTCGTTCTTATTTCATCTTGTTTTTATTTTTAGTTTTTCTATTTTCTTTCGTAGATTGTTTGATTTTATTGACGCTGGATGTGTGTGTATAGCTCAGCATATATACTGGTTGAGTGCTAGCTAATGTATTGGATGAAGAGTTGAAATATAGTTTAGCGGTTGTTTTATTTTGAACTTGATGGGACTTATTTATTTTCATTGAAAATGTGTTTGCTGTGTTGTGTACATTTTGAATTTTAGTTAATGTTCACTTGATTGAGTTGCTATGCCTAGATGTCAGTTTTTCAACCATAAATTTGATGAAATTCTTCCAAAAAAATACGCAGGCACATTGAGAACCGAGTAAAATATTCCTTAGAGAAAGCTGATGAAGAAGAGAGAGAGGAAAAGAAAAAGGAGAAGAGGCGAGAGATGGAGAAAGCTGAGCGAGAGGCGAAAGAAAAATCAAAATCGGCCAGTCGAGATAGAGGAATGATGGTGATGATGGCACCACCGAGACCTCCCTTCATGCCAACGAACCATTCCCAACGTTTTCCGCCATGGAGACCATTTCGGTCACCCTTCACGCAGCGAGGACCAACTTTTTTTACCCAGAAACCACCAGGGTTTGGTGGAATGGGGCCTGGTGTTGGCCCAACTACAGCCGGATTAAGACAACCAAAACCTTCTCCAGAGGATGAAAGTGAAACAACAGAAGCCAAGGAAGCGCCGAGTACTACTGCAACCGCAGATGAAGAAGATGAGGTGAAATCTAAAGGTAAAGGTTTGGGTTCAACAGCGAAATCTGGTGAATCTGTGAAGGCGAAGGAAATAGAAGATGATTAGAGTGATTGGATTTGTGGATGTTGTTCATATTATTATTTCATTATTCTTTGATCGGTTCATTATTTATGATGTATCTATTTCGTTTGGTTGTTTCTGCACTCTACCTGTAATTTGTAATTCGTAATTTAATATTTATAAGAAATGTTAAAAATTATTTAAGAATCACAAATTCGAATGCGATGTTGTGGGCAGCACAGTTCTTAAAAAATGGTTGCTTCGTGAAATGATTTTCAGTGGTGGTTTGCAGGTGAAATGTCGGAAAAAATTTTTTAACTTTAATAAATTAGACCCATATCTTAAGAATCGTTAATTTAGTTTATTGAAATTCTTCAACAAAAGTGTTCTTTCATTCGTTCATTCCAGCGCGCACACAATCTCACTCTGCACTGCCTACCTGCCTGGAAGCAAGCATCAGCTGCACGCACGTATGCGTTCGTACGTACGTAGTTGCTGTGACGATGCACAAGCGAGGGTCGTAAGATGCCTTTCGACGCGTTAATAAACATTTGATATTTCTGGTAAATATATGTGAAAAATTAAGCCTAAAAATGTTTATCGCTATTTAAGGCTTTAATCGCCATTATATTTCGAACTGCAGCGATGTCCGAATCATCTAAAGTGACCATAAATTATTTCTGTATCGGGGCGTTTCTTATTTTCATAGGCTGCGTGCTTATATGCTGCCTGGGATTCATTATTGTTCTGCCGTTTGAGACGACCCGGCTCTGGCCTCTCGTCAACTGCAAGGTTGTCAACTCGTCGTACAGTGCCCACTTTTGCTCTTGCGATGAAGGGTTTTCTGGCAGTTATGCCATCGAATCTGAGGGAGATAGCTTGTCAGCACAGGATAAAATCAAT
This sequence comes from Helobdella robusta, assembly GCF_000326865.2. Classification (NCBI taxonomy): domain Eukaryota; kingdom Metazoa; phylum Annelida; class Clitellata; order Rhynchobdellida; family Glossiphoniidae; genus Helobdella; species Helobdella robusta. The sequence goes on from NW_008704083.1 coordinate 1,378,917, forward strand.
AGGACAACATCTGTAGCTAACGTAGATGCCATGATGGAAGCTCAAGTCATGCTCGTCACATCTCAAATTTCAAAGTTCCGTAACATTCCACCCTCCTCTCCTCATCTCATGTGTCAGTCCAAATATCCATGCTTGCAGATATTCGTTCAGTTTCAGATTGAAACAATTTCTAAAGAGAAACCAGTTCAAAATTTTTTGGACTCGACCGATTCGAAACTTCCGTTGGAACTTTACAGCAACGCTGCTAATGAATCTTCATCGACGGACGTGGAGATATCGAACGATGAAAATTCTTCAAACATCTCACACACATCTATGGAGCAGAACTTATTCGATGGTTTCAACTCAAACATTTCCATTTCCAACGCAAGTTTGCTCTTCTTGGACCAGGGTGAAACAGCAGACGATGCAGTGAACGACGAGAAAGTTGATAGGTCATTTCAGATTGCCCAGCTGTACAGGTCATGGGATGATTCCTTCTACTCAAAAGTAGGTATCTCTCACTTTTATAGTTTCAATTATATCTGTGGCAAAATTTATTGTTAATTAAATGGTAAAAAAACTACTTTGTAATAAAATTTCGTAAAATATTTGAGGTCAGAATTAAATTTTAATTATTAATACATTCATTCTCACTCACCAACATGTATAACTACTCAGTGTTCACTGACCGAATGCAGTGACGACATTTGGAACCTGAAAGAGAACCGTCGTTTCAAGCGAGATTGGGGCCGGCCAGGCGATTCGTTCAAATGTTACTACAACCCGAACAAACCCAGAGTCGCCATAATCGACAAGACACCAGCTTCAGTGGTTCTACACGCCGTTCTCTGGCCGGTTTTGTGTCTACTCGCCGGCACCTCCCTTTGGATCTGCCTCTGCTGTGGCTGTTGTAAAGCAGGGGACAAGGACTCAAACTGTAAAGAAAAATATAAAATTGTTGCATGAGTGGATGAAAAATATCTGAATTTCTACTATATACTAGTGCCAGAAATTAAATTTTATCGAATTTTTCGCTACACTTGAAAAAAATTTAATCTGAAAATGTACTCAAAATAACTCAGTGACCAAAAATCTGAAAGGATATGAACCATGGATGTATGCCTGGATATATGGATATATGCATGGATATATTTATTTATCAATCTTACGACCATGATATGAACCGTAAACGATCCAAACAAACAAATTGTCATATAAAGCACACTCTGTGCTTAATGTTGTCAGGTTGTCCGTGCAAGAACACATGTAAATCAAGTATGATTTTAAAAACCATGATATTTAAATGCTTTGTTGTGTTATATGCCAGTTTATAGCATTATGGTAGCAGTATAACTTGTCAAGTAACATATGATGAAATGAAATATTTTTTTAATGATGAATTATTATCCATTTTCATATCAAAAATTTGTATTACAAACAGTGTAGGTGCATTTTATCCAATTGTTCCTCAAATGAAACAATATTTCATGAATAATTTGCAATTATTCATAATTATTCGTATCAATTTCAATCAAATTAATAAAATATAACCACTTATTTTGTAGTTCCATTTAAAAAATGACATTAAGAGATACTGGCCTTAAAAGTAAAATCTGTCTTTAGCCATTAAAAGCACATTTGGCTTAACAGTGGCGCCAAATTTGTCATTTTTCCCGGAGATTTTGTTGTTTAATAAAGTTAATTAATAAATTTAATTAATTTGATGATCGAGATCGGAAATAAATTTCAATTAAATCCTTAAAATAATCAAATCGCAACAAAAATTAAATTGAAAAAAAATGTTTTACGCGCAAATTTTCCTAATCAAGAAAGGGCCTCTGGCGAAGATATGGCTGGCCGCTCATTGGGAGAAGAAGTTGACGAAGTCACAAATTTTCGAGACGGACATTGAGAACAGCGTGGAGGCCATTGTTCGGCCCCAGGTCAGTTAGGGATTTTCTTTCCGGATTATTCAACGTTTATTTTTACCGCCATGTGGTTGATTTTTTTAAATTGTAATTTAATTTTAAAATAAAGATAAACCTTTAAAGTGTTAGTTTATAATTTTAACGATACAATTGATAAATTCTTGAAGAAAGCCATCTAGCAATGAAAAATAAAACTACGCGTAGGTGAGATTAGCCTTGAGAACATCTGGTCACCTTTTGTTGGGCATAGTTCGGATCCACAACCGAAAGGCCCGCTACCTCCTGAGTGACTGCACCGAGGCCGTTATGAAAATCAAGATGGCATTCAGGCCGGGAAAAGTTGAGCAGGCGAGTTTTGTCACTACAGCCCCACAGTCGGCCATCACTTTCCCTGAAATGATGCCGGAAGATTTGGAGTGCGCTGCTCTTATGCTCGTTGATGATTTTGGGTTTGTTATTATTATTACTATGTATTCTATTATATTTGTTTTTTATTTAATTTTTTAATATTCAATTTTAATCATAACGAATGATAATTCTTATTATTGTATAAATAATAATAATAATAATTATTATTATTATTAATCTAGAGATTCACCAATCGAAATCCCTATGTATCAGTCGACCCCAGATAAGATAACTTTGAAGGAATTAAACAACGAACACCAATATTATTTTAGTAAGCAAGATGCTCGATCTGATGTTATAATAGATGGAAAATTATTATTGTCTGTCTGTGTATGTGTGTGTGTGTGTGTGTGTGTGTGTGTGTGTGTGTGTGTGAGAGGGAGAGAGAGAGAAAGAGAGAGAGAGAAATTTATAAATGTGTGTGTGTATGGGTGCCCTGTATACATGTAAATAAATTACACTAACAAATAATATCTATAATAATTGTATAATTATTATTATAATATTTATATAATAATTATATAATAATTTTATAATAATTATCATAAAAATGTAATATAATATTAGGCACGCCAGGTGGCAGGCACGTATGGTCATTCAGGGACCAGCCAACGGCCACGCCAGACGGACGCTGTGATGGGGTTAATTATGATCTGCCTCTGGATAACGATCTAGGTTAGTATTGTTATTGTTATTATTATTGTTATTATTTTTATTGTCAGTTGACTAGCAGTACTTTTATTATTATTATTATTTATTTATTTATCAGCAAATAATTATAATAATAATAATTAATAATGAATTAATATTTTCACAGATATAGATAGGACGTTGCATGATCTAGAGCAGATTGCCAATCAGTCCGTGATTGGACAGGATATAAATGATGGTTATTATTATTATTGTTGTTTATTATTATTATTGTTGTTGTTATTTTATTTACTTTTAAAAGTTATATATTAAGTTTTGGCAGTAACATTTAGTATTATAGGAAGTTTTGTGTGTGTGTTGGTGTGTGTGTGTGTGTGTGTGTGTTAGTATATATGTGTGTGTATGTTTGTGTGTGTGTGTTGTTATTATTGTTATTGTTATTATTTTCAATAGTCAATAGAAGTTTAGGATTATTCGAGTTGGACTACAATATCATAGCAACTCCACAACAACAACAACAAAGAAATGACCTCACCAACAACATCGATAACAACGATGGAAATAGTTTGTTGTTGTTTTTTCTATCGTTGTTAGTGTTAAAGTAACTGGATTTATGAGATAACTTATTGAAATCGTTTGAAAATTTTTTAATAGTCACATTGAAAAGTTCACCTTTAAACGTGAGCAACAACAAAGACAACAACATCAAAGAACTTTCCTTGGTTTTACGTGACATCAATCAAGTTGACAACATTCACGACAACATCAACAGTGATCAGTCGACGTTCTTACGAAAGAGTAATGACATGTTTGTCCTACAGCCTATTGCTACTAATAAATTAGGTTGGTCGGTCGGTTATTTGATTGATTGATTGATTAAATAGTTGGTTGGTTGATTGGTTAAATAGTTGGCTGATTGATTGATTGAATAGTTGATCGATTGATTGATTGAATAGTTGATCGATTGATTGATTGAATAGTTGATCGATTGATTGATTGAATAGTTGATCGATTGATTGACTGAATAGGTGGCTGATTGGTCGGTTGTTTGATTAATTGTTGAATAATATTTGACTGGTTGGTGGTTCAGTATGACTATGATTTACTGATTGGTTAGTTCGTTCGTGATTGGTGGAATGGATTTTATTACTATTGTTGTTGTTGTTATTGTTGTTGTTTCAATCAACCAATGAAGGAGTTGCACGTCCTCTAAAACGAAAAAGGCGCCTAATCATCGACGAGATCCGAAGTATCCCGAGCAACGTCATGCGAAAGAATACCAAAGATACTAAAGATCTCATGCAGGAAACGATCGACTTGGCCCCGCCCACAAAAATGCTAATGAGGTGGAAGCAGTGGAGTGGTTGCGAGCGTATGATTGGTGGCTGGGTGGCCGGCGACGGGGGTTGTCTGGGGAGGAAGGTCTGCCAGGTGGGCCAGACGCTTATCGAGGTTGGTTTGATTTTGGCAGGGTGCAAAGGTTTTTGGAGTTGTTGATAATTAGTAATAATAACAAAAATAATAATTACACTAATCAAACAACTAACCATCCAACAAATCAATCAACTAATCAATCGATCAACTAACTACACAATAATAGCTATTATCATTATTATTGTTATTATTATCATTATTATTCTTATTATTATTACTCCTAACTCCCAGTTCTACAAGAAAAACCTAATAACAAATCCTGAGAGCAACGAAGTAGGAGACAAAACCAACAACAGCAACAACAATAATAATAATAATAATAATGATGGTGACGTCAGTGAAGATAGGAGCGTGCTAGAAGTGATGAGAGACCTGAGTGAGAGTGATAGGATGAGAATGATGAACGCTACTGCAGATGGTGACGTCATTGGTGAGGATGGAGATAAGGAGAACAGACTGATGGCCAGTATGAGTGAGGAATTTTGTTGTTGTTGTTGTCATTGTTGTTAAAATGACTATTTTTCGCTATTATTGTTGTTAATATTTGTTGTTGTTGTCGTTGATATTGTGGTTGTTGTTATTTTGTTGTTGTTATTTTGTTGTTGTTGTTGTTATTAAAATGACAGTATTTATAGCAGCAATAACAATGACACGTTATGTTTTTCCTCCGTAGTGGAAGTTCCAATGGACGTAGACATTGATTTAGATCAGACATTGAAAGAAAACAACAACAACATCAGTGCTAACATCAACAATAACATCAATAAAAAACAAAGAACTAATAATATCGGTGATGATGACGTCATTTTTGGAGGCGGGGGTAGTAGTAATTGTAGGCGGGGCATTCTCCAGGACATTACTCAGCAATCTATTGGAAATATAACTGATGAAAGCGGTTGGTTGACTGTGATTGGTTGAATGATTGTGATTGGTTCAATGATTGGTTGATTGATTGAATTTTTAGAACCAAATATGAAAGGTTGTATTGTATTGTATCTGATATATAATTTGCTGGCTGGCTGACGTATTTTAACTGGTTGGCAAATGAAATTGGTTGACTATTCTTTGATTGATTGATTGACTGATTTATGATTGACTGATTGACTGATTTATGATTGGTTGATTGATTGATTGATATATAAAAATTAAAATCCAACAACGAAAATATTAGCACCTAAACTAAGATGCTCATTTTAACTCAACCCATTTATTCATCAACAGTTAATCAGCCTTAAAATTACTAATTAAGATTAAAATATAATAATTATATCGTATTATTTATTTAAAATGATATTAATATTATTAATATTGATATTGAAGTGGATAATATTTTTGCAGCCATAGCAGGGAATTTGGACATGTTGAATGGCGCTACTACACCTGCCAAGAGAACACCCTGCAGATCCCTAAATTTTTCAAAGGTTTCTTTTAAGACCATTTGATTTAATGATTACTTTGTTATTAATTTAATAGGATTGATCTATTTTTCCTGTTTCAGCTGTTAAATAAAAATTAAAAATTTGATTTTTTATTGTAAAATTTCTAATATATCTAATATATGTCATAATGCCTTAAATTTAATTAGATTAATTTGTTAATTACCTTTAATTAATTAAACTAATTAATTTTTTCTCTAAATCAACCAGACAACTGATATACCGGAAGACGACCTATTGACAAACAGCAAATCAGAAACTCAAATAATGTCCATTATAACATCGTCAACCAATAAAAAGCGCCCGTCTTCATTAGCTCCAGCCAATCAGGAACGAGGATCTTCATTCCCAGCCAATCATAGCCTGACTTTCAAGCAGATACTAACTTTGATCAAATCTGTCCCTGATCGACGACTTGCAGCGAGAAGTTTTTCGACAATTTTAGAACTTAAAAAGAAAAAATTAATAAATGTTCAGCAGCTACAGCCTATGGGAGATATTTATATTTCTTTACAAGTGTCCTCTTAAATAGTGTTTTTTGTATCGCTTTCTTCTAACCAATCAAATGTGTTTAATTTTGTTCTAAAGTTATTTTTCCGTAATCTTAGCCAATCGTAATTAAACAGTGAACTCTTTTCTGCCTGAAATTATATAATATTTTTGTATCTATTTTTCTGGATAATATTTTTATATTTGCATAACCGAACCAATCAAAATTATTTTTATACAACTTTTCTTCAACACACTAAAAAGTTTTCATTCGAATTTGTAGTGGTATCTTTGTGCGTACTGATGATTAGATAGATAGATAGATAGATAGATAGATAGATAGATAGATAGATAGATAGATAGATAGATAGACAGATAGATAGATAGATAGATAGATAGATAGACAGATAGATAGACAGACAGACTGATATTACTGTCAAATCAAACTTAATAGCCATATTTCTGCCCATAGATATTCATAATTGTATATAACGTTAAATTTTTATTCTTGGTTACTTTCTGTCGGTCAAAACCATCCTCACTAGTTCAACACTCATCTGGCTTGCTTTCGTTAATATTATTTTATTATAGGTAAGATAATAATTATAATAATGACGTCACGATAATGACGTCACGGGAGGTAGAAGCTAATTATTTTATTAAAGGTAATATTAATATGGCCGTTCACTGTAATATATTATAGCAGTTTATAATTGTTATTCTTGGTATGAAATGTATACGAGTGTTCATTCATTTTATTTATTCTTTCGTCTGTTGTATGTTGTAATAATTTTACATGTCAAATGGAATTCTGAAAATTCAAGACGATGCTTCTTTTTTGAAACAAAATAAAACTTACATACAAACACACACACTTACATAAATACATACATGCACACATACATACAGACATACATACATGCATGCACACATACATACACACAAAACTACATACAAAGTAGACAGTAATAGGATACCGTTGAATACTACTTAGTAATTTTACTGGAATACAAAAAATTTCAATGCGAAGTACGATTAGTAAAATTAATTAACTAATTTTATATCAATCCTTAAAGCTGATCCAATTTCACTGATTAGATTAGCCCAAGTTTAAACTTATATATACACATACATACACACAAATACACAAACATACATACACATGTAAACACACATACATACACACGTAAATACACAAACATTTTAACACGCACAAACATACATACACACAAATACACAAGCATACATACATACAGAATCTTCAGCGTGCCAGCATAGTAGAAATGACACTGTTTTGATGAAAAAAGATGATTTTATAATAATAATTATATATATATTAATAATTTAATATTATAATATAATAACTATAGCAACATCTGAATTCGCATGTTTTCTCGTGTGTGTGTATATATATATATATATATATATATATGTGTGTGTGTGTGTGTGTGTGTGTACAAACCTGATGAAGAGTATTAAAGTGGGAATGACGCAGAAGCCACTGAAGATGATGAAGGCAAGCTGATACCACCAGAACCAATACTCATACAGGTTCACCCCGACAACTCCCATTTCTGGTTTTTTCGGTTATAATTATTTTTAATTATTATTAAAATAAATTATATTCATTAATTTTTATTTTTAATTATTATTAAAATAAATTATATTTATTAATTTTTTTAATTATTATTAAAATAAATTTTATTTTTTAAACGTACAAAAAAACACCTCTCTACCTAAAAACCACCCACCCTAAAAAACCCACCAATAACAACCCCTAAGGACCACCCACCCTAAAAAAATCCACCAATAAAACCCCCCTAAAAACCACCTCTCCTAAAAAAACCTCACCAATATTGCAAGAGGAACCCTCCCAGCCAGGTGAGCAAATGTTGGTGTCCTCGCCCCCATCGCATTTACCCGATTGGATGTGACAGGGCATCAGGCCGGCACACCTGCAAATGCCCAAGCAGTTTACCCCATACCAGCCTGGCGGGCACGCTGGTTGATTAGTTGAATGGGTGGTTGTTTGGATGATTGGTTGAATGGGTGGATGGTTGATTGGTTGAATGGATGATTGGTTGGTTGGATGATTGGTTAGATGGCTGGTTGGATGGTTGGTTGGATGGTTAGTTGGCTGATTGGTTGGTTAGTTGGCTGATTAGTTGGTTGATTGCGTGAGTTGCCGATTGTTCGATCGATGGTGTTCATCGATTGGAAGACTGAATAATAGGAAATTTGATTTAAAAACCGGTCGATTGAAAAGTAGGCTGACAGATTAATTGGCTGACAGATTAATTGATGGATTTAATGATATACAAACACAGATACGCAAGCAGACACATACAAACGCACACAAACACGCACACGTATACACAGCAATGGCCAAAGTGCCACCACAGTTCTTATCATTCGCATTGCCAGAGCACGGAGTTGCACATTTGGCCTCTGGAAGCATTCCAATCTGACCAAAATTCTGCCCGCAATAACATCTTTGGCCAATCTGAATAAATTTTTCCGTAAAATGTGTGCGTGTGTGTATGTGTGTGTGTGACTCTGTGTGTGTGTGTGTGTGTGTGTGTGTGTGTGTGTGTGTGTGTGCGTGTGAATTTGAGTTCGAGTGGTGTTGAAAAAGTATCTTAGCATTTTAGCGAAAAAAATTTAGTTTATACAAGATATACACATAAATTTACACACACGCACGCACACGCACGCACACGAACACGCACGCACACAGACACGTATTAACCTGAAGACCAGAATAAGTATAGGCCATCGCCCTACATTTTATAGTACACATAGACATCGTCATTTTGTCTAAGAAACGACGATAATATAAATTAAAATATGAATAATAATTGAATATCATTATTATAATTATAACTATAATAAATAATAATAAGAATAATAATATACTTTCGCTTCCAGTTAAGACACGTTCCTCCATGATGCTATCAACTTCACGGGCGTGTTCCCGACTGCAGCCCATGAATATCGGCTCAGTTTTTACTGACGACGCGTCTAAGTTATTTATAATTATAATATATTATTATTTATATTATTAATTATTTAGATAATTATAGTTATTATTATTTATGATCACACACACACACGTATACACCCGTATACACACGTATACACCCGTATACACCCACACACGTAAACACACACACACATACACACAAACGTACAAACCTAATTCGCACGTCTCGCCCCCATAATTATCAGGGCATATACATTTAAATGTGTCGGTGGTCGTAACGCATTTGCCATCGTTTTGGCATGGTTTCTGTTTGCACGGGTTTGCTTGATTGGTTGGTTGGTTGGTTGATTGATTGGCTGGTTGGTTGATTGATTGGTTGATTGATTGGCTGGTTGGTTGATTGATTGGTTGATTGATTGGCTGGTTGGTTGATTGATTGGTTGGTTGGTTGGTTGATTGATTGGCTTTTGATTGATTGGTTGGTTGACTGGTTCATTCGGTTAACTTACTAAATAATTGGTTGATTGATTGATTGATTAGTCACAATCGATTGACACATACACACACACACAATCACACATACACACACAATTACATACACACAAACAAATACACAAGCACGCACGCACGCAAACACGCACACGCAGAAGCGACACGTACGCAGATGGCAGCGCACGCCGATGTAATCATCGTCGGCGCATTTGCAGATGTAGACGGGCAACTTCCGGATGCACTCACCACCCCCCTGGCAAGGGCTTCTGGCACATGGGTCAGCTGATGATGATGATGATTGGGGTCATGATGATGATGATTGGGGTCATGATGATGATTGTAGTGGTGATGATGATGATGATTGGGTTGATGATGATGATGATGATGATTGTGGTGATGATGATGATGTA
>NW_008704083.1:1389179-1401679 GCF_000326865.2 Helobdella robusta
GCAAGGTGAGGAACCACGCCTGGATGGTTCAACGGTTGGTTGGTTGGTCGGTCGGTCAATTGATTGAATGATTGATTGGCTGATTGATTGAATGGTTGAATGAATGAATGAATGGATGATTAATTGAATGAATGAATGATTAATTGAATGAATGAACAAACGAATGAATGAATAAACGAATGAATGAATAAACGAATGAATGAATAAACGAATGAAGGAAACCATAAATGAGTGAAACAAACGAACGAACGAACAAACGAACGATTGAATGAATGAATGATGAATGAATGAATGGATGGATGGATGGATGGATGGATGGATGGATGAATGGATGAATGAATGAATGAATGAATGAATGAATGAAGGAATGAATGAATGAAAGAAAGAACGAACGAACGAAGTAAAAATCATCCTTAAAACCTGTAACTCTATGGCAAGATGCACAACGACATGCACTCTTGCAGTATATTCCATACTTCCCAGCTGGGCACGATGAATCTACGTACATACAAACATACACACACACACACACACACACATACAAACAGACATACAAACAAACGAACAAACATACAAACAAACAAACACACATACAAACCTTTACATACAAACAAACCCCTCCAACACACACACACACAGACACAAACACATACATACAAACACACATACAAACCTTTACATTCAAACAAACCCCTCCAACACACACACACACAAACACATACATACAAACACACATACAAACCCATACATACATACAAACCCCTCTCACACACAAACACAGAAACACATACACATATATACAAACAAACAAACCAACATACAAACACACACACATACATACATACAAACAAACAAACATATACCAACCCATCATTTTTCCACCTGACTTTTTCCAGGCCTTTGACGACGCCATCAAAGAATCATAGCCACTCGCATCGCCAGATATTTCTATTGTTATGTTCATTAATATTATTTATTATTGTTAGTTGTAGTAGTAGTAGTATGTAGTAGTAGTAGTTGTTGTTGTTGTTGCAGTAGTAGTAGTAGTAGTAGTAGTAGTAGTAGTAGTAGTAGTAGTAGTAGTATAGTAGTTATAGTAGTAGTAGTATAAGTTGTTGTAGTAGTAGTAATAGTAGTAGTAGTAGTAGTAGTATAGTAGTTATAGTAGTAGTAGTATAAGTTGTAGTAGTAGTAGTAGTAGTAGTAGTAGTAGTAGTAGTATAGTAGTTATAGTAGTAGTAGTAGTATAAGTTGTTGTAGTAGTAGTAGTAGTAGTAGTAGTAGTAGTAGTAGTAGTAGTAGTAGTAGTAGTAGTAGTAGTAGTAGTAGTGTGGATCATTACAATGTAATAATATTAGTTATAACTAAAATACGCATACATCACGCATACACACAGACACACACACATACATGTACATTCAAACGCACACACACAAACATACACATACAAAGATAAATAAATACACACATACATTCACATACACACTAACACACGCACAAACAAACAAACAAACAAACAAACAAACAAACATACTAATATAACATTGATCTCCTTTATAACCCTCTCTACATTTATTAACCATACAAACGCCTGTTATAAAATGGCACGGTTTCAAGTTTAAGCAGTTACACACCAACTCACATTTTGGCCCAAAAGAACCTGGCCTGCATACTAAAATTTTGTGTTTGTTTGTGTGTTAGTGTGTTTGTTTATTTGTTTGTATGTGTGTGTGTTTTTGTATGAGTGAATGTATGTGTGTTTATGTGTTTTGGACGTAGCAAAAACTAGTGAATAAGGTAGTGAATTGATGAATGAATTTGCGAATCGTTATATAGATTAGTGAATTAATGAATGCACTTGTGAATTGTTGTATAAATTAGTGAATTATGGAATAGGGATGTGCGTGTTTTTTACTCTGGTAGACCGAGTAGGCATTGGTGCCGCCACAGAAAAAGCCGATGTTACCTTTGCACCTCTTCAAACACGAAGTTTTATCCACAACATTCGAAGGTATATGATCTCTACAAAAACACCTGGAACCCTTGATTTGAAAAATAGCATTTTTAAATATAATCAAACAAATTTTCTGAAAATTGCCACAAAATATTCAAACAAATTTTCTGAAAATTGCCACAAAATATTCAAAAAAATATTCTGAAAATTGCCATAAAATATTCAAACAAATATTCAGGAAATGGCCACAAAATATTCCAAAAAATATTCTGAAAATTGCCACAAAATATTCAAACAAATGAACAAAGAATGCTCCCATAAAAATTAACCGACGTCTTTCAGGCCGGCAAAGGTTTTTTCCTCATGCATACACTTATCAATGCAGATGGTCGGTGTCACAGGGTTCAAAAGTTCAAACTCTACCCAATCTTCACCAGACACTTCAGTGTAGCAGCCCAAATAGTTTGAGTATTTCCTCGTATAGTCAAAAGTTCCATCTATATTTTTTTAAACTTTTTTAACTAATTGTTGTTATTTCAGATTACTGAAAACGCTCACATAACTTGAGTAGATAGATAGATAGATAAATAGATAGATAGGTTAATTGCGTTAATCAATAATAATAATGGGAACACTTCTTTTATTCAATCAAATATCATAAAACATACAGAATAATACAATATTCAATATATATACAAATAAAAATCCCGATAAAATACTAATAAAAAATAATCAAGTATACGATAAAACCCTATTACTCATTATCATTTGTCAAGTGCAAATAGTAGGCTTATTTAAAATGGTCATTAGGGTGGTTACAACGCTATATTTAAAAAAAAAAATTTCGAAATCTTATCGGGGGAACCCCCTAAATTGTGCCACTTGACTAAAAAATGACATTTGTAAAGTTTTAGCTCAATTGGATAATGCTAACCCGTGCCTCATCGAGGTTGAAATTTCGAAAAATTGGAAAATTTTGAAAAAAACGCAGTTTTCGGTTTGTAAAATAAAAACGGTTCACTCTAGAAACATGATTTAAACATGAAACATGATTTAAGTTTTATTTTGTTTATTGATTAGTTTTCTTCAAATGTTACTATGATCACTATTTAGCTAAAAGTTATAGTTTCTGACATATTTGCATTGTTACAGATACACATTGAAAAAACGTTGAATTTCTCCATAACACAAAAACACACAATAACTTATTTACTATTACTAACCCGGATGCTATATGTTGTTTTTATGTATTAATATTAAGATCTTTTAGTTTTTCTACGATTTCTCATTTTTGGTAATGAGCAGTTGTACATTGGGATGAAAAATTACTTCCAGATATGTTAAATAAAGAAAATGTTGAAAGAGTTGCAGTCTTAATTAGCTGTGGAGAAGAAGAATAGTTAATTGGAGTTCCCCAATTAGAAAATGGTGCTGGCAGTATAATTGCAAAATCTGTTTATTCAGAACTTGGAAAGTGGGGTGCACTAGACAAGATTCAAGCAATGTCCTTTGACACAACTGCCGTGAATACTGGCCGCATTAAAGGTGCTTGCGTTTTATTAGAGCAATTGATGGAGAAAAAATTATTGTATCTTCCATGTCGCCACCACATTTTGGAGGTAGTGTTGAGATCCGTTTTTGATGCTGTGATGGGAAAGACTACAGACCCTCAATCGGATATTTTCAAAAAATTTAAAACTGAATGGAACAACATTGATAAAAAAATTTAAATCAGGAGTTAAAGATAAAAGTGTAGCCAGCAAATTGATTAATCCGGGTCAAATTTCAAGTTATCTTCTAGAACAATTAACAGTTCATCATCCAAGGAGCGATTACAAAGAATTGATTAATCTTTGTCTTTTGTCTTATATTTTTAGAACGCTTTCCGTCAGAAAACATCGTGTTTGCGGCTCCTGATGCTTTTCATCACGCAAGGTGGATGGCAAAAGCGATATATTCGTTGAAAATATACCTTTTCAGAGAACAGTTTCAACTGACAATTTTTAAAAAGCAAGGATTCCATGATATTTGCCTATTTATTATAAATATTTTTGTGAAAGTGTGGTTGGAAACCTGCACTTGCTCCAAACCAAGATTTACAATTGTTAAAATCTTTGGTAAATTACAATAAAGTCAATAAATTTATCTCAGATATATCAGTTTCAAAATTTATCAACCACATATAGTACCTCAATCCAAAGCAAGCTGTTTTTCATTATTCGATGATTCATTAAGTAATTGTGTAAAAAAGAGGATGGCAACAAAATTTTATATCTCAAGCAAATGAGGATGAAGAACTTGATGACTACTGTGATATGAAACCACTAATAAAAATAAATGAAATATCAGAAATATTGGACAAAAATGCGGACCATTTTATTTCATCACAATCAAGTAATTTTTTAAAAAGATTTAATATTAATGATCAATTTTTGCATACCAATCCAGAATTATGGAGTAATAACGAAGAACATTAAAAGAGTAAAAAGATTGTGGACGGATTAAAAGTTACAAATGATACAGCAGAAAGGGGTGTTAAATTAATAACAGATTACAACTCATGTATTACAAAAGAGGAAGATCAAAAATAATATCTTTTGCAAGTAATTGCTGAATGTCGGACAAAATTTCCTGGTTGCTCAAAAGCCTCATTATCCGAGCCTCTACCTTTTGAACAACGAGTTAAAGTAGAAATTTATTTGATGTATATCAACTATAAACAATATAATATGAATAAAAAATGTGTTTATTTGTTAATAATAGTGATTTAGATACTACGGTGTTATTTTAAAAACATTTCTTTATAAACAAATTAAGTTATTGTGTGTTTTTGTGTTATGGAGAAATTCAACGTTTTTTCAATGTGTATCTGTAACAATGCAAATATGTCAGAAACTATAACTTTTAGCTAAATAGTGATCATAGTAACATTTGAAGAAAACTAATCAATAAACAAAATAAAACTTAAATCATGTTTCATGTTTAAATCATGTTTCTAGAGTGAACCGTTTTTATTTTACAAACCGAAAACTGCGTTTTTTTCAAAATTTTCCAATTTTTCGAAATTTCAACTTCGATGAGGCACGGGTTAGCATTATCCAATTGAGTTAAAACTTTACAAATGTCATTTTTTAGTCAAGTGGCACAATTTAGGGGTTTCCCCCGATAAAAATGGTCATACAATGTTTCTGTCGCAATATATAGCGTATGTCGATTTGATTACAGAGTTGATCAAATAATAATAATAATAATATAATTGTAATAACGCGCCTGTCCAAGAAGTACCAATTGGCCTCTCGTAATCAGCCAGGTAACTGTTCTCTTCGACGGCTGACTTGACGAAATTTTTTAAATCATTTTTGGCAAAGAAAATGAATAAAATTTTTGCCAAAATCATTCAGGTATTTGTTTTATTTTCAGATTTTTAATTTTTAAGAGCTAAATATCGATATAGTGTCGTGTAATGTTATAAATAAGTGATTTAAAATATAAAATAAACTACGATTTATTTGAAAAAAGCATCAAAATATTAAAGTAAATAGACAAATAAATAAACACAAAAAAACGTAATTCAGTTTAAATTTGAAAAATCATCAAAAACAACGAATTGGATTTTGGTTGAAAGCTTATTCGAGATTGTAATATTTTGAAAATTAGTTTTAAAGCCCTGTAATATTGAACAATTAATTTCACTTTAAACGAAAATAATTCTCACAAATTTTACATTTCCATTTATGATGTTACACATTGAACTGCTGAAAGTCACAATAAATAACTTACAATGATAACAAACAAACAAACAAACAAACAAACATCATATATAGCAAATAATGAATAAAGAGAAGCAAAAATCTATCAACTAATTCGTAATCTTCGGGAAAACATTAAAATCAAAAATTATGAGCAAAAAAGTCTTGGTCCCTTTTTTAGAAGCAGTCAAAACATACGCGCAAAGAATTGACACCCAGCATTCGAATCGCAACATTCTTTCTAATACTGCTATCCCTACTCCAGCTTCTTCTCTTATAACCTGTCCTCCATTTACCCCCTGCTTCCAACCAAAACCTCTGAAAAGAAGTTGCTTAAAGAAACCAGAAATTCAGCCCCATGTTACAAATTCACCGGATAAAAAAGATAATTCAAAACTATGGAACACGACGAGCAATTTAGAGTCGAACATTTCGTCGAGTTTAGCGGTTACAAATAAATTGAGGGAGACAGAGAACATAATCGAACAGCTGAGTAGTTTAGAATCGCCGTTATCTAACTGTCCTCAAAAGTTGCTGAGTTACTTGGAGGAAATAAAAAATGACTTGCAGGAGAACTGCAGACAGATGATCAGGAAGCAGATCAGTAAGGTAGATTTCATTCACAGTGGCTCTGACAAATTCGAATCGATGCCGACGAAAATTTTGGAAGATTCAAACGAAATCAAAGAGATCGTCGAAAATTTAGGAGATGAAAAAATCATAAAAGCATTTTTGCGCGAAAGAGGCCGAGAAAACTTTGATCAAATGAGACACAAAGGCGATCCTACAACACTAAAAACAAAAAAACGTCAGCCGTCACCTTTATTTTTATCAAAAGACAAGGACGCAACTGACAAATCGAAACCTTTCCAGAGCATCATGAAGAAATCACATCCGATACCTCAGCGCTCAGGTGATGAAAAACAATCGTTGAAAGCATGTAACTTAGCGATTTATAGAAACACCAAAGAGACACTTTCCGCAGAGGACAACATTGAAGAAAAAATTTTGGACTCCTACGAAGTTCCTCAGAAAAAGGAAAACCTTCCATTGAACTTCAAAGACACATTAATGACCAAAGAAAAGGTGGAAACTTTGGAGCTCTTAATTTCTAAGGAACTGGACAAAGATTGCCAAGCGGATGCGTCAGACACTGTTTTACAAAAAAGTGACGTCAAGAGGTTAGACTCCGAAGACAGCACAAAAACACTGACATCATCACAATCTATGACGATTAGAAACATTTTCATTTCGGAAAATAATTTTGAACCAGCTAACAAACTAAGACGCAACGACAGCAACGACAACACGTTTCAGTACAAAAAGTTTTTTAACATGAATCGGTCGTTAACAGGTGTCAATGAAAATAATCCCACTGAGAAAGCGCCAGGTGCTGATGTTGAAAATTTCAAAACATTTTTAAACAATGAGAGGAAATCAAGAGAGGTGGGATCTTTCTCGCCAAATGAAACGTGTTCGAAAAGCCGAGGAAAAAACGATGGTCCAAAAAAGTCGTTTGATACAGGCAGTGCACATACGAAGAGTTGCGTGAGCCCGGAGTACCTGATGCGAACCTTCCCAACCAGACAACCACTTCTCAGCTCCACGAGTTCACAAAATGTTTTACTTGAAAATCAATTTTCGTCCGAGTTTTTGAGTGAGAAGAGTCCCTGGCTTCCTGCGAAGACAACACATTCTGAAGTTTTGAAGCAGAATAAGAAGAAAATTAAAGAGGATTTTTCGACAATCAACTTGTTGGACAACTTTGTAAAAGAATTGAACACAAATAAGACAAGGAAGGTAAAATCGATAGAACTTCTTTTGAAAAATATCGAACTGAAGCAGAACGAGATGAAAGTAAGATGCAAGTTTGCGAAGAACACGTACCAGAATTTCCTAACGAACAAGATAAGGGTGTTGCAGGCTATATCAGACCTCAAAACATCAAAAATAAATTTCCATGACAAACAATTGATCGAGAATTTGAATTCAATCGACCTTGACCTTCTCGAAAACACCATGTGCATGATTCTAGACTCGAAAAAGTTGAGTGAGATGGCTGAGGTGTTCAAATCCATTTTGTTGAAAAAAGTTCAGACGAATTCCCTTCATAAAAATAAATTAGGGAAGAGACAGTCGCACGTATCTTTGTCTGAAAAACAACAGCAACAGCAGCAACAACAACAAAATTTGGGGGCCAATAATTCTTCCAAACTTCCAGCTAGTGATTCAAAAAGCTCCCTGCACACCAGTGCATGTCACTCATGCTTCGAGTTTGCGCCTCTAAGTCGGTTCAAATTAAATTAAATAGTTTTAAACGTTAAATCATTTTTTGAATAAATGCTGAAAATATTTAAAATTTATTCAATATTAATAATTATTGAAACATTTAAAACTTTAATAATCCATAAAATGTTTGCCGATAAATTTTAATTGAACATGACAGATGCCGTGCTACCAGATAACTACGAGTTGATAGCATGCAACGAGTACCCACAGAAGATAGCAGGCCTGACAGTTCTCAGAAACGTCATGTTCGTTGTTCTCGAAGACAAATCGGAGCTGTTCTACTCGCCTCTGAACGGTTTCCAGGGCAACAGACTGTTCTGGAGTCACAAGTACGATTCAATAGTGGATCCTATTGATATGATGTCCTCTGGCGAGTTTCTCTTCATCTTGCTGGCGAACGGACGCATTTTGAAAATTGACCCACGCCGAAACACCTCCCTGGAGAAGATTCTGAGGCTGCCGTACGGACTGGCCAAAGATGCGGTCAGTCTGTCGAGGTTGAGGTCTGGCAACATCATGGTCATCAATCGCAGTCCTGGCCAGCTCATTGAAGTTGACGTCAACAGTAAAGTGGTGAAGGTCATACGACTGCCCGATGAATTAGACGATGTCTCTCACGTGGTGCAGTTGAGTTCGCAGAGGTTCGCGGTCTCGTGTTCCGGGTTCAACCACAGGGGGGTCTGCCTCATCGATTCGAAGGGTAACATAATGAACGAATGTTGTTTCTATTTGAAAAAATATAAAAACCTCAGACCTGGTTTGAAACTTTGTGACATTTTAAAATGCCCCGTTCATCTAGCGGCTGATGATGTGGGTTGTATATACGTTGCAGACACCAGCAAGAACTGCATCATCGTCCTACCGTCTGACCTCTCCTGCGTCAACAAAATTTACTTTTCAAAATTTCCATTCTGTCAGCCGTCGAGACTTTTCTACCACTCCAAATCGATGAATGTTCATTTCTCGTGTCTGTCTCGAAACAAATGGGTGGTTGGCTCTTTCAAAACATCGGCATCCAACGATTTATGAGAATTATTTATTCATTCGCCATGTTCTACGATTTAATTTGGCAATCTTTATCAGTCTATGACTAGTTTGACAACTGTATGTGTGTGTGGGAGGGGGTGTGGTAAGGATTAGGATTTGAATTCAAATGATTTAAAACCCTTATTTCTTTTTGATTTTTGATTTGAAGCCTATAAATTTGTAAAGTAACTAGTATAATTGAAATAAAAATAAACACATACCTCAAGCAGTTGCTTCACTCATTTTCAAATTAACGCATAAATAAAAAATTAAGTACCCTCAAAAAACCATCAACAAAAAGCAGACAGTAAAAGGCAAAAATATAGACAGACACGCTATAATTAAGACACCCAATAAGCACCTTAAACATCGTTTAACGTATTACATGACGTTAATATCTGACTGATTTCTTGTGGCAACTGTTGCCAGAGCTAACGATAATAATAGGTAACATCTATCTAAACTCGTGGAAGGTTCAAATGACGATGGGACTAGGTAATATTTAACTAATTTGGGAGCCAAAAGTAATGATAGGTATAAACGAACTTAGCTTCGTTTCATATTTCCTCGGTGAACTTTCTAGAAAGCTGATATATCGGACTAAGTTGGGTGACTGATTGGTTTGTTGATTGACTGATTGACTGATTGATTAGTAGATTGACTGGTTGATTGATTGACTGATTGATTGGTTGATTGGTTAATTGATTGGTTGATTGGTTAATTGATTGATTGATTGGTTAATTGATTGGTTGATTGGTTAATTGATTGGTTAATTTAATTGAATGACTGATTGGCAGATTGATTGAGATAGAATATTCGCTAACATACCGGTTGTAATACGGTTGTTGGTTGGTTGTTGTTTGGCGGTGATGACAATGATGATGTCACACGTACACAGCGTGCACTCAAACGCACATACATACACACGTACGCAGACATACACGGACACACGCAAACTTATAAAAACATCACATCAAGAACTGATATGAATTGGTACAACTCGACCATACCATATCCTAGTATACACATATGAAATAAAAACCAAATAGACATACTCAACAATAGCAATAATAATTATAACAATACTACTACTACAACTACTACTGCTACTACTACAACAACTGCTACTACTACTGCTGCTGCAGCTGCTACTACTTCTACTACTTCTACTACTACTACTTTTAATAAATAATAACAAAAGATGCTTGCATAAAAATAGTATGGACGGACATATATACATACAAACACCTGTTCAGCTTATGACATTGTGCTCCAATGACCAAACAAGAGCCACTTGTGTGTGTGTGCGTACGTGTGCGTATGTGTGCGTGTGTGTGCGTGTGTATGTGTGTGTGGTGTGTAAGTTTGCATGTATACATTTATATATATATACACCCTACAATAACTAACTGAACTCAAAATAAAGTTGGACAACAACAACAAAATCAACAAAACTACAGCAACAATTCAACTTCTGTGGCTGCTACAGCAACAACAACAACAACTACAATAACTATTACTACTACTACTACTTCAACAACAACAACAACAACACCACCAAATACAATTAAAAAGATTGAGATAGTGTTACAAAATGCGCGGTTTAACACGTTCCTAGCGAGGCCCCACTAATTACACGAAGCTTAATGACAGAACTGGCTACACTAACACAACAAATAGAAATGCCGCTATATAAAAATATTCGACACAACAACAACAACAACATTAATGACAACAACAACAACATTAATGACCACAACACAACAACATTAACGACCACATCACAACAACACTAATGACACCAACACAACAACAACAACATTAATGACCACAACACAATAACAACATTAACGACAACAACACAACAACATCAATAACATCATCAATAACAACAACAACTACATCAGCTATGCCATCAGCAACATTAACAACAACAACAACAACATCAATAACATCATCAGTAACAACAACAACAACAACAACCTGCTTATGTATACGCGCTGATCAAAGAAAATTTGTAAAACATTTTCCGCATTTCATAACATTTACTAGACGTTTTGCTATGCGTGTTATTGTGATTATTATGATTATTATTGCTATTATTATGGTTATTATTATTATTGTTGTTGTTGTTATTGTTGTTGTTGTTGTTGTGGTTGTTGCTATTGTAGTTATTGTTGGTTCCTTTATATATTTAGTGTAATGTTTTTGTCGGTAAATCTACAACAGAGAGGCAGCAATATCAGCAAACAAACAAACAAACAGACCGACAAGCAGACAGCCAGACAGACAGACACAAAGAAAGACAAACAGACAGACAGTCTGACAAACAAATAAACAGACAAACAAATAGCAAAAACATTCTATCTACCTTCACTAACAAAATCACGCAGTGCCCAATTGTTATCATCCGTTTTTCAATCGTTACGTTACGCAACACGCACGCACACACACACACACACACACACGCACGCACACACATACACACGCACGCACGCACACACATACACATGTTTTTCTATTGTGACCGGTATTTAATACCCCTTGTAATTAAAATACAAGATTAAAGGTATTCTGATGATTGCTGTTTATCAAGATGTCGTTAGTGAGAGACAGAGAGAGAAAGAGAGAGAGAAACAGACAGACAGAGAAAGATAGAGAGTTGGCACATCTTAAGAATCGCCATCGTCCGTGCTTCAAACAAATTTTCACGAAATTTTTTCCTTTTGAAAGTCCGCCATTTTGTATACTTGACGCAAAACCGGAAAAAGATCGCGACAGATCAAAGATCATTAATTGACCATTCATATTCGAGCTATTTATCTAGCGCTTTTTAAATGTTTTATATGTATTTTTTTTGTTTTAAAAAAATAAATTTGTTTTTGAAAGACGGAAGATACTAATATACCAAAAAAACGCATACAAACACGTAAAAACATTCAGATACATACCAAAACACACAAACACACACATACAGAGAGATAGACAGACCGACACGCACACACAGACACACACACACGCACACACATCATTATAGGTCCATCGAAGAGACATCTCAACAGAAACATAACAGGAAAGTTGCCATTGGCATTGTCAAGACTAGCTCTTTGAATTTTAAACACTTTCATTCGTTCGTTCATTCGTTCGTTCGTTCTTTCATTTGTTCATTCACTCATTCATTTATTTATTCATCCATTCATATGATCATTCGTTTGTTTATTGATTAATTAATTCGTTAATTGATTTATTAATTAGCACTCTCTTCAGTCATTTTCTTCAGCATACTTTTACATTCACTCATCTTCAATCACTCACTCACTCATTCAACAACAACAACAACAACAACAACAACAACAACAACAACAACAACAACAACAACAACAACAACAACAACAACAGCAGCAGCAGCAACAGCAATAACAATATTAACAACAGAAAACATAATTATAAATGAGAATGACGTCATAACAAAAACGTAAACA
>NW_008704083.1:1403626-1408626 GCF_000326865.2 Helobdella robusta
GAACGGTTGACAAAAACCCNGGAGAATAATGACATTAAGAAAATGGAATCGTCCAAAAACTTTTCAGATCTTATAATAAAAGATGTACAGGCATTGAAAACAACAACAACATCAACATCAAAAATATCTACAACAACATCAACAACAACATTACTAACACCGGCAGCAACAACGACAGTAACAACAACATTAGTAACATCAACAACAGCACATCCTCCAAAAACATTGCCCCAAGAAATTTGGCCTCCCTGCCAAATTAACGAGAGTATAAACAGCAACAACAACAACATCATCAACAACAACAGCAACAATAAAACTACGATTTGTAACAACAAGAATCAAAGACCGGATGTAACATACGGCCAAGATGATCTCGGTGCTGATGCTGATGTTGATGATGATGATGACAGCGCTGTTGATGATGGTAATGATCGTGACAACACGGTGACGTCATTTTCATCGTCGTTATTATCTAGAACGTTGAAAGAAAATTTAATTCGCCAGACCGCTGCTGCTGCTGCTGCTGATGATGATGATGATGAGGATGATGATGATGGTAAATTTCATAACGACAATGGTAATGATAATCATTATCATGATTTCGATGATGATGATGATGATGAAGGAAAAGTAGATGGTGGTGACGACGACGACGACGATGATGATGATGATTGTTTGCGAGAATAAGACATTGAATTTTCTCTCCTAGCGTTTGATGAATGAAGGAATGAATGATTGAATGAACGCATGAAGGAATGAATGAATGAATGAATGATTGAATGAATGAACGAATGAATGAATGAATGAATGAATGAATGATTGAATGAATGAACGAATGAATGAATGAATGAATGAATGAACGAATGAATGAATGAATGAATGAATGAATGAATGAATTAATGAATGAATGAATGAATGAATGAATGAATGAATGAATGAATGAATGAATGAATGAATGAATGAATGAATGAATGAATGAATGAATGAATGAATGAATGAATGAATGAATGAATGAATGAATGAATGAATGAATGAATGGCGAACAAATACAATAAAAACAACACACATGCAAAAAACTGACCAATAACAAACACGCACACACGCACGCACACACACACACACACATACACGCAACTCTAAGTAAAAAAACCGAAACAAACAAAATGAACGAATAAAAAAATACAAAAAATACCATACAAAGGTATTGTATTTTGTATAACTCCCAGAAGAGAGATCAGGCAAATTGAGGTAAGAGGAGGCAGGGGAATATTCAATGATAAAATATCTACCCATCAATCAATCCGCACACTTTTACTAGCCACCAATGAATGTAAGAAGGAAAGAGGAAATAGAGAAAACGAAAGATGTAGAAAGATGGAAAGAGAGAAAAAGAGAGAGAGAGAGAAAGAGAGAGAGAGAGAGAGAGAGAGAGAGAGAGAGAGAGAGAGAGAGATAAAGTGAAAATAAATAATAAAGAAAATTAACAAAGAATAAGCTATAAGATGAAATACAAAACGTTAAAAGAGAGAGAGGGAGAGAAAGAGAGAGAGAAAGAAAGAGATAGAGAGAGATAAAGAAACTATTAAGTTAAAAAACAAACTATAAAAGTGTAAGAGAGAGAGAGAGAAAGACAGAGAGAGAGAAAGAGAAAGATTTATTAGCAGATATATTAACAATTGCAAGAAAAAAAAAACCAATAAAAGTATTATTGAAAATATCGATTTCTTTCAATATCAGTAGATTCTAGATGTTTATTATTATTATTATTATTATTATTATTATTATTATTATTATTATTATTATTATTATATATGTGAATTACCCTTAAACATTTCACTCTTGTTTTCAATTCATTAGTAATAGTCTTTTTATTCATTTTTTACTCATTCGATCAATCGTTCAATAGTTATGATAATGATCTTGCGGTTACTGTTATGGCACAAGTTTATTATTATTATTGTTGCCGTTGTTGTTATTATTATTATTGTTGTTTATAGTCACCTAGTTGCATGAGCTTCACACAATTATTCTCAGATTATAATTGCACACGCACACACACACACACACTCACACACATACACGCACACACTCACGCACACACATACACACGCACGCACACACTCACACACTCATACAGATTTGTAATTTATTTTGTTGACAAAACAAAATTTTTATTTAGAAAAAGAAATATGATTTTCGAGAAAAATTGCTCTAGTTAGATGTTTCATTGAATTAATTTTAAAGTTAATTGTTACAAAATTCATATGATGGTTGGAAAATTAACGTAAAAATTTCTTTCTCCCTTGCAACCTCTCTCTAATCTCTAATTCTTTCTCTCTCTCTCTCTTTCTCTCTCTCTTTTTCTCACTCTCTCACCAAGACCATCAGACCCTAACAAAATCAAACCTACAGTACATAGTAAGATAATTTTCAATGCATGCAAACAGCAGAAACTTAACGAGCATCTGACAGCCGACCTCAATCAACTTCAAGCCAAACTCAGTCAAACTGGCAAAAAACGGCAACTCAACTTGGAGAGAGGCAGTGACCAGGAATGCAAGACAAATCGTCTGAATCAAAATATTCTTAATCCTACCTGCAATTGGGAAGCAGTAAACGTAGATAGATATTGATGCCCATGCACCTGGAAAAAGATTACAAAAGTTCACAAAATTAATTCTCCACAGGTTATACGAAGCGAAATCCACAAGTACAGACACAAAGAAGAAGCTAGCAAAGACAATGACAACCCTTAGGTACTGTCTAGTCATTTTGTCTGAAAATTTATCGATAAGTTTGGCTCTCTCTCCATGATTTTTGGCTCCATTTTGGATTTTAAATTTGTTGTGACAGCTGCCAGGAGTTCGTTCTTCATAGTTGTTGGTGGGCTTTCTAGCTCTAGAGACTTCCGCGTTTGTTGGGCCTTCATCATTCCGGGCCCAATCAGAATTGACATACCATTCCGAGTTTATGGATCCCTCAAGTTCACTGGGTTTTTCAGGCTGGTTGGTGGGATTTTCCGGAGACTGAAATAATTAAAAGTAAATGTTTAATAAATATATAAATTTGAAAAAAAGCGCTATAAAACTGCTGATAACAATAATAATAATAATAACAATTATCCATATTTATATTTAAAAACGTTTAATTGGTTACAATAATTAACGCATGCAAGTTATTTTAAAAATTTGATTATTTATAATAAAAAAATTTTTTTACGACGTTTCCAATGCTCATAAAAACATAAAACATGATTTAATAATAATATTAATAATAATAATAATAATAACAATAACAATAATAATTAATAATAATAATAACAATAACAATAATAATTAATAATAATAATAACAATAACAATAATAATAATAATAATAACAATAATAATAGACCGGGTTGAGCTTCTTGAACGAAGAACTTTTCATTTCTTTCAAACTGGTCATCCTATCTTGCACACCATTTATAATAATTACGAAAATAATTATGACTATAATTTAGTACAATTACTACTAGCAGTAGTAGTAGTAGTAGTAGTAGTAGTAGTAGTTGCTGTTAATGTGGTAGTAGTAGTATTAGTAGCAGTAGCGGAAGTAGTGGCAGTAGTAGTAGTAATAGTAGCAGTAGTAATGTATCGGTAAATGAATGACAAAATAATTAAAAAAAATTTGTTTACATAATAATTTCATGACGTCATTGTTTTCTAATAATTTATACGGCTCCTTTTTTTAAAATTTAAATTGAATTTAAAATTTAAAATCTTTTTTCGGACGAAAAAATGAATTTATTATCGTTAGAATATTGTTTGATGTCTTATACTTAATTAACTTTAGATAAACTTAACATCGACAACAACAGCATCAACAACAACTTAGAGACCGACCGAAACTGTTTTTTTTCTTTCGGCCGAAACCGAAACAAAGCCGAAATTGAAATTTCAGTTTCGGCCGAAACCGAAATAAGGCCGAATCTAAAAAATAGGTTTCGGCCGAAACCGAAAAAAACCGAAACTAAAAAAATATTTTCGGCCGAAACCGAAACCGAATATTGAAAATTTTAATAGAACATCATTTATATAACTTTTTCCGAAATTGTTGGTTGAATTGAAACATCTGAATGTTTTGAATGAGATTCATCTAATTTCGGTTTTTTGGCTTCCCTCAAAAAACTATTTTTTTCTTCAATATTTAAAAGAAACTTTGAAAACAGACCTTTGTGATACTTTTCAAGATGATTTTTCAAACCACAAACAGTCTGGTTCTTCGGCAGTGTACTTCCTAAAGAGTATAACTTGTCACATTCATTGCAACGTGCTTTGCTTTTGTCAGACTGGATCTTTGTAAAATACTTCCATATTGGATTTAACGACATTTCAACGACTTTTGTTTAATTATTCAAATTATTGTTTACTCGATTTCAGAATTAATTTAACAAAGAAGTTTAAAATTTTTTTATAGACAATGAAATGTTATTCTTATTATACTTGTGCGTATATATATATATATATAATATATATAAATAAATAAATATATATATATGGTGAGAATTTATAAATTATATCTTGTGTGTGTGTGTATATAAATAGCGCTGAACCATGAAAAATTGAGTTGAGCTTAAGTCCATCTCTGCATAAATTATGTTGATGTGTTTATCAGGCATGGTCAAATTTCAATAAAGATAAACTTTGTAAATTTTAGAGCCATATATATATATATATACATATATATATAGACCACCCAATACAATAAGGATTATATATACATTTATATGCACTTATATATATGAGTGTGATGATAAATGATGTAGTTTTATATAGTTATTTAAGAATATCAAACATTTTCGGCAATAATCCACTTGTAGTTCAGTTTTCCTTAGAAGACATTTATCACTTTCATGTAATTTACTCAAGTATTTTTGAAAAAAAAATATTTTCGGTTTTTTTCGGCAAATATGATTTAGTTTCGGCCGAAACCGAAAAACGGCCGAAACTGAAATATAACATT
>NW_008704083.1:1413626-1422844 GCF_000326865.2 Helobdella robusta
TCTTTGTAATATCTGTATTAGCTTTTATCTTTTATCCAATTAATGAGATAGTATATATATAATGTTTTTTATGACATAAAATTATCAGTTCGTTGGTTTTGGTGGGCGAAAATAGAAAAGTTCTCCTTCTGAGAAATCATAAACAACGAACTGCATTCTTATTATAGAGCGGCTTGTGCTGTGAGCGCGAGTCTTTGCTTTTTTGCTGTGTGTTCAGCGTGTTCGTATGATTATGTTTGATGTTGTTGTTGTTGATGTAGTAGGTAGTAGCAGTTGTTGTTGTTGTTGTTTCTCTCTCTTTCTCTCTCTCTCTCTCTCTCTCTCTCTCTCATTCTTTCTTTCTTTCTCTCTGTCTCTGTCTCTCTCTCTCATTCTTTCTTTCTTTCTCTCTGTCTCTCTCTCTCTCTCTCTTTCTCTCTCTCTCTCTTCCAAAAAATTTGGTAATCAACTGGTTTATACAAATGATTGAACGCTGACGATGTTTTTGGTTGCCGTTCTATTTATTAATATATTTCTTCTCACTATTTTGCTCATTCAATCGCAATCAAATGAATGAATGAATGAATGAATGAATGTATGAATGAACGAACGAATGAATAATGAATGAAAAAATGAATGAATGGGGTATATGTATGTCAGTTCATCAAAATTTCGTTCTGGAGTCATCATTTAGATTTTAAAAGTCAACCGGTCAGTTCAAGAGGTCTAACAAAGACTAAAATACAAAGGAACATACAAACTTACATACACATAAAACAACAAATAAAGTAGCATACAAACAAACACACACACATAACCACATACACACATAACCACATAAACACACTACCAATCTGTCAGACAGAAAAAATTGTATGAAAAGCTTTGGACAATACTTTAATTAAACCCGCCAAGCAAGTTATATCTAGACGATTATAGACACAAAAACAGTTTAGATCTCCAATTTCAACGATATAATCTTTCGAGTTTTTTCACTTTCTATTCTTCACTCCCTCTCTCTTTTTCTCTCCCTCTCTCTCACTCTCTCCCTCTCTCTCTCTCTTTCTCTCACTTTCTCTAATTTTTTCTTTTTTTCAATTTGTCAATTTAGTTTTTTTCTGTCTCTGTCACTCTTTTATTAGTTCTTTTTCTTTCATTCTTTTATTCCTTTCCTTTTTCCTGTAGTAGTAGTGTAGTAGTAGTAGCAGTAGTAGAAGTAGCTGTAGTATCAATGTCATTTATATTTTTATATTTTTTATTTTTTTTATTTTCGCGCCTAAATTGGGCTTATAAATTGTTTAAAAGTTAACCTAAAATAAATTAAATTTGGCGGTGAAATCTCAGCACTTTGAAAGCCATATCGTCTTGATCTAAATATCCATTCGGTACCTCTAGTTAATATTTCAACGGTGCTTTCAGTGAAGGTTAAATGAGTGTATGTATACACACACAGACATACACACACACACAGACACACACATACACACGTACAAACAATCAAACACACAAGTAAACGCACAAACAAAAATTGTTTGACACTCATCGCCCTATGTTATGAATCAATTTGAGGTGATTTATATTGACGAATGCATGTAAGTAAGCACACACATACAAACATACAAATACAAACATACAAAAATAAATGCACACCTATACAACATTCTTGCATATACAAATATCCAGACTCAATGATAAACAAAGAGAATTTTTAAATTTAGGATTGAACTGACATATTTTAAAGAAACCGAACGATATTTTAAAAAACAATTGAAATTGAATACTGCATAAAATATGGCCTCATTCAAAAAATATCCAAACATAATCAAACACACTCCTCATATATACACAAATGTGTTCAAAAATATACACACACAAACACATAAACACACGCAAACACATACACACGCTCAAACACATACACACACGCAAACACACACACACGCAAACACATACACACACGCAAACACACACACAAACACAAGCTATTCAAATACACGCAAACACTTTAAAAAACCAGCATGTCATCATCGTATCTTATGTTTTTAACTTCCTTTTATAAATTTTAAACCAGCAAAAAAAAATTTTTTTCTTTAAAAGTCACTACGGCTTCTGCTGCTACTACAATTGCTACTACTTCTACTACTACTGCTGCTACTACCACTACTACTACTGCTGCTGCTACTACCACTACTTCTACTACTGCTGCTGCTACTACCACTACTTCTACTACTGCTGCTACTACTTCTACTACTACTAATACTACTGCGAATTACTACTACTGCTGCTGCTGCTGCTACAACAACTGCAACTACTACTAACAAAACACGACGCCATTAATTAAACGATGAAAAAAATATTTAAAAATTTTTTTAAAAAGACAATTTGCTATTCTTTTACCAAACAGGACATTTTATCATTATAATTAATTATTATTTTATTGTAATTATTATTATAACTGTTATTATAATTATAACTATAATTATTTTTTTATTACAATATAATATTACGAAGACGAGGCAAATGCGACAGGGCGCCTTATCGGACAACTTCAACTTTTCATTCGTTCACCACCCGCGCTTTCATCTGTCTCCATCCATCACTGGATGAACTTCCGGCACCGATCGCGACGATGACGTCATGACTGTGACGTCCCACGCACGCACGCACACACGCGCGTACTCAGATTGTAAACAAAATTGCGTCTATGTTATTTTTTGGCGCGTTTTCTTTCCCTCAATTTTTAAGTTTTTTTTTTAAATTGCTGTTCCCGCTTGTTTCACCGTCGTCATTATCGTCGCCGCCACCAGAGCTATCATCATCATCACCACCACCACAAAATTCATCATCATCATCATTACTACCACTACCACAACAATCATCATCATCATCTTCTGCATCATCAAAAACCACGTGCTAGACTCGTCAGTACTTCCATGATATGTTCATCCCTCCTAACTTAGCGAGTCTTTCAGTCCAGATATCTAACTACTCTCACTTTCAACTATCAATATCTTACTGAACTCTCTTTTTCTTTTTCTCTTTCTTTCTCTCTCTCTCTCTTTCTCTCTTTCTGTGTGCTTCTCTCTGACTCTGTCTCTCTTTCTTTTTCTTCTTCTGTTCTCTTTACCTCTCTGTTTCTCTCTTTGTTTCTCTCTCTCTCTCTCTCTCTCTCTCTCTCTCTCTCTCTCTCTGTTTCTCACTCTTTCTTTCTCTTTTTTTAATGAATCATTAACCACCAACAGTAAAAAAATCTGAACCTAAATGGCGACAAAGGGCCGAATTTTTCTCAGTGGCGAAACTACAGCGGTCATTTTTAACAGCGCTGACCCGCTGAACTAGACGAGAAATAATATTAGGCGCTATATCATTTGGTTAAAGTTGTTTGGGGAAATTTTACTTGGTCGTAAAACAGCTATAAAACTGCGCTACACAACTTGTTATTGTTTATTTTTCTTTGTTATTTTTAATTCTTTTGTATCTATGTACCTTATATATATATATATATATATATATATATATATATATATATATATATATATATATATATATATATATATATGTATATATATATATACATATTTGTCTGATCTAATTTAGATATATGTACATGCGGATCTTTTTGCATTTGAATACGGTTACCGAAACACAAGAGGAACAGGCGCCTTTAACCACTAGACTACCATATCACTTGATAGAATTTAGGATGGATTAAAGCAGACGTGTGTGACGTAACGTAATGATTATTTATAATCTTTGGTCCTGTGTTGTTGTCCAATGCTATCAATCATGGTTTTTTCTAATTGGTGATGTTGGGTTTTGATTTTACAAACGTTGTTGATGTTGTTGTAGTTGTTGTTAAAGATGTTGTTGTTGTTGTTATGGTTGTTGTTGTTGTTGATGGTGGTGGTGATGATGATGTTGTTGTTGATGTTGTGCTGTTGGTGTTGTTGTTTTTGTGGTTGTTTTTGTTGATGATGTCGTTGTTATTGATATTGTTGATTTTATATTCTTAACAACAACAACAACAACAAATGTTTATTAGCAACAACACATAACCAACTACAAAAACATTCTAACACATACAACATAAACAACAAACAAATTGACACACTCTTCCGTTTTGTTTGTACGTTTGTATGTATGTATGTATGTGTGTATGTATGTATGTGTGTATTTATGAATGAATGTATGTATGTATGTATGTATGTATGTATGTATGTATGATTTGAACACAGTCAACCATTGTTCAACAGCACGCGAAACTTGAATTTCTCGAAACTCAGCAATTACTTTCTGATGATTTTTGTTTATAAACAGTTAACCAATCGATTACCTGATTTATTTAACAGTTATTTCAAGATGAAACAACAATGTCGGCAACAAAATAATCTTGTCTCTAACAAATCGAAAACAAATATTTTGTTCTCTCACGTGTATTGCAAGGGACCGAGAATCTGGAACGAAATTTTAAACAGTGGATTTAATTTTGAATTTATTTCGTTAAACAATTTTAAAAAAAGTTAAAAGAATATTTACTTAAGTTTAAGCCATAAATTTTTTGTTTTTGAAATTACGTTTAAATTTGGTTGAAAACTTATAACATTTTAAAAATTATGTCAAGGTGGTCACACTCGATGAGTTTCTGAAAAGAACTTTACTGTGGTCATCCTGTCTTCTTCTTATTGATATAAAGGAGAGATAATTTTTTTTTCTCTTTTTTAGATTAATTTTGAGAAGCAAATAAAAATTCGTTTCGTTTCGTTTCGTATGTATGTATGTATGTATGTACGTAAGTATGTATGTGGTTGTGTGTATTTTGTTTGTTTGTGTGTTTGTTTGTAATTAAGGGCGTAGACTTTTCGTCTATCAAATTATGTGAATCTATTTGATCTTGATGACATTCCAAAAAAAAAATAATTTTTTCTATTTATATCATTAATATTTTTTTGTTTAATAATCATGATTTAATAGCGGGTAATTATTTAATAATTGATAACAAACTCAAATAAACACATATACACACATACACCAACCAACATAACACACATACACACACACACGTAAAAACATACACATGTAAACACACACATGTATAAACATACCCAAGTAAGCACACACATGCATACACTTACACATATACACACACATACACAAATAAGCACACATACATACACACACACACATACAAACACACATACACATACATACAAAATGAACTGCAAACAAGTGGGAAGCCATTTTAGAATAAATGGGAAGCGAAGTAATAATAATTTTTTGGAAACTTTCCACAATATTTGTTTCCATGCCTGTATATTTGTATATAACTTTGTATGTTTGTGTATACGTTTGTATGTATGCATGCATGTTTGTACAACTGTATGTGTGTTTGTGTGTGCGTGTGGGTGTGTTTGTGCGTCTTTGTGATTGTATATGTATATGTTGTATGGATAGATGGTTTTTACTTTTTACTAAAACTACTTTTACTACTACGACTTTTGCTGCTACAACTGCTGCTACTTTTACTACAACAACAACTACTACTACTACTACTACTACTACTACTACTACTACTACTACTACTACTACTACTACTACTGCTACTACTATTACTACTATTACTACTACCACTAATTTTAGTATAAAGTGTGTGTTTGTTTGTATGTGTGTTTGTGTTTGTGTGTGTGTATGTGTGTAAGTGCATTTGTGGTGGGTTCATGTTAAAAAATTTTTGCATCCAATTCAGATTTGCTTCTATTAAGGACTGCATTAATTTGTAATGGTTTTATTTTAAAAAAGTATTGGTGATAATTGTGTCGTCGTCGTCGTAGTAGTAGTAGTAGCAGTAGTAGTAGTAGTAGTAGTAGTAGTAGTAGTAGTAGAAGTAGTAGTAGTAGTAGTAGTAGTAGCAGTAGTAGTTGTGGTGGTTTTGGAAGTTTAAATCAATTATTCAAATCTTAAAATATATATTTGAAGCCAGGGTCAGTGAAGGAAGTACATAAAATCAAATGAAAATATCGTTTTTTGAGTGTGTGTATGTGTGTATGTTGGTTTGTTTGTCTATGTGCAACATCATCAACAACAACAACAACATCAACACCACCATTAATAACAACGACAACAACAACAACAACAACATAGATATCATCAACAACAACAGCAACACAATCAACAAAAACATCAACAACAACAACAACACAATCAACAACAACCTCAATATTAACAATAACATCAACAACAACAACAATATCAACAACATAAATATCATTTATCAACAAAACGTGATGACATCATAAATAAGTTTTAATACAATTTTTCATCGATAGACAATAGAATCAATTTATTAAGACGTCATCATCATCTTCATCATCTTCACCACCATCGTCGTCATCATTATTATCATGGTAAACATTATTCGAATCACGTTCTTTATATATAATATACACACAGAGTAATGTGTACATGCATACAAACATACATACATTCAAACATACATACATACATACATACATACATACATACATACATAAATACATACATACATACATACATACATACATACATACATACATACATACATACATACATACATACATACATACATACATACATACATACATACATACATACATACATACATACATACATACATACATGCATACATACACAGTGTTGTATAGATTACTTTTGGAAAGTAATCTGATTACAAATTACAGATTACTTTGCAATGATGTGTCCGATTACAGATTACAGATTACATCATCAAACTTTTTGAAATTAGAGATTACATCATAAGAATTTTATTTAATGAATGTCACATAATTTTATGAATTATTAAATTGTAATTATTCATAAAATAATTTAAAAAATTGCATTTTTTTTAAATTTCATGAAATTTCAAACAAGTTTGAACCAGAAGCGACTTTGCTTATACTGCTTCATAAAGTTCTTGAGCAGACCAACTTTTTAACATTACGTGGGCGGTCTAACTAAAAAGCATACGACGTCAATGGATAAACTATTTCTTTTGAGTAAGTCTTTTTTTTAGTTTTTTAACTTTAAATTTTAAAAATCTTAGGTATTGTTGTCGTTAAAGTAATCTAAAATAAAGTATACATACATACATACATACATACATACATACATACATACATACATACATACATACATACATACATACATACATACATACATACATACATACATACATACATACATACATACATACATACATACATACATACATACATACATACATACATACATACATACATACATACATACATACATACATACATACATACATACATACATACATACATGCATCTCTTCTAGTACAGTCTGTCAACATGAAAGACCTAATCAACATCATCATTAATACCAACTACAAATCCAAAAAAAGCTTTTTAAACAACAGCAACAACAATAGCAACAACATATATATCTTTGAGATTTCATTTTGTAATGGTTGTATGATGCCGTTTATGTAGTTGTTGTTGTTCATTTGTTGTTCATTTGTTGATTTTGTTGATTTGTTGTTTTTATTGATTTGTTGATGTTGTTGATTTGTTGATGTTGTTGATTTGTTGATGTTGATTTGTTTTTGTAATAATTTTTGCTTATCATTTTTGGATATCATTTTTTTTTCTAGTTTTTTTTTCAAAAACAAAGAACGAGATTTTTTTTCTCCAAAATTTTATTTTCAAGATCTGGTAAGAAAAACGTATGAATGAATGAATGAGTGAATGAATGAGTGAATGAATGAATGAGTGAATGAATGAATGAATGAATATAAATAAATCACACAATATCACATAACAATATTGAAGGTTCTAAATAGGTACGTATGTATGCATATATATATATATATCCATAAATATGTACACACACACACACACAAACACATGTATATATACATAAATGATTCATAACGGTTTTTTGTTAATTAGGAATTAATAGTTTATAACGATATTTCATTAAATACAGACGCGCGCACACACGCACGCATACAACACGCACGCACGCACACGCAATAAAATAAAATAATAATAATAATAGCAGACGAACTCGCACCGAAAAGCTACAAGTTACAAGTCTTAACAGCCGCAGTGGGCGCGTCACGCTGCTGAAGCAGCTTCTTCGGCGTCAGTGGCGTCACAAAAGTGGACACGAAGGTTTTTCTAAACTGCCTGCTCATGGAACAGTAGAGGATGAAGTTGATCGAGCTGTTGACCATCGTCAGCAGGTCCATCACGTCACCCAACTTGTCGTAAATGTCCTTCACAAACGTGTCGTCCAGGATACCACTGAGAAGGTTCAGCAATCCGTTTGGGAATTCAATCATGGCGAAGAGAAAGACGACGATGATCAGCATCCTTGTGGTCCGGTACGTTCTGCGTTGTCTGGCGTCCAATCCGGGTTTCTTGGCTCCCAATGTTCTGGATTGCTCGTCTTTATTTCGATCGCTCATAGCCGCTCGGAGCAGCTGGCGGCGTTTTCTCTGCGCCGACGTCATCTTGCGTTTGAGTAGCAGGCTAAGGATGACCATGCCGATGCACGGGATGATCTTCACGAGCACCGCCTGCACCCAGAAGTTCAAGTTCGTCAGCATGATCTCCGGACCGGTTGACGTTTTGAAATCTGTTTGTTTGTTCGGTGCGTTCGTTTGTACAAGCGATTGTTATAGTATCAGTAGCAGTAGTTGTGGTAGTTGTAGTAGTAGTTGTTGTAGTAGCAGTAATTGTAGCTGCAGTAGTAGTAGTAGTAGTAGTAGCAGCAGTAGTAATTTTAAATAGATTTTATTTTATTGGCGGTTTGACTGGTCTTTGTAATATATGAGTTCCACGTTATTAAATTATACAAAAGTGATGAAATGACGTCATAATGAGATGTGATAAGCGATAATAGGATGTGCCGATTAGACGGGCGATAACACCGAGAGAAATTATCGTTCCTATTTTTTGGCAGGGTTTTGTTTGCTGCATAATCTAATTCAATTTTATTTAAAAATCACCAACAAGATACGATAAGAGCCTTTTACATACGTTGAAAACCATAGAACTAAAACAACAGGCAATCACAACAACAACAACAACTACTACTACTATTACTATTACTACTACTACTACTACTACTGCTCTAATGCTACCACTACTACTATTACTACTACTACTACCACTACTACTACAACTACTACTACCACTACTACCACTACTACCACTACTACTACCACTACTACTACT
>NW_008704083.1:1423087-1430560 GCF_000326865.2 Helobdella robusta
ACGATGTATATCAATTTACTCTTCAGTGCGGTTTCCGATTCTGCATATTCTTCTAGCATTTTCAATTCTCCATACGGTGAAGATGATGATGAAGGAGATGATGATGAAAGAGATGATGATGAAAAGGATGATGGTGAAGGAGATGATGATGAAGGAGATGATGATGATGAAGATGATGATGAAGAAGATGATGAAAAAGATGATGATGATGAAGATGAAGACGACGATGAATTCATTAACAAGGGACATAAAACCGCCCATGATGATGGTGATAATGACGACGACGACGATGATGATGATAAAGTCGATGATAGTGGTGGCGATGATGATGAAATGATGGTTTTACTTGCCGAAGTCACAGTAGCAGTAGTTGTAGCAGTAGTAGTAGTTGTAGTAGCAGTAGTAGTAGTAGCTTCAGGCGAGCCGGATCTAGGATGTAGCAATGTTGAGAGCTGTGGGCTGGTCAATTCATCAAAATTTGAATCATCTATAATGATACTTATCATCTTTTCTCGAGTTTGAGATGGCGAGGTAGAAGAAGAAGATGAAGATGATGATGATGATGATAGAGAATGCAAACTCAATGATGATGACGATGATGATGATGTCATCATGGAATGAGACGCCAAAGTTAAATTACCCAGCGATTCAGAACATTGACACGAATCAGTGGCATTCCAGTCGCACAGAATCTCGCAACCAATCGCAATATTGTCGCGAATCCCCAAACTCACACCACCACCACCACCACCACCACCAACACTATCACCACCACTATCGTCATCGTTGCTATTATCGTCGGGTAAAATGATACATATCAAATCGTTAGCGTCAGTATCCGATACTATGTTATCATTGGTCGGAACTAGACTGCCATTCAGGTAGAGTAGGGTACAGTTACTAGGGAATTGAACTTTGATGGTCAGAGTGGCCAGGTTTAGAAATGTTGTGACTAGAGTTGTGGCTATGACTAGGAAGATTGAAACCTTCGAGCGTTTTTTGGTACACCAGATGGCCCCTCTCTGTGGAAAACTCACTGAAATGTACCTGGGGGATAGAGTTAGGTATGTGTGTGCGTGCGTGTGCGTGCGTGTGCGTGTGCGTGTGCGCGTGTACGTGTATGTGTAAAATAATAATAGGTAACAGAAATAATAATAATAATAATAACAATAATAATAATAATAATAGCAGCTACAGAAACAATAGTGTGACAAATGTGACGTGACGAGAATCTAGATACCAATGTTTTTCTTGATTTTATTACTGTTGTTATTATTATTATGTCATTGTTATAATTTTTTATATTTTTTTATCATTGTTATAATTATTGTTATTATTATTATTATTAGTAGTAGTATTGTTGTAGTTGTGGTGGTAAAAAATGTGGCGATCGTCAACCTAT
Organism: Helobdella robusta; assembly: GCF_000326865.2. Classification (NCBI taxonomy): domain Eukaryota; kingdom Metazoa; phylum Annelida; class Clitellata; order Rhynchobdellida; family Glossiphoniidae; genus Helobdella; species Helobdella robusta. The sequence goes on from NW_008704083.1 coordinate 1,424,490, forward strand.
CAATTATTTGAATTCCATTGAAAACGGATTAATGAAATTTATCTTTCAAAGTAATTGGTTTGTTTTTTTGTATGTATGTATGTATGTATGTATGTATGTATGTATGTATGTATGTATGTATGTATGTATGTATGTATGTATGTATGTATGTATGTATGTATGTATGTATGTATGTATGTATGTATGTATGTATGTATGTATGTATGTATGTATGTATGTATGTATGTATGTATGTATGTATACCTGTGTGTGTATTTATGTGTGTGTGTGTATGTATGTTTATATATTTATTTGTTAATTACAACAATTATGAAATATTATTCTGCAGCGAAAGACAGACGGGCAATGTGAGAGCCATGTTTCGCATTCGCGGATTACTCAACATCATCGTGAAAAATGGAAATCAATTAGTAGGTATGCAATTTTGTGTGTGTTGTGTGTTGGCGCGCGCGCGCGCGTGTGTGTGTGCGTGTGTGTGTGGGGGCGAGGGGGGTGGGTGGGGGGGTGTACGTGTGCGTATACGTAACTAGGTAAATTCTTTTGAACTTTTTCAAATATCGTTCATTTAAACGTTTAAATGGAAGGTAAAATACGAAATTAAATTTGAGATTAATTCGCCGGATTACCCGCTCATTCGTCTATTCATTCATTTTTTCATTCCTTTATTTATTCATTCGTTGGCTCGTGCCTTCTTTTTTTCATTTATTCATTGAAAAAGAAACGAAACGAAATTTAATTTAGCAAAAAAATTTCATATGATATAAATATTACAATGCTGTCCAAAGTAAAATTTTTAAAAATTTTTGTGTCTTGCCAATATTCATTAATTCATTCATTCATTCATTTATTCATTCATTTATTCATTCATTCATACATTAATTAATTACTTTATTTATTAATTAATTCATTCATTTTCAAAGTTTAAGACTTCATCAGCAGACGGTTTTCAATTTATATTATTCTCATTATCTTTCAATTTATTTATTCAAAAATAATTTTTGATATTTGTTTGAAATTTTATGAAAATTTGGACGAAAAGTAAGCAATGGATACTGTGTACTTGGATTTTGCTAAGGCTTTTGCTAAGGTACCGCATAAACGTTTGGCCTTAACATAAGATGCAAGTGGAATCACAGGAAACACACTTGAGTGGATTTCTGACTGGTTACAAGATAGACGGCAAAAAGTTTGTAATGGAGTAAGTTTCTCAAACTGTGGGCTTCCTCAAGAATCCGTATTAAGACCGTAGCTAAGTGTAATATACATCAATGATATTGATCTAGGAATAAAGTCTAAAACTTCAAAATTTGCAGATGACACTAAATTATGTGCTGTTGTAGACAACGATGAAGATGTTGAGATTCAAGCAGGCGATATGCAAGAAATATGCAAATGGGCAGAGGATTGGCAGATGGTATTCAACACTAATGAATGTGCAGTCATACATATAGGAGCGAACAACAACGTAAATGTATTCAAACTTGGAGACACACCACTGAAAACGGAGGAAAAAGATCTATGGGTGAGAATTCATCGGAATGGTGTTAAGGTAGGGTGTCAATGCATCGAGGCAGCTAAGAGTGCAAGCAGGACTCCTGGTATGATGAAGAGAACTGTAGAAAGCAGAGATATGATCGTCATATTGAACCTATATAAAGCATTGGTTCGACCTAAGTTGGAGTACCGTGTTCAGTTTTGTAAGCCAGATTTAAAAAGGGCCGACATATGCTCGAGAATATTCAAAAGAGGGCGACGATAATGATGAAGGAGTGTCACGATATGCCGTACAAAGACAGATTAAAAGTTTGTGGATTGGCAACATTAGAAAGAAGAAGAAGAAGAAGAAATTTAATTCAGGCATGCAAAATCATCACTATGAAGAAGAATTTGGAATCAGCGAAATTTTTTTGAGCTTAAAATGAACAGTATAAGATGGTGGCCGAAATATAAGATCTTTAAAAAACGCTCGGGATCGATAAGGCAGAATAATTTCAGCTGCAGAGTTGTCAACGAGTGGAACAAACTGGGAGATGAAGTAATATGCGCAGAAACAACTAACAGCTTTAGAGCAAACTTGACAAAATTGGGGTATTAAAAAGAGTCTCAGAGTGGTTTTGTCACCGACTACAACAACATCATCAACAACATCATCAACAACATCAACAACAACATCAACAACAACAACAATAATAATAATAATAAATAATAATAATAATAAATAATTTTTTTTTCCTTAGTCTCAAAAACAGGGTGTCAATCACTTTGTGTCAATTATTTAAAAAAAGGGCATAACACGTCAGTACCGGAAATAGTGATGTGACAATTATGCGCATTTTTAATGAAGCGCCAAACTTTTTGTAAATATAAATCGCGTTACATACATATTTGTTATCTTTTTTTAAAAGTTTTTTAGCACTTTTTTTAGGGGGATAAAAAAATTATTTTTAATGCAAGCGACTTTTTAAGAATGTTAAATAAATCCATGACATGATATTTATAATTATGTAAATGAAAGTAATTAAAAGTAGTAGTAGTAGTAGCAGCAGCAGCAGTAGTAGCAGCAGTAATTTTGTATTAATAAATCAAGACAAGGTTGGGTCACAAGAGTTAGAGAACTCAATATGATGTTTACTGTGTGTTTATGTTTATATGTTTTTGTATATAGACAAACATATTTCGTGTGTGTGTGTGTGTGTGTGAGTGAGTATATGTGTGTGTGTAAGTGTGTGTGTGCGTGTGGGACTAACTAAAAAATATTTTCGAAAAAAATTTATTTTCCAGAGAAATTGTAATTTCAAATCTCTATTTATAACACAGGAAGTGAAAACTTTCACGATGATGAAAAAAAGCTGGCTCCAATTGAAGTTGAAGAAAAAAATTTATAGAAAATAAAATTCTATCAGCATACAAACATAGACACACACAAGCGCGCGTACACGTACACGCACGCACACACGAGATATCTTAGCAACCATTGATGCGAGATATTTTAATAAAGTTACAAGGAGTGCTTTTCTCCTTTTTATCTGTTTCTTCAAAGAAAAAACGCTTGACACACGCACACACACACGCACATACACACACATTCATACACATACACACACGCACATCCACACACAAATAAACATACACACGCCGTGACCACGTTCGAATGCAAGCGATCCACGTCTTTAAAACTCGAGTACATATTAAAGAAGCACAAAGAGTAAAGAGTACTAAAAATACATTCAGATATTGAGTCAATTTATAAGTGCTCGAGTACTTAATAAATAAGTACTCCAGTACTTTTTAAAATAGCACAAAACAATTGTCCAATTATAAAATCGACTTATGTACCCATATTAAACTCAACTAGCAAAACTATTTGTCAAAATACTAAAAGTAAACTCCGATGTAAAGTACACTCATCTGTAAGTACACTTTAGGGAGTGAGTATGTAGAATAAGTGAGATATGTTATATGGGAGAGGAAGTGTGTGTGTATGTATGTATGTAGGTGTTCAACCGAAGGCGGTAATACAGGTAGAAATGATGTCTTTGCAATATCGTCATCGTCATCGTCGTCATCTTAATCATCGTCATCATCTTAATCATCGTCATCATCATCTCAATCACCATCGGAATCTAAATCACCCAATAGATCGTTATTAACGCCATTTCGTTCTTCATCATTATGATGACGACCGCGACGACGATGATGATGACGACGGTGATGAAATGAGTTATGGATTAATTAACGCCGAAGTTTTGAGTTACTACCGACTCTTCTTTAGCATCATTTCATTAGTAATAAAATACGTGTGATGATGACGACGCGATGATGATGAAGACGGCGATTTCAATATGATGTTGATTGATAATAATGTTCAATATAAAAACGACTTTCTTGATGATGATGGTGATGATGATGATGATGGTTATGATGGTGGTTGACAGAACAAATCAGCGAAATAAATCTTTCAAACTTTTTAAAAGAAAAAAAGCCATTCAGCTAAGATGTCTTTAATGCTTGAAAGCAAGCGGCTTTCCACAGGTTTAATTTCTATGCTAGTGAATAAATAAACAAACATTCGTCGAATTTCAAGTAGGATTTTGTGGTCGCTGCATATTTTATGGCAGTGGGCGATAAATAAATTAGTTCGCAAAGTGAATAATTGTTCTTTATTTTTATTTTGTTGTTAGTTTGTTTGGCGTATGTTTGTTTGTTTGGTTTGTAAGTTCTTTGGTGTTCGTTTGTAAGTTCTTTGGTGTATGTTTGGTTTGTAAGTTCTTTGGTGTTTGTTTGTTGTTAGTTTTTTCGTGTTGCTTCATTTTCTGTGGTGTGTTTGTTGTTCTATGGTGTTTGCTGTTCTATGGTGAGAATTAGTTATCTTTCGTGTTTGTTGCTTTTTCATCCTCTGATACCCTATATATTTCTATTATAAAGTTTTATTGCCTTTCAAATCATATTAATTTGTCACGTTAATAATTTAATAATTTTAGCGTAAAATATTTTCAACTCAATTAAACACGAATCAATATTCCATGATTTAATTCTAAATAATTTAATCGAATTAAGATTTTATTTAAATAATTGCGACATTTAAGAAAACAAAGCAAGCTAGAAATTTGCTAGGTTCTTTCAAATCTATCATCAAATTTTTTTTGTTTTTTTTTTATTTTTTGTTTTTTCTTTAAGTTAATTTCTTTTAATTTACGTAATTGTTTAATTTCCGCACAAAGTGACCGTAGTCTGCACTTGAAACCACACACACACACATGCACAAATGTACAGACACACACACACACACACACACACACACGTACGCACAAACACACACAAACACAGCGAATGCTTCTTCGGTAGGTAGTGTTGTTTGTCAATTTGTTTGCGTTCCTCGTCTGCTTGGCATAAATGGAGGCAAGAAAGAGCCGAACAAGTAAGCAGAGAATAAAACACAAAAGCTTATTCAAGAGATGCCTGAAATTAATTTAACTGACATGTTCTTTTAATGTAATTCAATCTTACTTCCAGTAAGATTTTTTTTCTCGATTTTTCAGTTCAGCTTTTATTTCATTTTCCGTTTGTTTTTACTGTATATTTTTTTATTAATTAATTAAAATTAATTAATGTTTCCTGTATCAAATTAATCTTTTTTTTCTCTTTTTATCCCTTACTTCTTTTTTCCATAGTATTCTCTCTCTCTTTCTCTTTCTCTTTCTCTCTCTTACTGTACCCTCATTATCCCATTATTGTTAAACAAATGCTTTTCACTGTACTTATAACAATTTATCTAACTTTAGATATGCATTCACATACGTCTGTATGTTTGTTTGTATGTACATTTGTCTGTATTGTATGTATAATCATCAACATCATCATCACCATCATCAACATCATCATCACCATCATCAACATCATCATCATCACCATCATCAACATCATCATCACCATCATCAACAACATCATCACCATCATCATCATCATCATTGGTATTTTTTTTATTATTATTATTATTTATATATATTTCAGTCAAATATTTGCATAGCAAAGCCTTATTGATAGATATATTCAATGCCGTAGTGCAAACGCTATATTATAAATATTGATGTTATTATTGCTATTATTGTTATTGTTATTATTATTGTTGTTGTTGTTGTAGTTGTTTTTGTTGATGTCATTTATATGCGATTGATGTACCTAGCGTTAATATTTTGTTGTGGTTATTGTTGTTGTTGTTGTTGGCGTTGTTGTTGTTGTTGATGTTGTTGTTGTTGATGATGTTGTTGATGTTGTTGATGTTGTTGATGATGTTGTTGTTGTTGATGTTGTTGATGTTTTTGTTTTCAGTGTCTTTTTAACACGCGCATCTGTCCATATATCTTTATATTTTTCCACATTTTTATATTTCCTTTGTTCATTTTTTATAAATAAATTGAAATTTATAACTTCCAAGACGAGTTGTTGTTGATGCCGTTGTTGCTGTTGTTGTTATAGCATTAACAAATACCATAGCATTACCGCAAACAACAACAACAAATAGCATCGCATCAACTTCACAATGAAGTCATCCACCAACAATTTTTGAAATG
>NW_008704083.1:1430610-1432879 GCF_000326865.2 Helobdella robusta
GTCATCATCACCATCTTCATCATCATCATCACCAGCAACCCCATCATTATCATCTTCTTTTTCATCACCATCTTCATCATCATCATCACCAGCAACCCCATCATCATCATCTTCTTCTTCATCACCATCTTCATCATCATCATCACCAGCAACCCCATCATCATCATCTTCTTCTTCATCACCATCTTCATCATCACCAGCAACCCCATCATCATCTTCTTCTTCATCACCATCTTCCTCATCATCTTCATCATCACTACCATTACTAACATCCTTATATTGACTATCATCATCATCATCGTCCAACTCCACCGGTATATAATGACTGCTTTTAATCCGCAGCTCATGACCACTACCACCATCATCATCATCACTGATGCCATCATCATTATCATCATTATTAGTAGTAGTCGTAGTTGTAGTAGCAGCAGTGGCAGTTGTAGTAGCAGCAGCAGTAGTAATAGTAGTGCTTCTTTTATTTCTTTTATTTCTATTCATCTCATCCCTTCCAGCTGTTTCGATACGGACGCTACACCTCTTACCGTCACAATTATTATTATTAGTATTGTTATTATTATTATTATTATTATTACTATTGTTGTTGTTATTATTATTATTATTGTTATTATTATCACTAAAAGTAATCATAATTGTAGCAGCTATTGTAGTAGTAGTAGTAATAGTAGTAATAGTAGTAGTAGTAGTAGTAGTAGTAGTAGTAGTAGTAGTAGTAGTAGTAGTAGTAGTATTGTTGTTATTATTATTATTGTTATTGTTATTATTATCACTAGAAGTAATCATGTTTAAAGTAGCTATTGTAGTAGTGGTAATAGTAGTAGTGGCAGTAGTAGTAGTAGTAGTAGTTGCAGTAGTAGTGGTAGTTGTTGTGTTAGTATTTTTATTATTTTCATTAGTTGAAGTAGTATTGATAATAGTAAAAATGGTAGTAGTAGTAGTAGTAGTAGTAGAAGTAGTAAAAGTAGTAGAAGTAGTTGTAGTAGTAGTAGTAGTAGTGGAGGTAGTAGTAAAAACATATGCAGTAGAGTTTCTATCTTTAAAATTATCATCATTATCATCGTCGTCGTCATCGTTATCATGACCGACTCTGACGTAATTTGTGACGTCACGAACCCTATGATTATTTATTCCCGCGTAAATGTCGTGTGACTCTTTTATTATTGCCTCAGCGCTTTCATCGTCATCATAATCATCGTCGTCGTCATCATCATCATCATCGTCATCATCATCATCATCATCATCATCATCATCGCCGTCGTCGTCGTAATCATTATCATAATTTCCATTGTTGTTGTTGTTGTTGATGATGTTGTTGTTTTTTTCATCGTCTAGATCTATATACTCAAGCAGTTTTCTACTGATGATTCTTTCTCCGTTTTCATCATCATTATTATTATTATTATTATTATTATTATTATTATTATTATTATTATTATTATTATTATTATTAGTAGTAGTAGTAGTAGTAGTAGTAGTAGTAGTAGCAGTATTAGTAGTAGTAGTAGTAGTGGTAGTAACTGTAGTAGTAGAAGCATAGTTACTGGCAGTTTTACATTCATCCATAGAGATGACCGCTGCTAATGATTGTAAATACTTTTCGCCTGGATTAGTGTTATTATTATTATTGTTGTTGTTGTTGTTGTTGTTTTTATTATTCTTGTTGTCGTTGTTGCTGTTGTTGTTGGCAACATTAATTAGTGCTGTATTGTAAGCGAAAGCTAAGCTTGAATTAATTCTTGATTTGCTGTTCGTTACGTTGTTGTTGTTGATGTTGTTGTTGATGTTGTTGATATTGTTGTTGATGTTGTTGTTGATGTTAGAGATGGTTTTATTATTATTATTATTATTACGCTTATTGTTGTTATTGTTATTATCATTATTGTTACTTCGCATTTTGTATCGTGAGTTAATAATGATTCTTTGTGTTGTAAATGTGTTAATGTTGTTAATGTAATTTGATGTTGTTGCTGTTGTTGTTGTTATTGTTGTTGCTGTTATTGTTGTTGTTGTAGTAGTAGTTGTTGTTGTTATTGGCAATTGAGATGAAGTGTACACTCGTAAAGTTGTTATAAAACCTAATAATGATATCTTCTTTGTTGTTGTTGTTATTGTTGTTGTTGATGATGTTGTTGTTGGCGTTGTTGATGTTATTGTTGATGATGATGTTGTTGTTGATGTTGTCGCAAATGATGATGGTGATGACTGAAACGAAGATAATGATGATGATGACGACGACGACGATGATGATATT
>NW_008704083.1:1433357-1448682 GCF_000326865.2 Helobdella robusta
GTTGATGTTGTTGCTACTGTTGTTATTGATGCTGTTGTTGTTGTTGTTGTTGATGTTGCTGTTAATGTTATAAATTTGTAATGTAAATAGGTTGGACCCTTCTTCAACATTTTGCAATCGTTTTGCATGCAGTGTTGTAAGATCTATACGGGTCGAATCGATGTCGGTGAATGTTATTGTTGTTGTTGTCGTTGTCGTTGTTGCTATTGTTGTTGCTGTTGTTGTTGTTGCCTCTGTTGTTGTTGTTATTGTTGTCCGAGATAGTAATGTATCTGATGAGGTTTTTGTTAATGTTGTTGCTAAGGTTGATGTCGTTGTAGTTTTTGCAGTTACTGTATTTGATGTGTTGAAGGTAGCAGTATCAATAGTTGTTGTTGTTGCTGATGTCGTTGTTGTTGTCGTTGAAGTCATTAGAAAGAACCAAATCAACGATACATTAATCAATGCTTTTATTCTTGAACATGCGGCCATTGCGTTAAGAGCGGGAAATGATACTGATGATGATTCCGACGGTGGTGATGATGATGATGATGATGGTATCATTATCATTATTCTAGGAACCCCCGTCAGATAAATGAATCAACAGTATTGGTCATTGTTATTATTATTATTATTTTGGCCGTCAGCTTTCTATTTCTTAGAATCCGGAGAATCTAGGCCGGGTTTATATAATTAAATTATAATAATAAGAATAATAATAAAAACACTGTTGTTGCTTTTGCTGCTGCCACTGCTACAACAACTACTACTACTTACTATTACTAATACTACTGCTAATACTATTATGCTACTACAACTACTAATGTTTTTGTTTTGGCGTTTTTTCTCCAGTGTTAGCTTGGTTAGTTATGGATGTGACTTTAACTGCAGTGCTAAACCTTGTGAGAGTATTGCTGATGTTGTTGTTGTTGATGTTGCAATGTTGTTGTTGTTGATGTTGTTGTTGTTGCGATGTTGTTGTTGCTGTTGATGTTTTTGTTTAGAGTTCGTTTCGTCAGCACGAACGATTTCATTGATTTTACATTTTTTTAAATTTATAGTCAAATCATCTACTAGACGAACGGCCAGCACATTGACGAACAAATTTGTTAACATTTTCAAAATCGCACTGTGTTCAGCGCTATAAGATTTTTTTTCAAAAAATCTATTTTTTGAATCGATTCCACATTTGGAGTAGTAATGGCGGCCGGTGCAAAATGGCGGGAAAAGGAAAGGCGAAGCACTAAGGAGTAGAATGAAAATATGGTTGTATATATGTGTCTATGTTTGTTCACAAAATTTGTATGCGTGTTGGTATGTTTATGTGTTTGTATGTTTGTGTTTGTGTGTATACTAGTATTCATGTATATGTGTGTTTTTGGGGGGTTTCGCCAATATTTATGCCTCTGAAGTTGCATGTTTGTGACCAATAACTGTTTAGTCAGAAAACTTTGATTTTTAAATGTTTCTTTTTTATGGACCTTTCTCTCTCTTTTTCTCTCTCTCACACACACACTTTTTCTCTCCTCTTCTATTTATTTCTCTTTCTCTCTCTTTCTTTCTTTTCCTTTATTTCTCTCTCCTATATTCAGCTGCCTATTCATTCGTTTCATCATCCATCAACCAATCTTTTGGTCACTTAATAATTGTAGAGTAAAAAATATGTATGTGTGTATGTTTGTATGTGTATGAGTGTATTTGTGTGTGTGTGTGTGGGTGTGTGTGGATGTGTGTGTATGTGCATGTGTGCGCGTGTGACAGGCAATAAATCAAAAACGCCGAATACAAAAAATTGCTTTAAAAATGTGGATTTGTCGATTAAAACGTTTCAAAGTTTTTTTTTCATAACAAAGTTATAAGCCGTAAATTTATCCTTTTGGAAATAATAAAATAATAATAATAAAAATAATAATTGTAATTATAACTATAATTAATAATGGTAATAATAATAATACCTTTTTGCCCTATTTTTTCGGCATCCTATACTGACAAAGCCTACCAGACGCACGTATTTTAAAGTAGCAAAGGCAAAACAATTAAACATTATTATTATTGTTATTATTATTTATTATTATTATTTGTTATTATTATTTGTATTTGTTATTATTATTAATATTAAATATGGATGTGGTTGTTGTTGTTGTTGTTGCTTTCGCTTTCTTTTCGATGCCCTTGATGTTGATCATTTTGTTGATGTTGTTGTTGCTGGGATTGTTGGCAACAATGATGATTAAAATGATTAGTATGATTGGGATGTTGCTTTTGAGCTGTTATCTTGTTGTTGTTACTATTATTATTATCTTTTTGTCTTTATCTTTGTTTCATTGAAACTCTTTATTGACGTCGTCTTATTTATTAACCAAAATCTTTTTTAAAATTTCAAATCTATCTCCACAACAACAACAACAACAAAAACAACACCAACAACAACAACAGCAGAAACATCAACAAAATATCAACAACAACACAAACACTAACAAAATCTACCTTTTTTTTCATTCGCAAACAGTTCTATTTGGAACCTTTTAAATCTTTCAGAATGGCAAACATCAACTTTATATAGTTGTCTATTTCGCCTTGCTATACATACATACATATATAAAGGTATATATTGGTGTGTATATATATATATATATATATATATATATATACACCTATATATATACATACAGATACGTTGGGAGAAAACCATATTTTATACAGTATTGTTAAAAATATGGTCAGTATATACAAAAAATACAATATTCCAACATTTTCGCGAACCTGACAGCCAAGTAGGAATGTGCTTCGTCTTCTCAGACAGTTAGAGGCAAAATACAAAACTATATATACTTAAACATATATACAAGGCACAGTGCGTATGAATACGCATGAACCTACGCATTCCACACACACACACACACACATATCCCTACATGTATAACAGGCGGGGGTCTCTTCGCGCTCGAATCCGGTCTCTGTGACAGTAAAACTAGACACTTTGACCACTAGACTATCTTGACGCCCGTGTAGTGTAATGTACCTAAGAAGTAATAAATGGTCTCTGCAAGGATGGGAACATTATTTTTTGTTGCCAATTAACTTTTCAATTTCTTCTCTGACAGTTTTCATTCTCGTTTTATTGTCAGTTTTTCACAGTTTTCGTTTAGGTTTAGGTAGTACGGTTCTAAAACGGATAGAGAGAGAGAGAGAGAGAGAGAGAGAGAGAGAGAGAGAGAGAGAGAGAGAAAGAGAAAGAGAGAGAGTTATCTGTTATGTTTTGTTTAATTGACCGCCTGCCGGTTGTTTTTACATGATTTTAATTGCTTTTTTAAGATGTGAAAATGAACTAACTAGTCAGTATGTTCACTGACGAACCTTTTCAGGTTTTTCCCCATTTTATTACCTAGCTAGCCGTCTTGGTGTTCATTTTTTAACAGTCGGTTGTTAAATCGTTCATTTTATTTTAACGTTATTTGTGAATGTTTGAAATCGAAAGACAAAATTTGTGAATTTAAAAAAAAGGCTTGGAAGATCTGTGCAAGATATACATCACAGGTTCATTGAAAAGAGAAAACATTCCATTGAGATTTATATTGATTAAATGGTGGTGGTTAAATATAAATAGATAGATAGATAAAATAATAGAATAAAAGTAGAATGATGAATGTGGATTTTTAAAAGGAAAAATTTCTCCAGTAACAAAGATAGATCGATGGTTTGTTTCACACTTCTGGCAAGGACTCTTAAAAATCGTAAATTTATGAACCAATCAAGCAACTGTATAATTAAGCAATCCTAGCTACACATGTCAAATTCAATGACAATATTTTAATAGCTTTTTAAAATCAAACCCTATTCTATTTTTTTCTCAATGTTTTCTATTTCTTCGTCTCCCTGTCTGTCTGTCTCTCACTCTTTCTCTCTCTCTCTCTCTCTCTCTCTTTTTTTTTACCTCTCTCTTCTCCTCAAAAAACCTCAAAGTGGCGGAAATACATTAGATCGCATTATCCTTCCATTAAGGTGACATAAAAATTTTACTATATGGCGTCTACTTTTTACCACTCTGCGTTTTTAGTGTCGTAAAGTTTAGGGACGAAACGGTTTTGTGTAACGTTTCATGTAAACAAAGTTCGGCCAGAGATCTGTTTAATGTCGGGGGAATTTTCACTAATTAGTCATTAAAGGGTGAGAAAGATGTATTTAATTTTTTTATTTTGTTTTGTTTTTGTTAAATTATTTGCTAAGAATTTGATTATTTAAAAATTATTGATATTGTAAATTATTGATTTTTCGTTTTTTGAGTGAATCCAAATCCAACTACCAAACCATATACTAATTAAAACATTTTTAGGATCAGATTAGCGTTAGAATTTAGAAGCCATTAGAGAAGTTTAGTTTGGGCTCAAAAATATGATTTATTTCAATAATTAATAAAATTTGTAATGAAATTTTTATTTAATAAATTCATTATTAAATCTATAAATAAATATAAATAAAAAAAAATAAAATTTAATTTCAATTTTCAATTATTTTTCAAAATTTAATTATAAACTAATAATTTTCTTATTTATTTCATTTTACTATTTATTAAATTTATCATTAAAAGTAATTTAATACAATTTTAACCATCTAGTTCTCAAAATTATATGTACAGTTATTAGAACTACAACAACACAGCTATAAGCTAGTCAACACTCAACATCAAGATTAATAAAAAAAAAACTAAACAAAATGTCAATACAACAACAGCCTCATGCACTAATTAGCAACAACAACAACAGGGAAGTTAGTCCTCACCAACAGCTGCATAACAACACACATACACGAAACATACATCAAAATTTCTATGACCTAAACCTAAATGATGACTACGAAGATTTAGACAACGATTCAGAAACTATAAATTATCGAGTCTCAGACAAGCTCCCCAGGTCGATTTCTATAGAGAATAATTATTATATTGATGAAAGTGGCAACAGTTATTACGATGGGGGAGATCTCGAAGACGGAGATGCTGGGTCTGGATCACCTAATCGGTTTTACGGCAACTTTAAGTTGAGTGGGGGTGAAATTCAGGGTCATCATCAACATCAGCGTCGTCAGTATTATAGTCACAATGGTGAGGATAATGAAGATGATGATGATGGTGACTGTGGAGAAACACCTAAATCACCAAAGAACTCCCAACAACAACAACAACAGCAATTCCAACAAATGATAGCATCAACCATACCAGCCAACAACAATAGCAACAACAGTAGCAGAAGACATGCCACTATATCCACATCAACCATGCATGTTACTCCAGCGCTACCAACCCCGATGAGCTCCTTAAAGTAATTTTATTTCATTATTTATAATTTATTATTTTATCATTTATAATTTATTTTATTTATATTCGAATAATTTTGTATCAGTTACTGGATTAATTGCTTCTATTTATATACGCAGTTAACACAAACTGCTTTTAATTTAACTCAACACACACATACGCATACACGCACACACACACACAGATCATGGTCAGTTGAAACATACGAATTTGCCAAACAATTTGTCTTCGAGAAGTTGGGCAGATCTCAAAAGACATCAGACTTGGAACTTGAGAAAAAAGTAGAGACACTCAAAGACACTCAGAGGCAATTTAGGTAGGGATCATCATCCTATCCTCATTGTTGCTGTCTATTTGGGCTGCTGCCTTTCAGCTCTCTTTTACTCTTATAAGTCCTAAATGATGTGTGATTAACTTTAATTACACACAACTCAAACATTAAATGGCACACACGCACACGCATTCACACACACACACGCGCGCACGCATTTACACTCTCACACACACGCGCGCACACACACACACATCTGTATATTTTTTTTACATTTATTTATGTGTTTATTTTTATTTAATATTCAAGATGAAAGAGCTTTCAACTAATTATATTTAATATTGCACATATAATTCATATATATATGATGTATGCTAGTTTTGTTTTAGGGCATAATATTTACATATATACATTACATATATCTTTTCTCTCTCTCTTTCTCTCTTTCTCTTTCTCTCCATTTATATATATATATATATATATATATATATATATGTATGGGTGTGTGGGTGTAGCTTTTTATCATTACCAAATTGGCAATTTAATAAATTGAGCCATAAAGGTATGTAAAATGAAATGAAATTAAGTGATGAAAAGGGATTGTTTAACATGCCTGAAGTTATGAGGCTGCCTGTGTTTTAATTCAATTTAACATGGAAAATTTCTTTCTACCTCTTTCTCTCTCTCTCTCTTTCTCATTGTTCTCTTTCTTTTTTACTGTAGTTCTCTCTTTGTTTGCTTTGTCTTTATGGATGTATGTGTCTGTTTGTATGTCTCTCTCTCTTTCTCTCTCTCTCTCTTTCTCTCTCTCTCTTTCTCATTTATTTCATCATTATTTCCATATATTCATATTTGGTTTGCTACTTATTAATTAATACACATTTTTGTATAGTTTGTTTTATCTTTTTTGTATTGCTCATTTTATATACACACACACAACACACGCATACACATATATTCAAGCACATATACGCACACATATATTCACGCACACACACACACACACACACATGCACAGACATCTGTATGATTTAGCAAGACATCTCTACACACAGTACGGACAAGTTATCTACACACAGAAAATTCTTGGTTAGCTTGTTTGTTTGTCTGTATTTCGTTTATTCGTTCGTTCGTTCGTTCGTTCGTTCGTTCGTTTGTTTGTTCGTTTGTTTGTTCATCATCACCATCATCATTATAGTCATCATTGTCGTCGTCATCATCACCATCACAGGTGAAGTTTTGACTGACCTGTCACACAAATATCTTGAGGATGGCCTAACTGACCAGTTCAACATAACAGCAACTACCCAAAGAATAATGACCAAAAATGGGGAAGCCTTATTGGGTTGTTGTAGTTATTATTAATATTATTATTATTGTTATTATTATTATTGGTAGTAGTAGTAGTAGTAGTAGCAGCAGCAGCAGCAGTAGTAGTAGCGGCAGCAGTAGAAGTATTAATAGCAGTACTAGTTTTACGTATGACTTTTGTGGCTGTTATTGTATTGTAATCATTATCATGATCAAAAACTACATCATCATCATAAACAACATCATCATCATCATCATCATAATCATCTACTACAACAACATCATCATCATCATAAACAACAACTACATCATCATCATCATCATAAACTACAACAACATCATCATAAACAACAACAACTACATCATTATCATAAACTACAACAACATCATCATCATTATCATAAACTACAACAACATCATCATAAACAACAACTACAACATCATCATCATCATAAACCACAACAACATCATCATAAACAACAACTACATCATCATCATCATTATCATAAACTACAACAACATCATCATCATTATCATAAACTACAACAACTACATCATCATCATCATAACCAACTACAACACCATCATCACCGTCGTTGCAGTATGTCTGAATGTTTTCTTGAAGAGCATGTCTACATTGTGCAATACAACCATCGAAGATACGCTGAACACTGTTAAGGAGTTGGAGGCATCAAGGTAGAAGATGTTCCTGATTATGATCCCTAATGAATGAATGAATGAATGAATGAATGAATGAATGAATGAATGAATGAATGAATGAATGAATGAATGAACGAAGTAGTTAGTCAATCAACCAATTATTTCCAGGTTAAAGTACGATGCGTATCGATCTTATCTTGAGAAAGTTCGAGATTCACCTAGAGACTTCCATTACACTTTGAAACTGCAAGAAGCAGAGAGAAATTTCACCAAACATCAAGTTAATCTTTTTCTTGTTGTTTTTTTTTATTGTCGTTGTTGTTGTTATAGTAACAATTATATTATTAATTTTAATTTAATTACATTAAGACATAATTTCCAATTACGATCACCTCCCAAACCAGGCCAAGTATAAAAGGCTTCATCATGATCTCAACATCAAACTCAAGTTCCTCGATGAAAATAGGGTATGTTTAGGAAACGTACACACGCACACGTACACACACACACGTACACACGCACGTACACACACACACATGCGTATCTGTAAATGGAAGTACAAATCACTTGCTGCTGTTTAAATGTTTTACTGTTTTTTTCTCTTTTGTTAAATTTTACAGAAATTTAAGAGTAATTCATAAAAATGTAAAATCAATCTCATGTATTTTTATTCTTATAGTATTAATCAATCAACCAACTGACTAACCAACCAATCAATCTATCAATCGACCAACCAATCAAACAACCACCCTACCAACCAATCAATCAACCAAATGACTAACCAGTCAAACAACCATCCTACCAACCAATCAATCAACCAACCAAATGACTAACCAATCATACAACCAGCCTATTAACCAACCTAACAATCAACCAACACCTCACAGATTAAAGTCTGCCAGAAACATCTGCACCTATTCCAGCGCGGATTCCTGTGCTACATCAACAACAACAAACAGGGCATGGATGAAATTATGCAACAATTCAACCAAAACAGCAGCAACAGCATCTCAACAACATCGACAACAAAAACTCCGACGTACCAGACATCATTTCTAGAGGCCCCAACTTGTTTACTAAAGAAGCACACTAAAGAATCAACAACAACAACAACAACATTGTCACCAAACTCAGCAGCAGTTTATGTTAATGTAGTGGCTAAAAATAGCACAGCTGTCAACAGCAACTCAGCTAATAATGGCCAAGTTATTAATAGTAGCGGTGGTGGTTCAGCTGCTTATAGACCTGCTGCTGATAGTGGCCCAGCCCTCTGTGGTGTTGCTACCCCTTCGACAACTTCCGCTCAGTCTAATTAATAATAATTATCCAATTATAATAATAATTAATTAATGATTGTTATTTAATTATGGTAACCATTGTATCAACATTCAATTATTTTATCTACATGTCGATCTATCTATTTATTTGTTTTTTGTTTGTTTTTGTTATCTTTATCAATGTCTGTCTGTGGTTTAAATCAGATGCATTTTGCTTTTATATATATATATATATATATATATATATATATATATATATATATATATATAAATGAATGTGTGTATGAATGTATGTATGTATCTACTCAGATAGCTTAGTATTTTTCATCTTTATTTTTTTCAACTCCAATATATCCTTTATTTGTTAATCATTCCATATATCTGTTATATATCTATTATATGTTTATGTACGAATATATATATGTGTGTGTGTGTGTATGTATGTGTGTATGTTTATATCTTTCATAAACATGCGATAAATAATGAAGACTTCTTTGAGTGCCTATATATCTGACTACTTTTCTTCATTCGCAAAATTTGTTTTTATTTAATTGTTTTAGCTAATTAATTAATTAATTAAATTTTCTCATTTATAGTGATGATGATGATGATAGTTAATAGTAATGATAATAAATTATTTTTTCATGATATATTCAATTATTGTATAGAGCATTATTTATATGGCTTGATTGTAATTAGATCTACCTTCATTCATTCGTTCGTTCATTTATTCGTTCATTCATTCATTTGTTCATTCATTCATTCAGTCAGTCAGTCAATTCTTCATATATTTTCTATTACTTTTTGTTGTTCATCTATTCTCAAACAAACACACACACATACACATACGCTTACACACACAGACATACAAATTCACATTCATACATACGTACAGACACATACACACACGCATACTACATACATACCGATACACACACACACACACACACACACACACACACACACACACACACACACACACACACACACACACTGAGTTGTATCAATTGTTAATATATATCATTATATACCATTATATACCAATATAGATCTGTTTGTTCTTGAATTTATTCCTCTATCTTTAATTAACGTCGTTTGTATTGGTCTATGTGTATGCATGTTTGTATGAATCTATTTGTATGTTTATTGTTGGTTTGTTTGTTTGTATGTATAGATGTATGGCTGTATGTATGTTTGTATGTATGTGTGTGTGTGTGTATGTTTATATGTACGTTTGTGGGATTGTTTGACGATGTGTGTACGCCTTCAAAAGTTTTTCTTTTGTAAATTTCTAATATTGTTGATATTGTTGTTTAGGATGTTGTTGTTGATGTTTTGTTGTTGTTTTTGTTGATGTTGTTGCTGTCGTTGACGATGTTGTTGTTGTTGGAATTTTATATTTTCTTTATATAGCTCTTTGATTTTCATTCAGTCATATTTTTTTCCAAAAGGTGATGGCCTTCAGCGAGATATTTATTTTAAACTTCTCTGCTTGCTTATTCACAAATAAATGGGTGTATTTGCCACGCTGTGTGTTTACGTGCGTGTATGTTTACGTGTGTGTGTACGTGTGTGCGTGTGTTTAATTATTCAAATGTATACTTATTCCGTCATTATTATCATTGCTTTAATTTGCAGGTGATGGTTATATCTATATATATATATATATCCTTATATATATATATATATATATATATATATATATATATATAATATTGTACTTTTTATTGATTTTTATTATTATTGTTGGTTGGTTTGAAAAATCTAATTATAATTGGATGATAATAAATGGTTTAATTAAAAAGATGTTGGGTGGAAGAAATTTTTAATGGTTATGATTGATTGATTGATTGTTCAATCTATTAGTCAATTAATTGATTGATTGATTGATTGATTGATTGATTGATTGATTGATTGATTGATTGATTGATTGATTGATTGATTAAATAAAACTAGACCAGTGAATTGTTAGCAAGAACTTTGTATTATTGTTATAATAGCTCAAAGGACAAAAACATTGTGATAGGTATTACATTAAATAGCATTAGAAAATGAATGAATGAATGTATGTTACATTAAATAACATTAAGAAATGGAAGAGTTAAACACTGTGACATTAAACCACACTGAATGACATTAACGAAACCGTCATCACATGACATTAATAGAAATGTCCTATAACATTAACATTTAAACAGAATTAGTATTATTATCAAAGTATGAATAAGTTACTCTAAAATGAAGAGTTAGTCGGTTATTTATTATCACACGCAAACAGACACACAAACACGCACACATACATTGAAACAAACAAAAGTTAAAACGAGGTGAAATATTTCCTATTCGACTAACAAACTTGAAATAAAATAAAATAACATAAAATGATACCAAGAGGTCAAATAAACAGATAGATTTATATGTATAGAAATACAAAAATGTAACTCAGATAGTTATTAACTTGATAACAAAGAAGTTTGTGTGTGTATGTATGTATGTATGTGTGTGTGTATGTATGAATGAATGTATGTATATATGAATTAATGTATGCATGCATGAATGAATGTCTATGTTTGTATGTGTTTATGATGTCTGTGTGTGTGTACGTGTGCATTTTTAAGATATTGGTCCACAATAGGATTATGAAGCTACGGAAACACACACTTGAAAGGTATTATTTGCTACGTTTAGTTAATATCATTAATTATAAAATAAATAATAGAAATGTATATATATTATATTATTTATTTATCTATTTATTCATAAGTAGACATGTATTTGGACTGCTGAATAGCGACAAAATGACCTACATACATACATAAATATGTATTCTCACACACGTACATACATACATACATACAAGTCACACACAAACATACATACAC
The DNA here is from genome assembly GCF_000326865.2 of Helobdella robusta. Taxonomy (NCBI): domain Eukaryota; kingdom Metazoa; phylum Annelida; class Clitellata; order Rhynchobdellida; family Glossiphoniidae; genus Helobdella; species Helobdella robusta. The sequence continues at coordinate 1,445,052 of NW_008704083.1, forward strand.
ACGTAAAAACAAACAAACATACATACAAACAAACATACAAACATACATATGAACAAACAAACATGCACACATTTAGAGAATTATTAAATCTGTCTAAATACAGAAATAGTGGAAGTGTGTATATTTTTTAAAAACCTGACGTCATGGCATCCAGCACAAATAATTAATTATAATAATAATAAGTAATTATAATAATTATTATAATTATTAATTTTTTCGAAAAAAATATTGAAGCGTTTTCAAGCTAAGCAAGAAAAAAATAAACTAAATTTTTCAAGAGAGTTCATTTAACAATTCAACGAGCGAATGTATGAATGAGCGAATGAACGAACGAATGAATGAATGAACGAATGATGGAATGAATTGATGAATGAATAGATCGATAAATGAATGAATGAGAACATAAATGAATGAGCGGGTGTACGGAAAACAAGATAAAAACGAAACATAGAAAATAAAATTCATCACATATGGAACACTGCAAAATCTCAAATCAGGATAAAGATTTCCAAATGAAAATAATAATAATATATATATATATATATATATAATCATAATAATTATCTATAATTATTCTGGTTATGACATTAAACTGACCCTCACTGCCTTGTGAGTGATGTTGGATCATCAAAGGCTAGGCCCACCGCTTATAACTGTGGTTGCGTAAGGAAGGGCGTCCTTCGTAAAAATTAGCCAAATAAATTACTTATGATGACAGAAGTGACAATGGTTTCATCATAGGTAGCCAAACGGCAACCCCCGATCTCGGGAAAAATGTCGTCTAAACGTGTGTTGTTGTTGTATCTATAATTAATAATAACAATTAATAATAATAATAGTTAAATATTACATAAATATTTTAGTAATAATATTTAACTACGTCATGCGTCATATAACTAAGTCATGAATATATTAATGAAAGTGTGTGTGTGTGTGCGTGTGTGGATGTGTGTTTAAACCTATTTATTGGGTAACAAAGTTTTCTTTTATTTGATTGGTGAATAAACATACAGATGCATGCATACACATACACAAACAAACACACACACACATACACAAACTCACATACAAACACACAGATACAAACATACAAAGCATAACAAAACCGTCCAAAAACAACAAAAAATCCATATGAACTCTATGCCACATAGTCACATCAAATATATATGAGTATGATGATGACGACGACGATGATTATGCTTTTGAATGTCCAATCATATTTCCATCTTCTTCCTCTTCCTATTCCCTACTTCCGGTTAACTGTAGATATAATTATCATAATAATAAATATAATAATTATTATTAATTATTATCAATATTATTATTATTACTACTATTATTATCATTACAATTTTACACGTGATCATCATCGTCGTCATCGTCATCATTATCATCATCGTCATCATCAACCTTTCAAACTGGTACAGAGTTTTCTGTGCTCACCTTGAAGTGAATGAAATAAGAAAAATCGACAACGATAATAATAATAAATAATAACAATAATAATAATAATAATAATTATAATAATAATTTTTAACTACCGACCATTCTTATAGTTTCGTGGTTGTTGTTGCTGCTGTTGGTTTTGCTCTTGTTTCGCTTTTTGGATACACCTGACGACGACGACGATGATGATAGTGATGACTACAGCAGTAGCGATTACTACTACTACTACTACTGCTAGTATTACTAAAACTGCTTCTACTACTACTACTACTGCTACTACTACTACTACTATTACTACAACTACTACTAACAATACTAACAACAATAATAATAAAAATAATAACAGCACTTACTCTCAGATATGCCTCTATTTAGAAACGCACTAGACCTCTTAACGAAATTAATCGGCTTTTGGCTGAATGAAAAAAAAATAGCAATAATAATAATAATAATAATGATAATAACAAACTGTTATAATAAAAATGATGATGATAATAATAATAATTATGCGTCATTAAATGCCATAATAAATCTTTTTTATGGCCATAATCCCAAAAGGTCATAATCCCAAAAGGTCTTAATCCAAAAGGTCATAATCCCAAAGGTCATTATCCCAAAAGGTCATAATCCCAAAAGTCATAATCTTAAAGGTCATAAGTTCAAAGGACATAATTTTAAAGGTCGAAATTCATCGACTTACATCTCCGGCGCTATCGGATAGTAGTACTTGTAGAATCTGAAGAGAGGTTAAATAAAAAAATTTAGTATCGACAACAACAGCAGCAGCAACAACAACAACGACAACACAACAACGACAACAACACAACAACGACAACAACAACAATAATAATAATAATAATAACAGTACATTTTAGCCACAATATCTCTAAGCAGAGCCGTAAATGGAACGATCATAAGCAGGATCCAGAACATCCCGGAAGTAAAGATTTGGTAGTCCTGGTGATGATCATCAAATAATAATAATAATAAAATAATAATAAATAATAAAAATAATAATAAGGAGAAGAAGAAGAAGGATGGAGACTTTTTTCCAATAATCATTTCAAAAACAGCAAATCGTACAATCGTTCATTCATCTATTCGTTCATGTATTAATTCATTCTTTCGTTCGTTTCTTTATTCGTTTATTCATTCATTCATTCGTCGTTTAAAAATTCATCTATTTTTTCATTCCTTCAGACAATTTCAATCTACTAAACATTACGATCATACCGTCCGCAACATGTACGAACTCGTACATCAATCAATTCTCACTCACTCATTCATTCACTTGTACATTCATTCATCAAACCATCCATCCATTCATTCATTCATTCGTTCGTTCGTTCGTTCGTTCGTTCCTTCAGTCCATCCACTAACCATTCCGACCATATCATCGGCGACATCGAGCCAGGGCCAGATTCTGCAGTAGATTGGAAAGAAGAGGAACCACATCAAGATGCTTCCATGGATCAGTATGAGAATCATCTAAGTGAATGAACGAATGAATGAATGCATGGACGAATGAATGCATGGACAAATGAGTGCATGCATGGATAGATGATTAATTAATCAATCGATTAAATGAATGTGAATGAATAAGTAAAAAGATGGATTGACGAACTATAGATTAGGGAAAGGACGGATAAATAAAAACTGAACGAATGCATGAACAAATGATAAATCGTTTAATTGATTAATTAATTAATTAATTAATTCATTCATTCATTCATCCATTTATCCATTCATTCATTAACCCATTCATTTACCCAGTCATTCATCCACTCATTCATTCACCCATTCATTCATCCAGTCATTCATCCATTCATTCATTCACCCATTCATTCATTCATTCATTAAAAGCAAACTAAACTTACCGAATTCCATACATTGCATTCAATGAGAGCCTTATAGCACATGGTCACTATTATTATCTAGTAAAAAAATAATAGCAATAATAATAATAATAATAATAATAATAGCAACAATAATAATAACAATAACAATAATAATAAGAGACGTACAGTGTACATAACATTTCCGGTAAATAGATAGGAGCTAACTTTTCCATCGCTAAATACCACATCTGTGGTTGGTTGGTTGGTTGATTGATTGATTGGTTGGTTGGTGGATTGTTGGATTGGTTGGTTAATTGGTTGGTTGGTTGATTGATTGGTTGGTTTGT
>NW_008704083.1:1448743-1450339 GCF_000326865.2 Helobdella robusta
TCTCAATCAATCACTCAATCAATCAACCAACCAACCAGCCAATCAATCACTCAACCAATCAACCAACCAACCAGCCAATCAATTAATCAATCAATCATCAACTAACCATGTTTCATAGACAAGCATGGAACCCAGAAGACTATCATGGAGACGTAGAGAGCATTTATACACCACATCCAAAACACCTACAACAATGATTATTATTATCATATCGCATCACACACACACGCGCACGCACGCACGCACGCACACACACACACACACACGCTAGTGTCAAATAGAGAATGAACTTTAACCTTCATCATATGACCGACTGACCTTGACATTGAAGAGCACGGAACATTGTGGTACTACGTATAAATGGGGCGACGATAATAAGACGCTCTCAGATTCATTCTGGTCGAAAAGGCCTATCGCTAGTGGCGGTGCGGCTGTAAATAACTGAATGAATGAATGAATGAATGAATGGAGAATGAATGGATGACTGAATGAATGAATGAATGGAGAATGAATGAATAAATGAATAGATGGATAGATGAGTTCATGGATTGAGGCATGAATTAATGCTTAGATGGATGAATGAATGAATAATTAGGTTCGGATGGATAGATAGATAGATTAAATGAATCAATCACATATCAAACGATCAATCAATAAATCAATTAATCAATCAATCGATCAATCAATCAACCAATCAACCGACCAACCAACCAACCAACCGACCAACCAACTGACCACATTGAACAGTCCAATTGTCCACCTTTCGAATATTACTTGCCCGGAGAAAGCGCTCACTAACGCGTACCAAAACTGAAGTCATGGTGATGATGAAGATGGCGATGATAATGATGGTGACGACGATGATGGTGAAGATGATAATGAGGAGGAGGAAGACGAGGAAGATGAGAAAGATGGTGATGACACACAACAGCTCACAATGCCACAACGCTACACAACAACACAACAGAAGACAACAATGGCGCATTTATAAAGGCAGGCAGGCAACTTAACTAACTAACTAACTACCTCGCAGAAATAGAAGCAGATGTTCTTATAGAAGCAGTAGAGTATCAGTTTCGTTATCCTGTTATAATCCCAATTCCCATGCACCAATAGCAGCCGTTTCAGATAACGAAACTGAAAGTAACGACGATTTTGTACTATCATTATTACCATTAATATTACCATAGATATTTTTATTATTACTATTATTCATTTCAATTCAATTATGAATTTGTTCAGCAAAAAAGCTATTATTGTTATTATTATTATTATTACTACTACTACTATTACTATTATTATTATTCGATTCAATTCGATAATGAGTTTATTCAGCAAAAAAGCTATTATTATCATTATTATCATTATCATTATTATTATTATCATTATTATTACTATTATTATTATTATTATTATTATTGATGACTATTCATATTATTTTATCATTTTAATTATATTTAACTAATTTTAACATTTTATTGACATATTTTATTTTGATTATTTTTGATTTTACTGGTTTTCTCTGAATAATAAAAGAGTTTACATTATTCGATTCAATTCAATAATGAGTTTATTCAGTAAAAAAAAGCAATTATT
>NW_008704083.1:1466292-1467931 GCF_000326865.2 Helobdella robusta
GGAAATTTGCGCGGTAAAAAACACCGTTAATAATATAGCGCTGAACTACGATAAAACGACATATTATAATCACCACAACAAACTGCTTTCAAACTCGAATCCCTTAGGACGAAGTAGCAAAATGCATCATTGTAGCTACGCTGACAAAGTTTCATCGAATTTATTAATATCTGGCACTAAAACATCACACTGTAATGAAGTTGAAAAAAGTATAGCGCCAAAGTTACTTGAAAAGTCAAGCGATTTAATTGTTGACGTAAATAATCAAAATTTCAACCCTGGAAACCTGTGGTCAGATGCCGAGAAAACACCAGTGGAGGATGGGTTTAGAGAGTACATTTCCAGAAATAAAAAAAGAGCCAGACTAAACAACTCATCTGAAGATAATAATGAAATGAAATCAAGTGGTACCACCGGTAACACGGGCAATGTTAACGCATCCATTCCAAAACCAATTAAAAAAATTATTGGCATCAAAGTAATCGACAACTGCAAACTTCAGGCCGAAAAGAACCTTATAAAAAAGACCGTTTTCTTGATGAGCAACGTAAAAAGATGTCACAGAAATGATGTCATAGATTTTCTTAAAACAAGTGGTATAAACGTCATCTCTTGTTTTCCGGTGATAAAACGTTCTAATCAGGAAATAAGCGATCCAGTAAACAAGGATGAGGAAGAATCAACGATGTTTCGTGTATGTGTTGAAAGTTGCGATGGACCGAAGATGAAGGACCCGGAAATTATGTTAAAACACATCATTGTACGCGAATGGCGTTTCGGGAAAAACACCGACAAAAACTCCGATACAACGAACAAACATGGCTGACAAAAATTCGTTAAATACTGCTAACGATACTCGCAGCAATCTCGTAGAAAAAACCTGCAGACTATATGACGATATAAATCAAATAAATGCTTTGTATAACTCCATCAGCGACAACGAAATTAACGACAATTTGTTTTTCAAGCTAATGCATTTAAACATTAGAAGTTTAGTTCACAAATCAGAAGACTTACTCGATTATTTAAACAACTTTTCTTTTAAATATAACATTATTGGTATAAGTGAAACGTGGCTGAATGATGACAATATCAAGTTAATAAATATTACTGGTTATGATTTTGTTGGTAAAAATCGGTCTGGTAAGCACGGTGGTGGAATCGGTTTGTATATTGATAACGGTATTACGTATAAAACAAGAGACGACATCAATAGCATTAGCAGCATAGAATTATTCAGCATAGAAATAACAAACGATTGTTCCAATAAAAATGCAATAATTGTAATAACATATCGGCCTCCTACCTATGACGCAAATATGTATCTTCAACAAATCGAACAGGTACTACAAATCATAAGTCTAGAGAACAAGTTAGTTTATCTGATCGGTGACATGAACATCAATTTACTTGATGCTGATTCAAATGCCAGCAAATTCCAACTTCAACAATTATTAACATCATACAACCTATCAACTTTAATAACAACCCCAACAAGAATAAGTTTAAATAAAAATTCAGTCATTGATAACATTTTCACGAGCGAACCANATGCAGTAGAATTATGTGGTACACAGGTATGTGATCTTTCGGACCACCTACCAATTTTTATAATTGTAAATATGAAGTCTAACAGAAA
>NW_008704083.1:1468321-1470284 GCF_000326865.2 Helobdella robusta
ACTTTCTTTCACTCCGGCCATTCCCACGATGTTTCAAAGTTTCAAAAATTGTACCGATTAAAAAGGATGAGGGATGCAATGATTTAACTAATTTTCGACCCGTTGCTCTTTTATCAAATTTTTCGAAAATAATAGAAAAAATAATGTACAAAAGGCTAAATACCTTCTTCAAAAAAAATTCCATAATTAACGATTCACAATTTGGATTTCGAGAGAAGTACTCGACTGAGCTGGCAATAATAGAATTGATCAGAAAAATAGGGATCGCAGCAGAAGACAAAAAATACATCGTAGGCACGTGCCTTGATCTCTCGAAGGCATTCGATTGCATCAACCACAACATCTTGCTGGCGAAACTAGACCATTATGGAATACGTGGCTCGCAACTGAAATGGTTCAGAAGTTACTTATCGGAGAGAAGTCAATTTGTTAGCTGGCAGGGTACATGCTCGAGCGAAAAATTAAACCAAATTGGAGTACCTCAGGGCAGTATTTTGGGTCCATTGCTATTCATTGTCTTCATCAACGATCTCCCGAAAGTTTCAACATTCTTTGATTACATTTGCTTCGCAGATGATACTAATCTATTCAGTACAGGCAAAAACATCGATGAACTCATCTTGAAGACTAATAGTAAAATTAAAAAGGTTGTCTCATGGTTTGAATGTAATATGTTGACATTGAATAGCAGAAAAACTCAAATGATTATTTTTGGCCCGGTCCAATATTTAAACTACAAGGAGCCATATAAGATTGTAATAAATAATTCGGATATTCTGGAAAGCAAAACTGTTAAATTTTTAGGAGTAATATTGGATCAAAAATTATCGTTTCAACAACATGTTCAATATGTTTGCACAAAACTAGCAAGATCAATTGGTCTATTAAATAAAATAAAATTTTTCTTGCCTAAAAGAATTCTTAACATGCTATATAAAGCCATCTGTACTCCATATATCTCATACTGCAATACAGTCTGGTCAAGCGCCTATCCAACTACAACAAATCCAATAAGAATAATCATGAAGAGAGCCATGCGAACAATCACACTTTTTAAAGCTCAATCCCATTCACAACCGCTATTCGCCACGACAAGCAATCTGACTTTCGATCAAATGAGTACATATCACGCGGCAAAATTCATCGACAAACAATTGACTGGTAAACTACCTCCTATTTTTGACGGTTATTATAAACGAACGAAGAATCAAAGGCGCATCAATTTCATCTGTTCCAACAAATCAAAAACGAAAATTTTACATCAACACATCATTTGCAGAAGACCCAGAATTTGGAATTTTTTATTAAATAAAGGATTTAATTATGACAGATCGAACATGCAGAACTTTAATTATCATTTGAAAGCATTTATTAGTTTGATTAATTAAAATCACTAGTTTTAAGAATATAAATTACATTTTTATAAAATGTTTATGACATCATGTAAGCGCAACTGTATGTATGTGCTGACGTGTACGTAGATATTTTTATATACGTATGTGATCCTATTCTCTTCTATCTATAGCTTATATAGATAGATTCAATCAGGTATTCTATATGCAGTTTTGTATATAGAGAAATATAGACCTAACTTATTATTAGGATCAATTAGTAACATCTCAAAGCTAATACATTCCATTTAGAGAATCTGAAGTTTTTTGTGGTGCACGATGATAATATTTTTATGAACAGTTAGTAACACCGTAAACATAATATACACCAATTAGAGAATCTGAAGTTTTTTGTGGTACTCGATAATTTTATTTTTACGAACAACTAGTAACAACGTGAACTTAATATATAACATTTAGAGATTCTGAAGCTTTTTGTTTGATGGGTGTGCCCGATGATTTTATTTTTGTAATCAATTAGTAACATCTGAAGTTTTTGGCTTAGGTGGCTGTGCTCGATGAGTTTTATACTAACTCCTCACAGTCAACCTGCACCTTATTTTCTTTATTGA
>NW_008704083.1:1472996-1477996 GCF_000326865.2 Helobdella robusta
TCGACATTCATCTAAAACAGTTAACAAAATGCCAAAACCGATTCATCAGAATATTTAAAAATCTTCATCCTCATTGTCACACAAGTGAATATTATCTCGAGATGAAAATACTCAACATCAAAAACTTGTTCATCTACCACGTTGCAACATTCATTTTTAGATCTCTACGTCAGCAATTGCCGGCATTTTTTAGAAACTTTTTCACTTTTGGAACTTCCATTCAAGCAAGAACTACACGCCACACGCCACTTTTCTATGCTCCACCAGCCAGAATTAAAGTACTCTGCATGAGTTTGAAACACACCGGCCCAGGAATATGGGAGACGATTCCACAAGAAATTAAAGATTGTAACACTTTGCATCTTTTTAAAAATAAACTGAAAAATTTTTTAATTATGAAAAGTTCTGTTTTTCAAGGATAATAATGTTTATGTATATATATGTATATAAGTGTGTACATATTCATTAACATTGATACATTTTCTCCTATTGACAATTTTATTTTATCATTGAGAAGCAATTTTGAGCTGCACGGTGGCCGAGCCCACAAGAATTAATTTTCTTTTTTTGGTCTCCGAATCATTCATGCTTTTGTTTTGTTTGATTGAATAAAAAGTGATATGTATGTATGTATGTATGTATGTATGTATGTATGTATGTATGTATGTATGTATGTATGTATGTATGTATGTATGTATGTATGTATGTATGTATGTATGTATGTATATATGTATGTATGTATGTATGTATGTATGTATGTATGTATGTATGTAAGTATGTATGTATGTATGTATATATGTTTGTATTTTTGTGTCTTCGAATGCTTGTTCTTTTTTAAATTTCATTGTGAACATTTAAAGGCGTTGCTTACAACAATTTAATGTTCAAAATGCTAAGTACATTCCATACACACACACACATACGCACATACATACACACACACATACTTACAAACATACATACATACATACACACACACACACACATACATACATACACTACTTAAATTGTAATTAATTCAATTCAATTACGCTATTTAAAATAACAATACTACTATACTACTGCTACTGCTACTACCACTACTATTAATAATAATAATAACAATAAAAGTAATAATAATAATGATAAGCAGAATAACAATAATACAAATAACAATATGGATGGGGAATATCGTAACACGCTTTTTCAGTGGCTTCTCCAAATTGAAACCCTTCAAGTAAGTCGCTCTTCTATAAAACGTTTTACTCACACACACGCACACATACGCACACACACGCACACACACGCACACACATACACACACATACAAACATACATAGGTACATGTTTTTTTATCATTACCATTTGTAAATCTATTTAAATTGTAACTAATTCAATTCACATACACAAACAAACACATACGCACGCACACACGTACACATGTACACATACACACACAACATTGTTGTTGTTGTTGTTGATGATAGATACGTTGATGGTATTAATGTTTTTTGTTTTTGTTTTCATTATCAATTTTCCGTTCGTTTTTTTTATTCTCTGACAATAGCAAAAAAACATGGCGATGCCATTTTTGAAAAAAAAAACCAAATACACTAAATAGCAATATATTATTGACGTATCGATTGAGTATCTTTTTCCGAAATTCGCGGAAAAGCTTTTCTCGCTCACTTTTTTGTTTTTCAGCATACATACATATACATACATATACATACATACACGCATGCATACATATACATACATGCATACATACATATACATACACGCATACATACATATACATACACGCATACATACATGTAAATACACGCATACATACATATACATAAACATTAACGACAAATCAAAGTGTTAATCCATTTGTTACTTGATGTTTGACGGTTCAGTGTCACTCATCATGTTTTGGTTTTAACATATACATATACACATACATAAACACATTAATACATTGCAAAAGAGTAGCATTGGCTGCGTGTTATACAAAGTATCATGTTCAAGTTGGGTTAATTTAGCTGAGTTTAGATAACGTCTAACGACACACCTATTTGGTAACTCCTAGTGATCATGATCCTAGATGATGGCTTTGCTTTCAACATGCTATCCCTTAGCTATTAGTAATTTCTAAGAGGAGTGCGCTGATGAGAAGCGATTATAATTGGCGCTATATAAATTCAAAATTCAATTCAATACATACATACATATTGTTATACTGCTCGCTCTTCACCATCCTACGACGGTAACTGAACGATCAACATAGTTTGTTTTTGGGGAAATTCTTTCTGATTCTGTAAACTCGCTCGCTCAACTTTAAATAACTCGATATTGTTCATGTACATAAGATAATGAGAGAAGGCTTTAATTAGCGACTTAAGTGTGTTGGGTATTAGTTAGTGCTTAAAATGTTGTAAAACTTAATAAACGAAATCGAACGAGAAACGACTCACCCATTATTGTTAATAATATTTACATTGTTTGATTGCAGCTAAATATACTTTAATGAAGTAAATTAACATAACTTAAAACAGAGAATTACAATATAGAAAGTAACGCAAATAATAATGTGTAGAAGTGTGTCTAAGTAGTGTTCAAGAGCTTTAAGCACATCCAGAGATAATTGAATGAACAACATCAACAACAACGACATATTGATAACTATTCGTGTCTAAAAATTTGAAATTATAAATATTTCTGTCTAAAGATTGAGTTTTACTGATTTTTTATAACAACCCTATTCACAACGGGGGCCATATCTGGGCCCTGCCAATCTGCCTCCCCCCTCCTAGATCCGCCACTACATACAAACACACACACATACAAACATACAAACAAACACACACACATACATACATACAAACACACATACATGCATACAAACAAACAAACACACATACACACGTGCAGACCGAAGCAAACATACTTACACGTAATGTTTTTAGCGCCGGAAGTCGCAAATTGAAATAAGAATGAAGGAGGCCATTTTACAAAATGGCGGTAATGCGGAAAAAGAGATGATCGTCTTTACGTGAGAAACCTGCTAATGCTGTAGCGCTGAATTATTAATTTTATTTATTCTTTTTGGCTCTTTTGTTATTTCTTGTGGCGTGTTTAACTGATGGTCGTTGAATTATTTTTCCAATCTATCGAGCCATTAACAGTTCATGCAACTACTATCTTTTTATTCATTCATTTATTCGTTCATTCATTCATTCATTCATTCATTCATTCATTCATTCTTTTATTCATTCATTCATTCATTCATCTATTCATCTATTCATTCATTCATCCATTCATTCATCCATTTTCCCATCCATCCATCCATCGCATCGCATGTAGGCAGCCACTTATTAAACGACTCGTGCGTGTAAATATTATGTCTTTTTGTCGGTACATATCTATAAAATAATCACACACACACACACATACGCACGCACACACACACATACATACACACACGCACACATGCATGCAAACATACGTGCTATTATAAATTATAAGATCATTCAATTACGTCACCACTACAACTTCATTTAAAATTTATTTTGTTTGTTTGATTGTTTGTTTGTTTGTTTGTTCGTGAATATATATATTTGTGTGTGTGTATGTGTGTGTCTGTGTTTATATGAATTTCTGAATGATAATTATGCTTTTTGATTCATCACGTTTTTTTATCCATCCATCTGTTTAACTATTTCCTTCAGTCAATCATTGATAATCAATGCATTCATTCATATATTAATTCATTCATTTAGTAATTTGTTCATTTATTTATTTATTCATTCATTCATTCCTTCATTCATTCATTCGTTTGTTCATTCATTCAACCACTTATTCATCCATTCATTCATTCATTTATTCACCCACGTGACATAATCGTTTGCACCGGAAACAAAACGAACGGTTTTTTGCTCCACTTCCACCGGAAATGGATGCTCTATCTCATTTCTTATTTAATTCTTTTTTTATTAAATTCTTTTTTCTTTTTTTCTTTTCACATTGATTTGTAATTCAAAATCTGATAAATGATTTTAATTAATTGTGTGGTATGTATATGTATGTAAGTGTGTGTGTATGTATGTAGGCATGTATGTGTGTTTGTATATTAAAACCAAAACATGATGAATGACACTAAACAGTCAAACACCAAGTGGATTAACACTTTGATTTGTTGTTAAATGCACATGTCGGCATTCAGTTGGATATTTTCAAACACACAGACACGCAGGAACCGCTGCAACAAGCACGAAATGTGGTTAGTTGCGAAAAACAGTTCCCTGCTGTCGCCTGATCTGACGCTGATCATTTTACATATTGCCTTAAGAAATTTAAGGGTGTTGGGGTCCATCGGGCCGAGAACCTCGATACATATTGGCAAAAATTCCATCAAGGGAGGGCATTTTCATGTTTTTTCATTTTCTCCTCCACCGTCTTAACTGACTTAAGAAATTTGAAGTGTTAGTGTGTTGAAATGTCGGATGGTTCCTTGAGAACTGGAGTTGAAGCCTTGCAGAAGAGTCGGTTAATATAGTCGTTTAATGCTGAGTGGCTTAGTTGTCGGCTATGTATGTATTGATATGTATGTATATGTATATATGTATATGTGTGTGTATGTTTGTATTTTTATTATTATTATTATCATTATTATTATTATTATTATTATTATTATTATTATTATTATTATTATTACTGCCTCGTTTAAATCAAGTGCAAAATATTTTATCTGTTGAATGGTTTGGAGTGAGTTTTTTATGTGTGTGAATGAATGACTGAATGAATGAACAAACGAACGAACGAACGAACAAATGAATGAATGAATGAATGAATGAATTAATGAATTAATGAATGAACAAACGAACAAAAGAACGAACGAACGAACAAATGAATGAATGAATGAATGAATTAATGAATTAATGAATGAATGAATGAACAAACGAACAAAAGAACGAACGAACGAACAAATGAATGAATGAATGAATGAATGAATGAATGAATGAATGAATGAATGA
>NW_008704083.1:1482996-1487996 GCF_000326865.2 Helobdella robusta
ATGTGTGTGTGTGTGTGTGTGTTTGTATGTGTGTTTGTGTTTGTATGTGAGTATGTATGTGTGCGTGTTGTATGTTTACGTGTATGTGTGTTTGTATGTAAAAATGAGAATTGATAGGAAATTATTTATCAGTGTTACACGCAAAATTAAGTTAGGCAGATTGATAGATTGCTGAGACCATCATCATCATCACCATCGTCATCATTACCATCACCATCATCACTATCATCACCATCATCACTATAAACTTTTTCATTATCAGCAGCTGCAACTGCAACAACAGAACATCATCATCATCGCCATCTTTTTTTATTTTATCTTTTACAGTTCGGTGATATTCGAAATTCAGTTTTCAATTTTGTTGGCATCATCAATCAGCACAAGTTTCATGGTTGACTGATTGATCGATTGATTGAGTGGCTGAATGAATGAATGAATGAACGAACGAACGAACGAATAAATGCATGAACGAATGAACGAATGGACGAATGAATGAATAAATCGATGATTGAATGAATGAATGAATGATTGATTGGTTGGCTAGTTAAGTAAATGAGTTAATTGAGTTAGAAAAATTAACGTGTTGTATGTATTGATTTATATATAATAATGTTTATTAACAAAGAATTATATTTTATTCTATCCTTTTTCAGATAAAAACAGAGATTAACAATTTTTTGAATTTGTAGACGATAATAAAAAACACAACATCAACTGCAGTAACAACAACAACAACAACAACAACAACGACAACGACAACAATAGCACAACAACAACAACAATCCTGATAATGATGACGACGACGACGATGACATAAACATTAAAGTTGACAAATACCTAGCCGTCAATCAAAATAATAACGACATCAATACTGCGAATGATTCTTTTAAAGTAATGCCCAACAACAACAACAACAACAAGATCAACAGCAACAACAATAATAATAATAACAATAATAATAATAATAAGTTCGCAGACGTCCGGAATGAGGTAACAGACATGGCGGAGAAATGTTGCAATGGCGGCAAAGTTAGTGATGATGATGATGGTGGTGGTGATGATGATTTTGATAGTGGTGATGATTATTTTGATTATGTTGTTGATGATGATGGTGATGATGATGTTGATGATAATGATGATTATGACGTCAACAAGTTGGCTATGTGACATCATCAGATGATGAATGACGTTTGCCAGGTATCTCATCATTCAGATGCCGATTCCGATTGCTGCATTGCAAGTGACGTCATCCTCAACAACAACAACAATAACATCAACAACAACAAAACAGAAACATCGACAATTTCAACGACATCTCATTTAGTTCCGTGGTCAGTTCTGGACAAAGAAGAATTTCAATCAATCGTAGAACTAGCCATTTCAGATATGATGTCACTTCCGGTTAAATTTTCAAGTGACGTAGTTGGTAAAAATAAAAAATTACTTAGCGCTAATTTTGTGAAAAAAGAAATTCAGAACACTGGCGAAAATAATGAAAATAACAACAGCAACAGCAGCAGCAGCAGCAGCCATTCATCTGACTTATCTATGAAGCCAGAATCAAACTCAAACTGGATCAAAATTCCATCTTCAAACTCAGATCCACTTTTAAAAGCAACTGACAATGACGTCATCAGCAAGTACAACAACAATAACGATGACAACATCAACTGCAGCACCAACAACAACCACAACAATAACAACAACAACGACAAAGTGATTGACGTAAAAAGAATAAAAAACGAAACTAAAGCCGAAAACCAAACCGAAATCAAACGGGAATTTTTTCCCCAAAAATCCAGTGCCGAAATGGCTCAAACAAATTTGGCGGATGTGAAGAGTAGAGGGTTTTTATCAATTGAAAATATTTTAAATGAAAGTTACAAGTATTCAAATTTTACAAATTTGCATGATTCCGTCTGCAAATTGTCAATCTCAAATAATAATACCCTTTCTTGGAAATCTCCAACATCATCATCATCATCATCATCCCTATCATCATCATCTTCTTCATCATCATCATCATCATCGTGCACATCACCATCATCATTATCACCATCATCTTCCATTTCGAGAACGTGGACTAATGGATCGGTGACACCATCGTCATCAGCATCATCGCCAACTTCCGGTCAAGGCAGGCCTAAAACGATGACGTCATTGAGAATGCCCCAACTACTTGTCCATACGTCATTTTCATCATCAGTTTCCTCCCCATCTCCGTCATCATTATCGCCATCGTCGCCAACTTCACCGACATCTTCATCATCATTTCATCAACCACCATGGCCACCATCATCACCATCATCAGCAGCAGCAACAGCAACAGCCACAATAGCAACCACAACGGCCAAAACATACGATCATCTTCCAATGCTACTCCCAATAACACCAGCAACATCTGAGCAAATACTCTGCAATCAAGAATTGATCAAACAACAACAGCAACATCAGCATCAACAACAAATCTTCTACATGACGTCATCGCTATTTCACACTTCCGGCTGGATAGGATTGGATAAAAAAATGCTGAAAGATTTGGTGGATAATCTATCTGAGGATTCGATAAAGCGAGATCAAAGGCGCGATACATTTCTAATGGACTACGAGAATAACTTACATTTCATTCCAAACAGCCCTGCCATGCTACAAAATTATCAAAATTTCGTTAAAAGAGAGAACTACAACGACATAACCGGGTTTTTATATCGAGAAAACCACGTCATGAAGCCCGTTTCGCAGTTTGGTTATAACGAATATAACATAAATACAAATATCTTTAGCAAAGAAACGAACGCGGCTGACAAATTAACAACAGAAAAAGAATTCATGACGCGGAAACGTAGAAGAAGTGAAGAAATGAAGAAGAAGAAAGAAAGAAATTCATCAACATCGGCGTGTGTGACGTCAACCACAATGGCGGAAAACGAGATGGACCCCAAGGCTCTCGATAATTCGAAGTCGAATGGAGCGGAAAGAAAAATAGCTAAAGAGCCGTGGGTTAGCGTCGATAAGAGTTTAGTTCTTAGTGTCGTTGAGTCGTTAGTCGGGAAGTTATATGGCGATGATGTAGGAAGAACAAATCCGCTCAATAGCGTTGAGAATAAAAATGCTAATCCCACTCGCAATCCCATCCACAATCCCAATCCTGATTCTAACCATCCCGGCAACTATAGCATTAGCTTTCTGTCCAAGTCGATAGGTGTTGATCAGCAGGGCAGCCATCCAGATGAGCGTCAGTCGCAGGAGCAGCAGTCAGCTACGGAGAAAGACAACATCGGAAAATGGAAAAATGATCTGATGAGGAGATTAAGAAACAATTCCTCCACCAAACATCATCAACATCAACATCTTCATCAGCATCAGCAGCAACAACATCATCATCAGCAACAGCAGCAGCAACAACAACAGCAACAGCAGTTTAACTGCTGGATCGCCAAATCTAATCAAAAGCAAAAAGTCATTTACAGTTAGAAAATGTACGGAGAGTTTTCTATTCAATATTTACTTGTCGTTATTCGTCACGTCCATCTAATTGTATATTTTTTTTAAACAGAATCGTTTCAGCTTTCGTCTAGTCAGAGGCGCATTTAATTGCAAATAACCTAACGTTTCAGCTAATTATTTTTGAATATAGAAAATATTTAATTATCTATTTATTCATTTACTGAATGTTTCAAACGCTCGTTTATTCGTTGAGTGTTTCATTCTTTCGTTGATTCGTTCATTCATTCCGACTAAATTTTGCTCACAAGTTATTTTGGAATAATTACGTAACACCATTCAATACAAATACAATGCAATGCCACACAACACAATACGTTGGAAATATGTATGGGTAAAAAATGAACAGACATAATCATTTAATAAATGTGTGTGTATATATGTGCGTGTATGTGTGTGTACATGTATGTACGTGTGCCTGGGTGTGTGTGTGTATCTCTATAGATTAATGACGATTTTTCAAATTTATATTTTGTTTACAATAAAGACACCTTACTAAATTGTTGGTCACACCCGACCGAAAATTAATTTTTTCATTTTCTAAAGTATTGATAATGCCATTTGTTTATACTTGTTCATTCGCATTATTCACATATGACGCCATTTTTATCGGCCACCTTTATTTTTTAATTTAAATTAATTTTATTTTCTTTAAAAAAAAGAAAGAAAAAGAATTGTATCCTATTCCTCTACGGTATTTAAAACAGTAGCATTTGGAGATGCTTGTGTTTGTATGTATGTGTGGTTGCTTGCGTGTGTGTGTGTTTGTACGTGTGTGCGCGTTATTCGAGTGAGAAATAACTTTTACTCATATAATTTTGAACAAAAAGAAAACACATATCCGCACAGTTGAGTGTTCGTCAATATTCGTACGCCTTTGAAATTAAACTTGAATATTTGAGATTACGAGAAAATTAAATTAACAAATTAGAAAACCACAATAATAATAGTAATAATAATAATAATAATCAAATAGTAAATAAAAATAATAATAATAAAAATAATAATAATTATACATATATATATGGTACTATAATATGGATAAATTATAGTAACAAGAAAATATTATCAAGAGACAGTTTTTAAAATAAATTATTATCATCATTATTATTGGGATCAGTTTCATTATCATCATCATCATCATCGCCGGCATCATCATCAACCTCGTTGTCATCACAATCATTATCATCATTCATCATCATTATCCTAGTTACTATTATCACCATCATCGCCATCATCATCATCAATATTGTCATTTGTTAAATCATTAAATTCATCATCATCATTATCATTATCATTAATGTTATTATTATTATTGTTATTATTAATATTATTATTATTGTCGTCATCGTCATCATCATCACTCTCGACTCCTTCATTTCTTCTGGAGTTTTTATTGCTTTTATTGGATTTTTTGGCAACAAATCTACTTGAAACACTTTCTTTATTATAATTATTTTTATTGTTGTTGTTATCGTCATTGTCATCGTCGCTGT
>NW_008704083.1:1492996-1497996 GCF_000326865.2 Helobdella robusta
AATTGTAAACTTCCAAGCATGACAACCAACAATTGCATACACTCTTCCAAATAACCAATCGCAAACATTCACATTCTTCCAAATGACCAATCACAAACATTCACATTCTTCCTACTGCCCAATCGCAAACATTTATCCCAATCAACTGACCAATCACAAACGTCATACTACTTCAATTGACCAATCAGCCCCGCCGTATTAGCGCCATCTCCATCTCGGAACGCGTGGCCGCCGAAAGATGCGAGCCCCTGGGGCAGACTTGTGGCTACAGTGTCAGGTTCGAATCCTGTCTGCCCAGGCCATACGGAAGCATTCTCTACTGCACCGTAGGTCAGCTAGTCTCTATGTCTTGTTTACTGGAACCTTTGTCTGGCGTTTTATGGTAAAATCGCTAGTAGTAGTGGTAGTAGTAATGGTAGTAGTGGTAGTAGTAGCAATAGTAGTAGTGACAGTAGTAGTAGTAGTTGTAGTAACAGTAGTAGTAGTAGCAGTAGTGGTAGTAGTACCAGTAGTGGTTGTAAAAGTGATGATGACAATGTTGATGATGATGACGATGTTGATGATGATGGTGATGTTGTTGGTGATGATGATGACGACGACGACGATGATGATGATGAGGGTTGATTGACAGGTTGTTTGTTGCGGAAGTTGGAGTCTGGCCTGAGAGGTGTTTCGCATGTGGTCGTCGATGAGATTCACGAGAGAGATATCAACGTCTGTCTTGTTGTTGTCGTTGTTGGTGTCGTTGTTGATGATGTTGTTGGTGTCGTTGTTGGTTTTGTTGTTGTTGTTGTCGTTGTTGGTGTTGCCGTCGTTGTTGTTGTTGTTGGTGTTGTTGTTGTTGATGTTGTAGGTGGTGGTGGTGATTGTGACGTTTTTGATGATGATGATGATAATGAAATTACTACTGAGATAACATCAACGTCAATCACAAAAAAATCATCACAAACGCAACATCAACATCAACAACAACAACAACATCAACAACAACAACAACATCAACAACATCAACAACAGCAACATCAACAACAACAACATCATCAACAACAACAACAACAACATCAACAACAGCAACAACATCAACAACAACAACATCAACAACAACAGACGGATTTCCTGTTAATTTTGCTACGAGACATGGTCCAGACATTTCCAGACATGCGTGTCGTCTTGATGTCTGCGACCATAGACACGACAACATTTCAAGAATATTTCTCGGACAGCTGTCAATTAGTTGAAGTGTCTGGGCGGACTTATGACGTAGAAGGTATAGTCGGTTTTTTCCGAATATTCGTTACTCCAATGAGGGTCTGTATACCTGATACAATCGATTTCTTCGGTACTTTTGGCGTATCGGTATATTCGATATTTTTCGTTACTTTATATCACGTATGCCTGTGTACAAATTTGTTTCGTTGTAAGTTGTTGTTGTTGTTTTTGTTGTTGTTGTTGTCATTGTTGTCATTATATTAATGACGTCATCATCATATCGCGGCAAACATCAGCAACTACATCGTCATCATCGACATCATCATCATTGACATCATCATTAAAACGATCTTCATCAGTATCATCAGAGTCACCTTACTCACTGAAATTATCTTCTTCACCTTCATCTTCATCTCCTACTCACTGAAATTATCATCTTCATCTTCTACTCCTACCAGGGTTATCATCTTCATCTTCTGCTTCTACCCACCAAAGTTATCATCTTCATCTTCATCTTCTGCTTCATCATCTTTCGTCAGAATACTTCCTTGAAGACGTGGTCGAAATGCTAAGGTTCACACCGACACCGAACTTGAAGAAACGCCGAAACAACAACAACAACAAAGACGATATTAATGACGACGACGACGTCGATCTTGTCATTGACGAAGATAACGACGATGACGCCGCTTCAGTCGCTTCTACAGGCAAAGAAGATAAGGATGTTGGTGGTGCTGGTGTTGTCTTTTGTTGTAGTTGTTAAGTTGCAGTCGTCATCATCATCATCACCGACGACATCATCATCATCATCACCGACGACATCATCATCATCATCACTGACGACATCATCATCATCATCATTATCATCATCAGGAAAATTGTAACATGTATGTATCTGGTAGTTATTCGGAGCACACCAAACGAGCCATGTCCATGATGAGTGAGAAGGAGCATGACTTTGAGTTGGTCGAGGTAGGTCAAGGTCGATTTATTGATTGATCGATCGATTGATTGGTTGGCTGGTTGGTTGGTTGGTTGGTTGGTTAGTTGGCTGATTGGTTGATTAGCTGGTTAGTTGACTGATCGGCTGGCTGACTGACTGATTGACAATAAATATACCACCAATTACTCAATCAACCAGCCAATCAATCAATCAACCATTCAATCAACCAACCAATCACACACACACACACACACGAGCAGGCACTGATCAAGCACATTTCCACGAAGAACATTCCAGGGGCCATTCTGATCTTCCTGTCCGGCTGGAACATCATCTTTACACTACACAAATATCTCAGTCAACATCCAATCATTGGTCGGTGATGATGATGATGATAATAATAATAATAATAATGAAAACTCTTTAATTTCTCGAAAGCCGAAATCAAATAATGAGAATATATTGCAATAAAATGTTTTTAAGGGATAAATAAAATAATCAAGTTTAGTGTTCGACCCAGCCATCCTCATTGCCGACGACAAGTGCACTGGCGCAAGAGTTACCTATGTTTAAACAGCATTAAGCGATGTTGTTTCTATTGCAGTGAATTGCGTGTGACGAGCTGGTAGAACAGTTAATTAGTTTGAAGTTGAAAATGAAATTGATTGCCATGAACATTTGACTAGCGATAAATTAAAATCATTGTAGAGACCGACTGGCGACAATTGAAACGTGTTAGTTATTGTAGAAGAGTGGATGTATATTCAGTATTTAGATGTGCATTTAAATTTAGATGTTGTTGTCGTTTGTATTGTTTTTCTATGGAAGTAGATTAGTTTCACGGTAGATCGTCAGTTCCAGTACCTCAATCTCCTTGCCCACTCATTAACATAATCGCGCGCACTCGTTAACATAATCGCGCGCACTCATTAACATAATAACGAGGACAGGACGATATGCGTGATGTATATTCATTAACTTGGAAAGAGCAGGCAGCAGCAGGTACCGCATCCTTCCGCTGCATTCGCAAATCCCGCGCGAGGAACAGCACAAGGTGTTCGAGCCAGTGCCACAAGGGGTCACGAAGGTCAGTTGGTGGTTATTTAGGTCAAGGTCGAGTTTTATTTAGGTCAAGGTCATTATTTTGTTTTTAGTGGTGTATGTGAGTGAGTGGATGTATATTCAGTATTTAGATGTGCATTTAAATTTAGATGTTGTTGTCGTTTGTATTGTTTTTCTATGGAAGTAGATTAGTTTCACGGTAGATCGTCAGTTCCAGTACCTCAATTAAATGCCTCGCATGGTTTTATTTGGGTTATGTCGTCATGTATTCATACATACACACATACAAGCAAACACACATGTGCATACATACATACACACATACATACATACATACAAACATACATACATATATACATACATACATACATACACATATACATACGTACTATACATACATACATACAAACATACATACAATTCATTAGATAATCCTGTCGACAAACATTGCTGAATCCAGCGTCACAATTGATGACGTTGTCTACGTGATTGATTTCTGCAAGTAAGTGTGTGTGCGTGTGTGTGTTTGTGTGCGTGTGTGGTTGGATTATTATTTAATCAGGTCATTGACCTAGTTATTTAATTGGGTCATCTAGCTGATTAGATGTTTAATCGGTTGTTCGTCGATCGAACCGTTACTACTACGAGACCAAGCCATCAGCAAGGTCTAAACTAATGCAACACCCACGCAACAACAACAGACACATCAACACCTAAGCAACTACAACACCTCAACAACAAACACATCAACACCACAACAACAACAACACTTCAACAAACACATCAACACCACAACAACAACAACACTTCAACAAACACATCAGCACAACAACAACAACAGTAAACACATCAACACCACAGCAATAACAAACACATCAACACCACAACAACAAACTCAACAACACCTCAACAAACAAACACATCAACACAACAACAAACACAACAACAAACACATCAACACCACCATGACAACAACATCTCACAAAAGATCAAAGATAAAGATGTTTACCTCTCACAACAACATGACCAACTATGCCGTTGTCTGGTGCTCAAGGACCAACCTCGAGCAGCGTAAGGGACGGGCTGGCCGTGTCAGACCCGGCTTCTCTTACCACCTCTGTAGTAGGGAGAGATTTAAGAGGTTTCTTTGGTTATAAATGTGATTATAATTTATGGTTATAATTATAATTTGAAAGGTTTTTTGTGGTTATAATTATAATTATGATTTAAAAGGTTTTTTGTGGTTATAATTATGATTATAATTTATGGTTATAATTATAATTTAAAAGGTTTTTTATGGTTATAATTATGATTATGATTTAAAAGGTTTTTTGTGGTTATAATTGTGATTATAATTTATGGTTATAATTATAATTTAAAAGGTTTTTTATGGTTATAAATATAATTATGATTTAAAAGGTTTTTTATGGTTATAATTATAATTTAAAAGATTTTTTATGGTTATAATTATAATTATATTATTATTATAGTTTATAATTACTGTTCACACAGATTAGACCAGTATACATGCCCTGAGATCTTAAGAAGTCCACTGCATGAGTTATGCCTGTCAATCAAACTCCTAAGACTCGGTCCTATTGGCTGGTTTCTATCCAAGGCCATACAAGCCCCGCCCATCGATGCCGTCATCGAGGCAGAGGCCCTATTAAGGGGTGGGGTTTCCGGTTTTTTATTATTATTATTGTTGTTGTTTTGTTGTTGTTACTGATGTTGTTTTGACTGTTAATTTTATCATTGTTACTGCTGCTGCTGCTGCTACTACTAC
>NW_008704083.1:1500496-1534446 GCF_000326865.2 Helobdella robusta
CAAAAAAATAAATTTCCTTCACTGTCAGGATCAACCTGGCAATGGACCCAGTGGTAGCGGCCAAAGTTGCGGCCTTGCGACCACTTCTCGAAGACCTCGTGGTCCGAGCCACGTCTGACCCTGAAAGTTTAGAGGCAGGTCAAGGTCGTGGTCATGAAGATTTGGACGGCAAACTCATGCGATTGGTCGGCCAGCTGTCCAATATTAATTGCGCTACGTTTGGATTCGTTGGGCCTGAGGGAGAGTGAGTATAATTTGTTTGATCGTTTTGTTGTTTGTTTGTTCGTTCGTTTGCTCATTATTTGTTTGTTTGTTCGTTCGTTCGTTCGTTTGTTGTTTGATTATTTATCTTAATTCAATTACAAAGACTCACTCCAACCAACCAACCAATAAAATTTCAGACCGCAATCAAAAGTGCCCCGCCTGTTCAATGCCCCAGGATTCGTCAACCCCAGATTTCAGGGCAGCTCTCAATGGCAGCAGAACACTGAAAGACCAGCAAGCAGAGGAGGTGCAGGCTTCAGGAGGGGATCAAGTTACAGTGGAGGTTCAGGGGCCCAATTTAGTAACTCTGGAAGTTTATTTTCAAGCTATGGAAGAGCTCAAAGAAGTTATTTGAGAGGCGGTAGTGGTGTCCATGATGTAAGTGGCTTTGGTGGTAGAAATTTCAGCGAAAGAGGCTACACCAACAACAGGGGCGGTAGTTCTAGGGCCGATTCGCAAAGAAATGTAGGTGGTGAGGTCAGTTTCGGGCACAATGCTCCCACCAGCAACAACTTTGACGACGATGGCTACAACAATGTCGTGCATGAATTGAATAATATGAACAGCCAATCGTTCGGCGTGAACCGCCCACCATCGATGGGCCAACAGCTCATTCATCCTAGAACGGTTGGAGGGGGCCATCCGGGCAATAATAATAGTTATAACTATAATCCAAGTAATCAGACCACTCCTCAGTCTCGTAATTTTATGAGTCCTCAAGACAAATTGGGCCCCAGAGTTCACGTGATAAAACCATCGACTCCGTTTTCTTCCTCCTCCATCTCATCCGGACCCAAAAATCTTCTAGCGCCAAATTATTTCACGCAAGGTGGCGCGAATAGAAACGTCGGTGATGGCGGTGGCGAAAGATGTGGCGGGAGTTTTGACGACAGACAACAGCAGCAGCCACAGAGCAACGAAGCTCGCTACAGCGATGACGCTGGTAGCAGTAATAACCTGTACGAAGGTTGCCAAAAGAACTGGCGTAACAGTAGTAACAATAATAATGATAACAGAGAAAAAAGTTATGATAATAATAATTGGAATGACAATGATGATAAGTATAACGACAATAATTATAACAATTACAACGACAATAATTATAACAATGATAATACTTCGGGGGGCTTTAGTGGGTTCAGGAGACCCCAGGCAGGTCGCGCCAACAACAGAGGGATGGTATTTATGAGAAGTGGTAGAGCCATGAGATAGTGATAAGGTGGTATTATTATGAAGGGGTATTATTTATAATTTATTATTTATATTATTATTTATTTATTGTAATTTTTGAAGTCTGGCTTTGCTAGCTAGGCTACATTTGCCTGTAATCGGTTTAGAAATTGGTGTGCCGTGAATTGCATCCGTTCTCTCTCTGACAGTTTCTGTTCTCTTAGTTCTACCAAGTCCAACGTCACTTTGTTTTACTAGAAATTCCAAAATGTATCTTCAGTCTCTTATCGACGTTTGATAAATTTGTAGGATTTATGGAATATAGGATTTTTTTGATGAATTTGTTTTCGATTTAAAAAGAAACAATCCTTACAAATATAACCATGCATGCACATAATTAATCATTTAACAAACACGATATAATTAATTAGAATTCTGAAATATGTACATCAGAAAAAGTAAGCATACATACAGGATTGAACAAATGCCATAAGTTTATTAACTACAAATGATTGAAGTATACAAATGATCGAAGTATATATGCGTGTGTGTGTGTATGTTTGTGTGTGTGTGTGTGGTGTGTATGTCTAATTACATCGATCAAACTCAAAATCAAAATATACAGTAATAATGGGACACTAAAAAGAATTTTTAAAAATTATACATATATATATATATGCAGTAATTTATTAAATCTAGCGAATTTCTAGCGTTGGATAGTTTCAGGTAGATTTCATAAATTACTGCAATAATTATGGTCTTTTACCAGCATATATATATATATATATTTTTATATGTCTGTGTGTGTATGTACATATATAGTAAATGTGGGTGTCTTTCTGCTTGTGTGTGTCTGTCTGTTTGTCTCAAACAAAGGCCTAACAAATAAGAAATAATACAATCAAATATTACGTTTTCTTTATTTCTTCTCTGATAATCGAATTTATCTTCTATGTTTAAGCGATATTTTAGTTAATTTTGTAAACATAGTTTTTGAGAGAAAATTTAATCACGTAGTTTATTCGTTAATTAATTAATTGAATAATTAATTAATTAAATTAAGTTTTCGTGCTGGTCAGTATGTCCAGTATCATTTCCTGATCAGTTTCTGTTATCTTGAGGGCCTGGTGTATCTTCTCGGCGGGAAAACCCATACTTTGGAAATTCCGAAATACCTCCAGGTAGCTTTTTATCTTAATTTAAATATGCGTGCGTATGTGTGTGTTTTTATGTATGTGTGTATTGATGCGTGTGTGTTGTTAATAAGTGAGTGTATGTATGTGTGTATATGCGTATTGATACAACATACAGACCTGTTTTCTGGTGTATTCTGGTTTCAGAAGTAACACATCTTGGATTAATGTTTCGCCATATGATGATGACGGCACTTGAGACGAAGTTAGATCACTTAGCATACAAAGATGATTGACGATCTGTGTTTGTATGTGTTTGTTTGTATCTATGTACGTTTGTTTGTGTGTGTGTGTGTATCTATGTATGTATATATGTACCCATGTGTGTATGTGTGTGTTTAGTTAAGAATTCACGTAAATTAAGATGAAATAATAATAATATCTTTTAGCTAAAAAATCACTTAAACAACTATTTACTCATATAATTAATGGAGAAATCTTCAAATTGTCTGCACTTAACTCAGATTAAATTAACTTGAAAAACTCAAATGCACTGGACTGAATACAGCATAAGACTGATCAAACAACGAAAAACTAAAAAAAAAGAACGCATTAAATAAACATTCAAAATACAAACGACACCTTTGGCTCATTGAGTCCAAAATGAGCAACCGCCCTGCTGACATTAACCTCTGAGAACCCCATCAAAATAATCCTATCAACTAATTCTTCTTTGTATGATTTTGGTTTACTCTTAATCATTTTGATGCTGCTGACATGTGACGGAGAGGCTATGTGGCTGTGTGGATTCTTGAAAGCTGCTGTTGTTTCTGAAGTTTTCTGTAATTTTGTTAAATAGTACAATGGGTGTTAGTGTATATTTCAATGTTTTATATCAAGGGTTTGCCTATCAACGTCTGAGTAATTGCATGTGTGTGTTTGTTTGTGTATGTGTGTGTGTGTTTGTGTGTGTGTGTGTGTGTTTTTATGTGTAACGCAGATAATAACAATTGAAATTATAGGGTGCGTTTCATAAATTAGAAAAAATAGCTTAACCAAAAAAACACCAAAAGAAAGTTAAGCTGACCATAATTGGAGGCGTAAATCTACCATAAAAATGTTGAGTGGACGAGTTTTGTTTGTCAAAACCGAAACGCGCATCACTGATCTGGCCACTTCTGACACCTATGTTGCTGGGGACAATTTTAGGAAAGTTAACGAACCTACAATCAGCGCCATCATCATTTGCGGCGATAAAGTTATCATAGTTACGCCTACAGCTATCATCATCATCATTATTTAACTTTGTCAGATCTGATGTACTCTTAGCCTGTCTTAACATATTCAGAGATGATTGTGACGCCATTGATGACGTGATTGGTTGTTGATTGATAAGGAGATTATTATTCTTACTGAGGACGTATTTGTTATAAAAATATTTATCCAATATTGATGAACCAAAATCATCAATGCCATTAATGTTCTTGACGTCGCTGTAGTATAGGGCGTTTTTGTTGTTGATGTCGTTGCTAATGGCATTAATACTCCGTGCATTGTTGATGATGCTAACGCTAGCTAAATTTTGATTAGTAAATGTGTTGCTGTTGAAATGTGTATAGAGTTTATCAGACTGGTTAGTGAATGGATTGTGGCCGTTGTTGTAGTGCTTAAAGTCATTAACGCTGGTATTGTAAGTTGGATTCTGTTGTTGATATTGATTGTTGTAGAACGAGTTATCTGGGTTGTTGGCGATGATGATGTTGTTGTCAATGATGTTTGTCGGATTTTGTTGGATGTATGTACACGGGAGGTTGTTGTTGTTGTTAGTGTAAAATGACGACGACGATGATGAGGTCTGGCCGATTGTATGGTGATTGTTGTTGTTGACAGTTAGCGGCGAGAAAGATTTTTGAGTGAATTTGGGAATTTCGTAAAAATTTGGTTGCTGTTGTTGGTGTTGATGTAGAAGTCGTTGCTGTTGTTGTTGTAATAGTTGCTGCTGCTGTTGCTGCTGTTGTTGATGTAGAAGTAGTTGCTGTTGGTTTTGTAGCAGATCGTTAGTAGTATACAAGGGTGATGGTTTGTAAACTGATGTGGCTAGAGGGGCTGTTGTTATTGTTGCAGAAGGTGTTGTCAATGCAGTTGTTTTACTTGCAAGTGCGTTCGTACCGTGAAATACTTTATCTAGCTCTTCTATATCATTTATCACTTTCAAAGATAAATTCTCAAAAGGATCTTGCTCAGATTCAAAGTCTTTTAAATCTATTTTTAACTGTCCATTTTGCTTGGAAAACCCCGGGTTCTGACTATTTTTTGAATACTGCTGAACATAAGATGTACTATTTACAGGGGCCGGAATGAGGATTTCGTTTAAATGTGAATTTAAATTTGTAGGCAAGGGAGGAACATTTGCTAATGATGCTGTGACTGCTGTTGTTTTTGAAGATGTTGTTGCAGATGTCTGATGGATATAATAATTTGATGAATTAAATGGCTTAGCTACAATAGCTGGAATCTGTGCATTTATATCATTGGATGTTTGGGGAAATTGTAAATTTGTGATCTTAGGATTTAGCAAATTTTGATTGCTATGTGATGGTTGTTGCAGTTGTCGTTGCTGCAGTTGTTGCTGCTGCAGTTGCAACTGTTGCAGTCTAAGATTTTGTTGCGCCAACAACTCCTCCTGTTTTTTTAGCAAGAAGTCTTTCTTGGCTTTACGCTTACCAACGAAAATCATTTCATCTGTATCATCGTACTGTTGCAAATCATTATCATTTGAAATAAAAAATATTTAACAAGTAAAAGATTAAAATCATTAACTATTATTATAGTTGATAACTATTATTATGAATATAGTTAGGATTGTAATTAGTATGGTTATTGTAAAAATATAATTGTCCTTGCACAAATAAACTTATAAATTATAGTATAATTATTATATAAAATTATCACTATTACACTGATTTATCTTTACATTATTAGTAATTATGAATAATAATAATAATAATATATAAGTAATATTAATAAAATAAATTGTGATATAAGCTTATTAAAATGGCTCCATGTAACTTACATCTAATGATAATACATCAGAGACATAATATTTAGAGTGCAGTTCCTGGGGCTTAGGCAGCTGAATAAAAAATACACACAGATGTGTTGTTAAAAGTTATTATACCCCATAATTATTTGCACACATATAATGATAAACACAAATATAAATATATAGCAGGTCATTACATTTGGATTCCACCACTCCAATGACTAAAGACCTAGGCTTTAGATTCTAGAGTCATGTAAATTTAATGGATTGAATGATTATTTGATTGATTGATAAAAGCCATTGTTGTGTAAAAGTAAATGTAACTGTGTAACACTGTAATAGTTATTTAAATTTATTGCTAATGTTTGAAAATAAATTAAAAAAATACATTGAAACGAAAATTAGTGAAAAAATTAAAACAAAAACATAGAATCTATTTTTTTTTATGTCATAAATGGTTGATAAAAATTGACAAATTTTTAAAAAATTATAAAAATCCAGAGTCATAACCAGGCGAATATTCATAAAGTGTTCATGAAGAGCGAATGGAACCCCGTCCAAACAACCTGAAATAAACAAAAATCACGTATTAAACGTTTCAAATGCATTGAATTAAAATGATTAAAACACTCACTAATATGTGTTTTAGACATTTTGTTTATAATATGAAAATTAGAGAAAATGTAATCAGATGGAAACTAAAAGTGGACCTAATAACAAAAAGAGATGTACCTAAAATTTCCAAACTCATAAAAATTAAATTCGATATTCGTAGATAGAGATTTTAAACTTGCATATTTTGTTTTTCTGTATTACATTTGTAATAATTTTAAGTTAATTAATTTTTTAAATAAATATATTTATTTTATAAATAAATATTTACAATTTTAGTTTTTAATGTATAACACTTTACCGACTCTATCCTACCATTCTCCCTATGAATAGTAATTTTGAACATCCCTGCTCGCCATATGATTCTGGTTTTTTCCAACATTTATAAATTGCTTTAAACTTGCTTCTAATTTATAAATTTTTCCGTGAAATGAGTTTGGTTTTTCATATTTGAGAAGAACTGAATAAACTTTGAGTAAGCAGTTTCAAACAACGTTTAATTCGAAGAGTTCGGTAATTTAATTTGTTAAAAATAAATTTTAATTAAATATTAAATAAAAATAAATTAATTAATAATTTCCAACTGCCTCGAAAAATGTACGGCCGAAATCCGTTTGAGAATGATGACGATAACTCATTTGAAGCGCACGCAAACAGACAAGCGAACGCCATGAAAAGCAGCGGTGGCAGCAGTTTAACCACGGCAAATGGCACTAAAAAAGTCAACTCAGGCAACCCATTTTACGATGATGGGAAAGATGATTTCTATTCTCCGCCATCTTCATCGTCTGCTAATTCCGAGTACAGCAACCTCCAGCAGAAAGTTCAGTCTTCCATGAATCGCCAACTTGAAACTACAAATCGTTGTTTGGCCAGCTTATATGATTCAGAATCTGTGGGGATAGCCACTGCTGAGGTGAGTTTAGTTTGTAAAATTAGTTTGATGTTATAAGCTTAAATCTTGTTTTGTCAGTTAAATTAGAGATGTTATAAAAATGCTGAGGTTTGTTCTTGTAAGTTAAGTTAGTTGAATGTTGTATCAAATGTTTGGTTTAGTCAGTTAAGTTGGTTTGATATTAAAATAACGTTTTTACACTGCGGCATTTAGATTAAAAAGATGTTGCAACTGCAGCTTAGTTTAGTTTAGTTTAGATTAGGTTTAGCTATCTACTGACCTGCATGCTTTTTTGATAAAATTCATTATTTCAGTCATTTTTAGTTTCATAACGAAATCCAAATTTTGATTCTATGAAGGAATTAGTCAGGCAAGGTGAGAAGCTAGACAATGCTGAAAGAAACATAGACAAAATAATTTCAGACACGAAAACGTCACAAAGACATCTCAACAGTATCAAAAGTGTCTTTGGGGGATTCAAGAATTGGTGGAATGGCGAGAAGAAGGACTCACAACCTGTCACTCAACCAACACGTGATAGGTATGAAAATTGACTTTTTCTCTCTCTCACTAAGATAGTTTCTAAAATATCTCTTCTCTCTCTTTCTCTCTTTTTTTTACCTCTCTGTCATTCTATGTAAATATTTTCTGAATCACAAAAGGAAGAATAAATGTGTCAGTGGATATCATATGACAAGCACAAAGATTCAGTTCATTAGTTTATTGACTTGCATTGTTTATTTATCTTATTGAACCCATGTATTTATGTAGTTAAGTTATTTTTTGTAGACCTGAGTGAATGAATGATTGACTGATGAAATGAAAGAATAAATATGTGAGTGAATGAATAAGTGAATGAATGAGGGAGAAGACAATGGATGAATGAATGAGTGAATGAATGAATGAACGAACATTTAATATAATTATAACTACAATTAAGATGATAATATGTAAAAAAAATTAATTTTACATTTAATCATTATATTTTTGGTTGCCAATCAGGACAAATACAACTCTAGGCAAGGCATTGAACAATCAAACATCAACTAAGGACACACACCCAGCTCTTACTAGCAAAGGTTTAACTTGTTTATTTAGAAATTTTTTGAGAATTTTATATATTTATATTTGAATCTATCTTGTTATTACTCAATCTATCAACTTTCCTTCTTTCATTCATTCATTCATTTAATCACTACTACTACAACTACTGCTGCTGCTACTACTACTACAACTACTGCTGCTACTACATTCATTCATTGTTATTATTCCTATAATTGTTATCATAATAATAATAATAATTATTTCTATTATTATCGTTATTTATCTGTTATTAACTTTTGTTATTTTCAGGTTACGACACCAAAGGATTTTTTGATGATGATGTTGTTGAGTTTGATCACTTTGACCCAGATAGTTTTGGCAACAAGCCCAATAATAATACAAGGTTCATTTGTGTGTATGTATGTGTAGGTGTGTATGTGTTTGCGTGTGTGTGTATTTTACTCGTTGTCTACTTAGTGGTTTTAGTCATGCTCATTAACTTAAGTGAGATAATTTGCCAGGAAAAATAGTTTTATAAATAATGATGAATAATATTAACGATGATGATGACGATGATGGTGATGATGAAATAACAACAACAACAATAATAACTTACTCAGATCAGCTTCCATGGGGCAAATTAAGCAACAACAGCAACAACAAAAACAGCAGCAACAACAACAATCATCATCATCATCGAGATCGAAGGAATGGCAGGAGTACGAAAGAGGATTGGAAAAGAACTTGGGTTGTTCATTATTTATACTTTTGTTTGTTTCCGTATTGTCTTGTTGATTTATTTCATTCAAGTATATCATTCTAGCCATCCATCTATATGTCTGTCTGTCTATATCTATCTATCTCTCTGTTTATCTATCTATTTTTTCATTTTTAGACCTGATGTCCAGTGGCCTATCGAACTTGAAAGTGCTAGCCCAGGGCCTGGGGGAGGAGATAGAGGTACAGAATGAACAACTCGATCGAATTTCGGGAAAAGCCGACAGGGCAGACACCAAAATCAGGAACCAGAATCTGCAGATGAAGCGTATTCTTGGCAAATAAAAACCTCTGTGTGTTTGTGTGTGTGTGCGTGTTTGTGTGTGTGTGTAATAAGTAGTTTGTTTTTGCATGATTTAGAGTTTAATGTTCATTATTATTAACTGCATTATTATGACATACATAGCATTATTTATTTTAAGTCGAATAAATATAGTTATGATAGCGTTTTTTGATGATAAGGATATATTTTGATTGATTGAATGGTTGGTTGGTTGATTGTTTGGTTGGTCGATTGGTTGGTATATCAGTTTATCAATTGAATTCCCAAAGATATTGTTAAATTCGTTTAT
Source organism: Helobdella robusta (assembly GCF_000326865.2). NCBI lineage: Eukaryota > Metazoa > Annelida > Clitellata > Rhynchobdellida > Glossiphoniidae > Helobdella > Helobdella robusta. The sequence continues at coordinate 1,510,007 of NW_008704083.1, forward strand.
TAATGATTTCGTTTTTTTTGTCCATCAAACAGCTGTCTTATTAAATGATTGATTGAATGATTGATTGACTAATTAATTAATTGACTGATTAATCAATTGAGTGGTTGATTGAATGGTTGATTGATTTGTCTCTGAATATTATAATATATCGTGTTAGCGTTACAATATTTTCAACTGATTGTTTCCTTCCAGCTTATATATTTATATATACATGAAGGTTATTTGCATATTGCTATATATGACATATAAAATAGCTGGTATGTATGCATTGGTTTGAACATGACGTAATGTGTGATATTGTACTGTATTGCATGGTGGTAGCAATATGGGTATTATTAATATACCGAGCGTATGTTCATTCATATTGTCATTATTTATATTAAGATTTATATTATTATAACATATTATCATTAGTATGATTCTTTACAAACGGTTATGTTATGTATATATGCGTGCCTGTGTGTGTTTAACCAATTATTTTGTGATAAATCAGAGTTATTTAGCTTAATCAACAAACACGTTAAAGAGAGTTCAATTGATGCTTGTTAGCGTATGAAGTGCTGCAAACTTTTTCATGGCAGATGATGGCTATGATTAAAAGATGAACTAAGGCGAGTTTGTGAAAAAATTGTGGTTGAGATGTGTTGAGTGTTACGTATGTGCATGTATATAACGTATGTGTTTGTGTACATACGCATACGTGTATATGTGCCTGCGTGTACGTAAATACCTATGAAAAAAAACACTCTATACTTACGGACATCTGTCAGTCAATGATCGTCGATAATATTTTTTGTAAAAATCGCTGACACTCATGTAAGGAGATTTCTAAAGGGAAGAATACACCTTCATTTATTATTATTCAAGTTACCTGGTTGATGATCACAGTCAAACAAATGATATATATATCATAGAATATATATAGATATATGTATCTATCATTTTCCTCCACAGTTTATTACGGTTTTAGGTAGAATTATGTAATGTTATGTATACAGAATACACACACACACAATCTATTCAACCAATTGCTATGGATTCATGATAATCAATTATAAATGTATATATGCATATTATATATATATATATATATATATATATATATTGAGTTAAGACTGTTATCAATAATATATATATGTGTGTGTGTGCGTGTCCGTATTTTTACAATATTTTTCACACAAAACCACATACACACACGCATCTAATCTATTCAATCTATCACTATTTTTATTCCATTGATTTAGCAAATTTTTTGCCAAAAAAATTTGTTAATGAACTAAAATCCGTTAATTATTATTATTTTAATTGATAACATTAATAATTATTATTATATTATTAATGATTTAATGATAATAAAGAAAATATAAGCCAAAACCGAAAAAAAAAAGAAAATTATCAAATTGTATTAAGTTTCAATTTGAACAACAGAGAACAGGTAATGGAACAAATTGAACAAATAAATTTTTCTTTATATTGAAGAATTCAAAAATAGAAAAAATTAACAATAATAGAGTTATTTTTTCGAGTTTTCACTTTTTTTTTACAAAGCTATAAATTTGTGCAATTAAATCAAATAGTTAATTAAAGCCATCAATTAATTGATTAATAATCATTAAAATTATTTATTAATTGATCAATTAAATGATTGATTTGATTGATTGAAGTGTTGTTGTATTAACAAGAAACAGTGAGAATATATAACATCAAATTGTTGTATTGGTTGTGTAGTATTATCAATCAATGTTTGAAACGTCAGTGAGTGAGTGAGTGAGTGAATGAATTCAAACAAAAGTAAATTATTATGTAAATAATTTACAAACTTTTAAAAACACACTCACAGGTACACAGACAGACAGGCATACACACACACAGACAAACAAATGTTGAGACATCTGTCATTCAAATGAATCTTATTTTAATAAAGTCCCCATCAAATCATCGCATAACCCACTAAATAAAAAAAAAGGAAATAAATTATGGTTATAAAATTAATTTATAAAGAATTTTTTGTCATCATTTCACTTCGTTATGTGTGGATTGAGTTAACAAGAAGAATTTCTAGTCACCGACACTAAACGAACAACATCCTGATTTAGCGAGAACTGGCTTCAAAGGAAAAATTTGGCAATGATCATGCCAACTATCAAAGCAACAATGAGCTGCCATATTGGTGGCATTTGTGAAGCAAAGTTAACTTTGGTGTCAAGACGCTGGTTGGGTCCTAACACTTGTGACTGTCCTCCTGGGTTGTTTGAAATGTTCCTCAGTCTCATGCCCTCAGTTCTCAGCTTCACATTTTCTACTTTCAGTTTTTCCAACTCGATTTGCAGCTGCTGACGATTGACATTTTGGTGGCCAACTTCCTCAGGTGCCCTGTCCTGCTGCCAGCCCAAGTTATTAATAGACTCTGCCCTCACTTCATTTGCCTTCGGAACTTGCCTGGTGTCTTCAACTGTACTTGAAATAACTGATGGGGGAGCAGTCTGGCTGGCAGCCTGACTGACTTGCAGCAGAGGCTCATCAATAGTACTTTCAAACATTGGAATGAAAACGCATTTCAACTTGTTGTCAATTATCTGTCCAGCTGGCGCTTCCTTCCAAATTATGTCGTTGGATTCCGTGGTGCCAGGGGGAGCAAACATGGACTGAATCATGAATTTGTGGGTGTTCTTCTCTGCTGGGTCGTATTCGAAAGGCTGGAGCATCACCAAAACCGTTACCTGATGATTCGGTTCGATGAAACCACAATTGGGTCGAACGCAGTACCGTTTAGGAGCTGTGGTTTTGACTTTGAAGAGGACAGGTTTGCTATTTGGATTCTTGAGCAAAAGTTCGCTCGACACCACAGACGTGAAGGGCCCAGTGAATTTCAGTTCGTTCGAAGGTTCCACAATTAGGATTTGCTCGGCTTTTGCCATTTTCTGAAAATTATTAAACTCTTAACTGTAAAGAATGGCTTTAAATTTACAATAAAGGCAATTTATTGGGAAACCGAACAAATAAAATACTTTTTTTTGGGCGAAAAACGGCGACTTGACGTGAAACTTTTTCTAATTACTATTAATACATTATATGGTGCGACTAAAGGTAACAAGTATGTGCTAAAATACTTAATTTTCAAAACGTTTTGCAAAATTTATTGCTGTATGTTCAGTATATTTTGGAAAAACAGAATAGTGATTGTCAATATTTTTTTCTTACTGAAAACTTGAGCTAATTTCTTATTTCTAACATTAATACTTCAATTCGTATTGTATATTTCATCTTAATTTAGTTTAATAAGTGACAGAAAAGAAGATACCAATGAAGTTGCTTTACATCTGGACGCTTCTAACCACGGAAATCTCAAAATATGTAAACTAAACAAGACTATATATACATCTCTTTTTCTAAATCTATCATTATTAATTCTTAATTCCAATTAAATATTTGTATTGTTATTCTATTTTTGCCTATGCTTGTCTATGTAGTTGATCAATATTACTAATTTCAGTCAATTCAAGAAATCAATCAGTCAATGCTTGAGAGAGTATATACGACAAGGAATTAATTATCGAATTTAAAGTAATTAATTTATTGGCGTAATGATATGGATTTATCAACGTTACATTGATCAAAACTTTTTATTCACAATAATCAACCGAAAATAATCGAAAGATTACATTTAAAATAAGTATAGGTTTAACCTTCCACGATTTTCGTTCGATTCATTAATCATTTTCAATTTAATTCTAAACAAGACTATGATAACGATAACGATAAATAGTAGGTACATTATCAAAATATTTCGATAGCAATTTCTATTTTGTGGTTGCTGATTGTTGTTAGTAATCTCTGGTCGAGTGATTTGATTGCAGGCAGTTCGCGATTGGCTGATTGGATTTAATTGGCGGATGGAAATTGATTGATAGATTGGATCAGATTGGCCGATTGAAGATGATTGATAGATTGAGACTGGCTGATTGGTTGAAACCGATTGATTGATCGTGATTGGCTGCTGTTGACTGGCTGAATGGACTTGATTGCTTGACTGAGACTGAATGTCTGATTGAAGCATTATTTTATAGTAGTTGTTTTCAATGTTACGTTGTTTTTGCTCTATCTTTATTGATTTCTTCATCCATTCATTCAGCTGATGATGTTGTTTAACCAACTGTGTAATTACAATTAAAATGATTTTATTCATTCACTATTCACACTGAAAAGTTTTTAAATTATTTTTCAACCAATTTTGCCTTATTAAAAATTATTTAAAATTAAATCACCAAAATAAATTCTTAACTAATTAGCCAAACTACACATACGGTTTGACGAAAAAAAACTTAATCTTATATTATATCAACTAAAACTTAAAAATTTTAATTAAAATCGACCGAATGGATAATTATTCTAACTAGAGGCTATTGTATATAATTAAATCACCCAACACTCAACCATAAATGATTACTAACTTTATTAGATCTTTTATTTTTTCATCAATTGCAATAATTTCTCGTTATCAATAACAATAACCAAGTTAGAACAGCGTGAAAAAAATAAAGATCTGAAGAAACTTATTAATTTATAAAAAATTTTTTTAAAAAAGTCTGTTGCACATGTTACCTTACTTACTTACCTACCTACCTCTACTACATATCATCTCAAACTCTCGTTAAATATGAACACACACACAACACACACATACACACACAACACACACACAACACACACACATGTACAATACACTACACACATACAAAGCACAAACTCATATACAGAAATGTGTGCCCATATACATAAACATACTAATTCTGATTACTGCATTGTGTGTGATTGAGTCCAAATAATAAAACTGTCAAATTATGGCCAAATCTGACAAATTTACAAATAATACAGTTATTTATATTTTCAAGATGAAAATTTCAAAAAAAAATAACATCTTAATATTGCTTATATATGCTATATTATATATATATCTTTTTATGAAAAAGTGATACAATTTAAAAAATTAGGATTATCATTTTCAAAAAAAATAAATACGCAGACGAATTTAAAAGTTAATTTCGCTTCGACCAGTCAATTGATTTCTAGACATCGAAAACCCAGCTGATTTGTCGTAATTTATAGTTAGGTAATTAGTGAAAATAGTAACAATTTGTTAGTTTTAGTATTTGAAAAAAATTAAATTAGTTGACAAAAGTAATAATTTATATTTGTTTTAATTATTTTTTTGAGTTATTTTCGCCAACGACATGGATCCTATTTTCGAAGAAATTATTAATCCGGAGGAGCTGGCCGTAAGTGACTTTTTAAAAATTTCTTTTCAATTTAAAAATTTTAAACAATAACTTGTTACTTTTATTTATTTTTGTCTGAAAAATTACATGCTCAAATTCAAATGTAATATAAAATAAATTTTTATATTTTATTATTATTAAATTATTTATTTTGAATTAAATATTGAATTATTAAATTTATACATAAAATATTTACAAATTATAAATTCTGAGCTAATTTTTAATTTTCAATTTATTAAAAGAGTTTTCGAAAAAAGTTCATTAAAGAAAAAACGGAAAACCAGCTGACAGCAGAAACCCAGTTTAGCTTTGCTTGGTGCCTTGTTAGAAGCTCAAACAAATCAGATGTACAATTAGGCATACAGCTTTTGGAACGTAAGTGAAATTAGTGAAATGACTTATTTCTATTTTTGTAATTCAGTAATTTATGCGTTGTTTTGATTATTAGAATGCAAATGCAATTAATAAAATTACCCATCATTATTTATAATTAGTGCTTATTAGTATTTAATTCAAAAATTTTATTTAATTAATATGTTGGGATTTTACTCAGTTGCTATTAGTTATGTTAGCTTTGTAAACTGAAATGAAGGTCATTAAGAAATTTAATTTGTTTGCTTATTTTATTTATTCCTATTAAATTGTCTAATTAATTTATTTATTCATTTCATTTATATGTATTCTTATCTATTTCACCCCTACTTCACTTACGCTCTTAGAACTATACAAACAATCAAAGGAGGAGAATGAGAAGAGAGACTACTTGTATTATGTGGCATTTGGATACACAAGGATTAAAGTTAGATATTTTTTCATTGTATTTTGCACACACACGCGCGCGCACCACACACATAGGACATACAAACACATACACAATCAAACACATACACACACTTGTAAAAAAAACGTTCAAATTTACCAAAACATATTCAGGAATATCAGAAAGCATTGAAGTTCACAAAAGCCATGTTAGAAGTGCAACCACAAAACCACCAGGTTCAAATCCTGCAAGATTATATCATTAAAAAGGAGAAAAAAGGTAGCTTTTTTTGATGAATTGTTCAATCAATCAATCATTCATTCATTCATTACCTCATTCATTTACTTTGTCACTTATCCTTTCCTTCATTCCCCTATCTATTCATTTCTCTCTTTCACTCATCTGCTCTTCAAAAAATCATTAAACTATCTGTTATTATTTTATAATCATTAACAAATGAGAGATAAATTAGTGAATTATTCCATAATTAATGAATTATTTCATAATTTAAAAAAATTTCAGATGGCCTGATTGGTATCGCTGTTATCGGCGGGGTGGCTGCTGTCGGTGGAATCGCATTGGCCGGGCTCGTCGGCCTTGGAATGGCTTTATCGAAAAAATAAATCATAACGACGAAAATAACTTGTTATATTATAGTTTTCATTATTATTATTTTATTTAAATAATCATTATAATCTTTAAAATAAATAACCACAGTAATTTTAAAAATAAATAATCATTGTAATTTTTTATTTTCCATCATTATTTTACTACTCATTGATGAGTTTTGCCATTTTGTCTCATTCTATGGCTGATATTCATTGCATACAATACACGGTCATCATTAAATGATGGTGACTCGACGAAATTAATCAACGTTAATTATTATAATATTGTTTGTGCTTATATTATGAGTATAACCACACCAGATGACCAAATGACCATTTTTAATAGTAGTAGTTGTAGTTCTCAATCAGATCAAACTTTTTGTAATTTTGTTTCTTCCTCAATGTATGCAACTATAAATTTTTGATGGCTGATCTCCAACCCTTCTGTACTATCTTCATCTCATTTTTGTACCATCTGACTGAATAACCAAACGCCTGGCCTGAAAGATACTAAATATAATAAGGATAACCTCTAGAAGTGGCCGTCGTTTGATAGTTTTGTATATAAAATAATTTTTGGATTTTGTTTAAAATATGTAGAAACATGCAAGCAGGTACACAAACAATCGCATATCAATTGTTCATAAACATCAAAAAACTTTTCAATTCAGAAATTTACCATCCACATTTTTCACGTTGTGTTTCACAGTGTAATTAACCAATAAATAATATAACAAATAATATTTCTTGTTAGTCTTCCAGTACACTGTCCTCTCTCTCTCTTTCTTTCTTTCTTCCTCTCTTTCTCTTTCTTTCTCCCTCTCTCTATCCTTCTCTCTCCTCTCACACGAACATACATAAATTCGTATTTGATTTTAATTCATTATTAATGTCACGACAAACATGCACACACACACAAACCAACTATCACATTTGTGAATCTTGAATAAAATGACATTAACAACAATGACGTTAACAACGGTATTATTGTGACATGTTTCAATTACGCTAACTTTATTTACACATTTCATTGATTGATTGAATGAACGAATGAAAATTGATTAAATGATTGAAAATTAAAAGAGAAAAATGAAGAAGTTTTGCTATTTTTGTAATACATGAAACAAAAAATAAAATAACATCAGTTCTCATTGGTAACTTTAAAATTATATATATATATATATATATATATATATATAAATTTCTCTGTATACTTATACTACAATCAGTCAATTGCAATTAATATTATAACATTTTATTATAACTTATATACACACACACACACATATATATATATATATATATATATATATTGCATGCAAAACTTTATGTATATATGTCTATACGTTCAAAACATGCATATTTATATATGCATATATATAAATATATATATATGTATGTATATATATATATTTATAAACATATTCATGCATGCAATGAATGAAACAATTTATTCAAGTTTTTCATAAATGAATAAATGACATGGTTTAAAGATAATAAATATAATTTTGTTTAATAAATAAATAATATCTATAATAAATATAAATAATATATATATATTCACTTTTATAAATAAACAAATGTTTGTATTCAAATTTAACCTTAACATCACTATTATTGATAATTATATTAAGATAATTATATCATATTGACAATTTTTTATATATATCATATTGACAATAAAGTAATTAATATTGGCAATAATAAGACATTTCATAGATAATAATAATAATTATTAATATAAATAATAATGAAAATAATTAATAACAATAATAATGGGATATTTTCATTGACAGGAGTGGGAATGCCATTCAATCCATCCATCAGTACATCCGTATGCTTTGTATTATCTGGAAGACAGCTGGGTAAAAGTATGAAATAAAATTTATAACAATAATAATAGATATACATAGATACACAAATACAAACATGCATACGTAGCAGCAATCTACATACAAACAAGTTTATAACAATAATATTATAATTAATCCATACATACATCGCGACATACATACAAACAAACAAACAAAAATACACATACAACAGACACACATGTATATCTACTCACCCACATGCATACAATACAATACAATGCAATACAATATTTTTTATTCGACCTCAAAGAAAAATAAAGGTACAGGACTACTGTAGGGAGTTTTTAAGAGACTCATAGTGCACAGTAACCTTAATAGAAAATAATCCAAATTAACATGTAAATGTTACCTGATCCACATACAACAAAGATGAAGAGACCAAGTAACCATGGCCCAACTGGTAACTTTTCATCTTCTTGTTTCTGTTTTTGGGACAAATAGTTACTTGAATATTTACTAAACTAAATAATTAATTTTATGCTATTGTTTTAATAATGGGCAAAACTCAACCAACACATTGATATTGAATTAGTTGGAGAATTAACATTTTTCTTAGTTAGGATTAGTCAATATTCAATATTGAACAATATCTTCAAGAAAAATTTCAAACAAAATCTCAATCAAAATCGCAAATCTCAAGCCTTAATTTTTAGAAAATCATTGTAAGTAATTCACAAACCAAATCAAATCTTTAAAAATTTCAACAAACAACAAATCTAATTGAAAAAATAAAACGAACTACTTGAAAACATTCTTAAATTTATAAAAATTAAACTTAAATAAGAAAATCGCCATTTTAAATTTCAACACGACATATGCTACTAAAAAAGTTACACGCAGAAAACATGCCGTCGTGGCAGTCCTATTTCACTAACTTACTAACCAGGGTTTTAGGCACGTTTCCACGATTTACCACGTTTTTGCTGTGTTTTTCGTTGGCCAATCGCATTTTTTGTTTCGGCGCCATTTTATTTGGAGATATTAATTAATAATTAAATGGAAATTTAATGAAGAAAAATTAAAAAAATTAAAATAAACACAAGACCGAAACGTCGATGGGGTACGACTTCCGCTGTATGTTTAGCATACGTTTCAAAAAGGACGAGTTGATTAGAGTTATTTTATTAAAATGTCAAAAGCTATTTTTTTAACTTAAATTGTTTATAAATGTTTTGCAAATTTTTTGTTTTTTTGTTTTAAATTTTTTTTTTATTCAAAACCTAAAACCACATAAGTAAAATAAAATAAAACACCAAAAATGATTAATTTATTTTTTTAAAACGCACCATTTTTAAGTTCATTTTTAAAATGGATTGAATTATTTTCAAAAGTTTCAATAAAAAACATGACGGTCGCACTGATTTAGTGATTTTGTCACAAATTTAGTATTGTATAAAAAAAATGAGCGATAAAACGTTTGAATATGCAGAAAAGAACAGTTTGGTTAACAATACGGAAACCGTTCTCGGACAGTTGGTGCACGATCCGGACCCCCAATCATCGTCCATCATCGATCCATCGCACAACAACGGCAAGGATCGGGTTTCCTATGCTTTCGCAGTTTTTTTCAATTTCATTCTAACAGTTTTATGCCTTTCCGTAACACTGCTCTGTGTGGCCTACGTCCTGCAGCGCTACTTGCGGAGGCGCGAGGAGCGAGACAAACTCTACAGCACAGTCTCCTCGCGGTACTGGCTCGAGGAAAGTCGTTTGCTGCAAGCCGTACAAACGCTCACAAAAATGCGAGATTCTGTCCTCTTTCAAGACGTCACCGCATACTCAATCGTCTGCTACAAGTACAGGAGTGGTCAGTTTGAGACAGATTTTTTATCCTCTGGCAGCCTGGACCCCTCAAGCGATAACTTGAAGTACTTAAAATACTCATCTTACTGGCATTACAGCGATGTTTACTGGGCCCTAAAGAGTATAGAAAGGTTCTTTGATAGTTTAAGTTTGCAGTTGTTGTGTAGAGGCAAGTGCACTGATGCTGCCAGTCGTATCATTGGACCAACTGTTTTTCATCTTGCTAGGGAAACGAGTCTGGCTTGGTCGGACCTCAAATCACCTCTGGTGCACAAATTAGTTGGCTACTTTTCTGGAAGCTCGTGTGCTGAGGTCTTCAGAAGTGGATTGATATCAGACAATGGTCTTGCCTCAATGATCATTTCAAGAGTTCCTTACGTTTCCGACCTCACACTAGTCAGCAACTGCTTACTGATGAGAGATGTTGACCTAAAATTCGATAGTCGGATTGATTTGAAAGGGAAGATCAGATTTGTAGATGTGTTTCTAGCCAGGGAAGAATCTAGAAGAATTTTCTCTCAAGGACCATCAAGCACTCCCAAGTACAAATTCCTGGCAGAGGCTTGTCAGAGTGCTAAGGAGATCTGCTCGAGATTGCACATCATGTCCGAAGGAGCTCTCAAACTGGTTGAAACTAAAGGTTCATTTGAAATACTTTACTAATTTTTGAATGCTTAATATTTAAATCTGCATTTGTTTGCTTACTATTTAATTTTCCAAATTCATTTATTAATGAGTATTTCTACACTAATTAGTTTCACTAACTGACATCACCTTTTTTAAATGGCATCACCATTTCGATGAATCAACAAAAACCATCAGGTTCCCCAGCCGTCAATGTACACCACATGCTAAGATTGATGTGTCACTCGGAGAATTTGAAAAAAGTTCAGGCCGACGACAAGTTCTTACAACTGCTCATGAAACTGTACGAATGTTTCTACAACAGCCAACCTCAGGAGGTCATGGAGACGATGGTGACCAACACAGCCATCTTGGAGGTCATGGACAGGACTAGGGCCAATATTATTGGGTAGTTTAAAAGTTAACTACTATTATTTTCACCATTATTTTTATTATTATCATTGTTTGCCCTAGATATCTGGATGAGATAACTCGCACTGGACCGAGATTGGCGGCCGACAGCTACGCAACGAGGGTGAAGTTGGAGCAAATTGAGAGAGATTTGCAAGTGCATCTGAATTATCTTATCCTGAAACAAGTTAGGCAGTGTTAATAATAGGAACAAAGGAGAAAAATTTCCCAGAAATAATTTTTTAAATATTTAACCAAATTTAATATTTGTTAAACTACCAAACCAGATACAAAGTGAGAACCTTGACAATCCAGCCGACATTTCCAGTCCAACAACGACAACAATAGCCAAGCATCAACAACAACAACAATCGTCATCCTCACGTTCTCCATCGTCATCTCAGCAGCAGCAGCAACAACAACAGCAACAACATCACCACCAGATTCAACAAGCTGATAGCGATATTTCTATATACACGATGGCTCAGTCAGCATCTTACACTGCAAGACCTCATGTCTATAAGAAACATCACAAACTCAGGCATATCATGTCTAACCCGGTTCGTTTCTGTTTCTTTGTTTTTATGTATCTTTGGTTGTATTTCCTTGTCTATGTTTCTTTGTTTATGTATCTTTGTTTATGTATCTTTGTTTATGCATTTGTTAATTCTTTTGTTTTTGCATGTTTTTTGTTTGAGTATGCTGACGTAGCTGTATTTTTTAATTAAATTCTCTGGAGCTTGTAAGGTGCCAAGTTTCGTTTTGTTTTGTTGTTGAAATGGTTGGTCAGTTATTGTCAACATACTTTTGCAACTAAATATACTCCAAATTGTACATTCACATACTAACACACACACACACACACACACGCACGCATATATACAAACACATACACAGACAAACATGTACAAACACACAGACACATACATACACACAGACAAACATGTACAAACACACAGACACATACATACATATATACAAACATGTACAAACACACAGACACATACATACATACATATATACAAACATGTACAAACACACAGACACATACATACATATATACAAACATGTACAAACACACAGACACATACATGCATATATACAAACATGTACAAACACTCAGGAAACTATGGATCAAACGTCGCTGCTAAGCGGCGCGTCGTCAATGTACGCTACGGCGACATCATTATCAACACCGACAGAGTCATCATTATCGTCACCGCAACCGGCTGTTAGATCCCAGAAAGGCAAGAACGTTACCCTCTCGGCCACCAGTGATAGCGACAGGGAGGGGTTCGAAACCCCTGTGTGACTTGTTTTTAATGAAATATTTATAATGATGACGATAACGACGATGATGATGATGAAGATAGTTTTGATGATGATGGTGAAGATAATGATGATGATGATGATGGTAAAAGCTGTGACGATTCTGCTTAGTACGTTATCATTATTATCATTTTATAATGAGATTACAATCTATTTCAATGTACGATGCTAGTTGATAGTTTTGTCGTCAGTCAAATATTTCAATTGTTTTTTTGGGGTATTTTTCTTTTATTTCTTTGCTTTTATTTTTCGTCACTCTGTTGATCTTATTTTCTTTGTCTACTCTGTTTAAATTTTTTTCTGCTGTGTTAATTTATTTTTCAGTTTAGCTTAATTAATTTTTGAAACAGAGTTATTATTATTATTGTTGATGTCGTTGTTAATAATGATGATGATAATGTTGTTGTTGTAGTTGTTGTTGTTATTAATATAGTACTTAATTTATTTCTAAAAGTTATTCGTTTAATCATGTCTGGTGATTCTTACTTTTGTTTTATGCACTTGAGTCATAATAATTAATAATAATTAATAATAATATTATTATTATTACCTTTTTTGATCATTACTTTTATTTCATATAATCAAACGTGTAGTTTTATAGTAAGTAGACAGTAGCTAGGAACCTCTTAGATAAAATATCTGTGTTTGTGTGTGTGTGTGTGTGTGTGTGTGTGTGTGGTGTTGTTTTTGCATTGTCACTATTTGAGTTTTTCGAGATTTTTATTTTCATTTTAAAAACATCGACTTTTTTTTGGCGTCAATTGCGTATTTTTTGTATACATTTCTCTCATTCCATTATAAATTATTCAACTATAAATATATATATATATATATATATATATATAATTTTATTTATTTATAGATATTATATATTTCAATTTTCATTTATAATAGGTTAATTTATTTTAAACATATGAAACCCGTTCGAATTTAGCAATTTTATGCCATTTATTCTTAGTCGATATTTTATTCATCAGCCGTCAATATTGTTCGTTCGTTCATTCGTTTATTTGTTCTTTCATATACTCAGTTATTCGTTCGTTCGTTCATTCGTTCATATATTTATTCATTATACCATTCGCTCTTTCGTTCACAAAGTCATGAATTCATTCATTCTTCCATGAACACTCTTAATTATACTGTTACGGACGTGAGATCGTAAATAAAAAAAAACTAATTGTTAGAAATTGTTAAGCATGCATTAAGTAATGAACTGCTTGTAAATTAATTAGAAGGTTGTAAAGTAATTAAAAGGCTGTAAATTCATTTACGGACGTGACACTGATATGTGACAAATTTACAAGCAGATCGGTAGCTATGCAAACAACGCCGAAGCGAGATTCAGAGAGAGAGGGGGGGAAAAACAACGAAGTAGAAGAACGAGAATTAAGGAGAGGTCAGAAGAAGTTTCGAGTAGAAGAAGTTTCGAGCAGAAGAAGAGTCATATTACCGCAGAGAAGTTTTGTGTGCGAACTGCAAGCAAATTAGCGATAACATCCGAGGAAAAGTTCATCACGGAGAATTCTGCACGCGGTCTGCCAGTGAATTACGATAATCTTCAGAGAAGCGAGTGCTGAGGACTTACGGCCAAGAAATGTCTGACGAGAAGAGCTTAATTATTGACGATTGGTTTTATTCCGTGATAAACCTGTCGATTAGTTATTGTGCTGCATTCTTTCTAACGGTTTTAACGATCGAATAAACGAGGGATTGATCACAGCAATACGCACAAGTGACTGCCGGCACTGTTTTCTTTCTGGTAAAGTTCATCTGGAATAATCCGTTCAGGAGTCAAGAATTCACTTCGAGAAAAATAACCCTACTCTACAAGTTCAAAGGGTTGGTTATAACAATACTTAAGTTTGTTTATTCATTTACGCATACATTACATCTAATCCATTCAATAATTCATTCATTCATCTATCCATTCATTCATCCATTCATTCATTAATGAGCATAATTATTTCATGTGTATGTGTGTTTGTTTTTTTCCTTCCTTTCACAGAAGATAGCTTGCTAGAAGATACAATAATTTTTTTACCGTCTTTTCCATTGCAATGTTTTAAAGATTATAGATAAATAAATAACACATAGCACCAGATAGACACAAACACGCAGACAGACACAAACACACACAAACAAACATACACATACGTACATACAATTTTAAATTTATTTTTTTATTATATCGTGTTTTTAATAAAATGTTTTTTTAGAAGAAATTCTTTATATGATGGTTGTTTATCAGTAAAGTTTGCCTAGTTAAATTAAATTATTGAATAAATCAATTCATTCTTTTTCTCTGCTCCTTAGCTGACATCTCTGCCTGCATTAAACTCAATCGCTTGATCTCTAGATCTTCTCTGATCAGTTTCATCCATGTCTTTTTTGACGCGGTCGTTGAACTTTCCAGTGGTCGGGCCGAACTTTCCATTGGTCGGGCCGAACTTTCTAGAGCAATTTGTGCGCAAGTCGGGATTGGTTCATCCTGCAGGGATGGCCAACCTGTCCGTCTCTTCAATCGTCATCAGTAGATTGAGCATTTTGGTCGAACGGGTTTTTTGTTTGTTGGACCTTCCCATTATAAGATTCCCAAAAAATTTCTGAGCCATCGCTTTTGAAGGAACTTCTCCAGTTTGAAGGGACATCTCCAGTTTTTCCACGTCCGTCTTGGTGCGTCCCTCAGATATGTAAAAGGGATGGAAGGGTTGGCAGAATGAGTATCTTATAGATAGAGACGAATTTTCGTCGTCCTTTTAACATAAAATTTTTTCCAGGGACACCCGGTGAATTAATTATACAAATTGCTCACCCCCCGATGAATTGAATGTCCAAATTGCTCACCCCCCCGGTGAATTGAATGATGTCCACTGTTGACACGAAGCATAACAGGGACGTGATAAAAATTTTTCATAATCGAACTATAAAAAAAAACATGGTGGCAATGCCGTAACAGAGTAACTTCACAGCAACTCTGCCGTGACCAGGATTCGAACCTGGGTTGTCTCGGCCACAACGAGAAGTACTAACCACTATACGATCACGGCCATCGCGCCACACAATACTACTTGCATAATATTTGTATATGTAGAATTTTATTTAATATAAAATTTTAGTACTTTAGTATTATTTTATATTGAGTTGGATTATTTTTTTGCTTTTTACAATAAATTTTTTATGATTTAATTTATTTTTATTTAGTCGTATTTTGAAAAAAAAATAAAGCTTTTTGTTCGCTAGAGCCTAACACGCTCCTGGTTTGCATTAGTACTTTTTGCTCGCTAGTGTCATTCTACTTAGTTTCCTGTTTCATAGAATGAATTTAGTAAAATTTAGAATTAACCAAATTAAAAAAGGCTTTTATAATTGCTGCAATAACGATTTTATTAGTTTGAATATAGTGCCAAAAACGTGTGATTTAAATTCGCTTTTAGTTTTTACAAACAGCTGATTAGCAACAGTTAAAAGTAGACTTAGTTAAAACTGCTTGTAAAATTCGTAAACTCCTAACAAAGTTACGTTGAACGATAGAAAAATTGACAGTTTAATTTTTTAAATTTAAATGATAATACTATTTATAATAATTATAAATATGATGACAAAGCTATGATTAAATTGATCATTATAAAAAAAATCGATTTAAATTGAGGAGGTGTAACGACCCGGTAGTTAAAAAAAGAGTGGTTGAAAGTCCAAGGACAAACCAACCAAACGAGTTACTCAGAATTTAAAATGATAATTAAAAAAGTTTATCACTAACTGAGACATAATGAAATCTACTCATAAAATGGTTCTAGACGTTTTTATAAAAGTTAGATACAATTAGATTAGGGCGATTAGGCAAATTGAATTAGTAGCTTTAGCTAGCACAGGATGCTAGCGTTGTTGCTAGTATGTCTGTTCAGATCATGTGCTGTAATGTGTGTTTGTTCTGTTTTGTATGAGTTTATTTTCTATTGGAATCTAAATTGTTGAAACTAAAGAACTACAGAGTAAATTTAGACCATCACAATAGTTCATTACTTCAGGCATGTGACTTATAAACCTGAATATTGCAAGTTTAAAAACATCATAGAATAAGTTATTGTAAATGTTTAAAGTAAACTTGCTATCAAAATAATGATTTTTTAACATTTAAAAGTTTAAAAAGACAAATTAATTATGTAATTAATTACGTAATTAATAATAAACATATTAAGTCTTAATTTATTTTAGAGGTAGATTGATGGATATTGCCCTCAAACTTTGAAAAAGCAGAAATCACGATCCATCTCCAAACTTCCAAAAATGACGTCACTTGTGTCTGCTCTATTCCCTAACATTGCCAGCACAGAGAGACTTATTCAGATTTTAACAACGATACCATGGCTAGATGGCGCCTTATACGTCACTATATTCCTTATAACATGGGTGGTATATCAGCTTGCCATACTTCCATTCCTATCACCACTTAGAAAGGTTTTTTTTGTTTGAAAAAATTATTTTTCAAGCATAAAATTATGCATAATATATTATTATCAGTACTGCTATTATTATTATTATTATTATTATTGTTGTTGTTTTTTTTTCTAGGTCCCAGGCTTGCCTTACAATCCCATAGTTGGGAATATGATGTACATGTTTTCAGGAGAAGGAATGGAGTCCCATATAAAGTATTTATTTATTATTCAGATAAATAAAAGATATTAATTATAGCATGTGTGTGTGTGTGTGTACGTGTGGTGTGTGATTGTGTGAAAATGTGTGTGTGTGAGTGAGTGCGTGAGTGAGTGAGAATAAGTGGGTGTGTTTGTTGTTGATTGTTGATGATACCTCTGAAGCAAGTGCACGAAGAGGGCATGACCTTTAAATTAAACTTTGACCTTCAACATTTGACCTCGATAATTTCAGAATGGTAAATCAGTATGGCCCTTACGTCAGGTACTATTTTTTATATGGCAAGGAGAGGCTATTAATAGCTGACCCAGAGGGCATGCGACATGTGATGGTCACTAATTCGAAGAATTACGAAAGACCAAAGAATAAATTGAAGTTGGCTTTTAATTTTAATTTGTGTGTGTGTGTTTGTGTATGTGTAATTCTAGAGTATTATGTATTAAATGTGATGTATTTTTTCTCTATTTTTTTAAATTTTATTCAAGTATTATTTATTCCTAATAACCATAGAAAATTATTTTATAATAATTATTCTCTCTCTCTCTTTCTCTCTCTCTCACCGAAAACAGGTACATGATAATGTTACTGATGAATGGATTAGTGACAAGCGGGGGCGCCAGACACGCCGTGCACAAAAAGCTAATGTTCCCAGCGTTCAATAACAAATCCATAAATGGTAGAGAACGAATATTTCTTTTAATTAAACGTTATTTATTCAACAATAATAATTAATATTATTATTATTAATTATTATTATTAATTATTATTATTATTGTTTGCCATTTATATAGCACTTTATCCGCATGCGCTAAATCAATGCTATATACTCACGAATCTCCATGGTTATATTTATATAATATACTTGGGAATCTCTTTCCATACCTTACAAAATGTAGAGCCACAAATGAGGAAAACACTATTTGTTTTATTTAATTATGTTTTAATAAAGCTATAAAATTGATGAAAAAAATGTTTTTTTCTCTATAAGGAATGTTTGCGAAGTTTCACAGGCAAACTGGCCGGCTGGTCAACTATTGGAAGAAACTTTCTGCCGGTGACTTCATTGTACACGTCCATAATGATCTCACTAGAATTGTTAGCTCTATCATTTAATAATATTATTAATTACATTATAAATAATATTTCTTTAATAATATTATCTTAATAATTATTATTATTGTTGTTTATTTAATGAAATAAACAAATAAAAACACTTAAAATATAAAAATGGAAAGAAAATTAATAAAATTTGGTCCCCAGACGCTAGATGTCATAGGAGAGACAGCATTTGGCTTCAATTTTGACAGTTTGGAACATCCGGATTTCGAACTTGGAAAAGTTTTTCACGAACTTGTCACAGGAATTCCGCTTTCGTAAGTTTAAAACTTGTTGGCCGATTGATTGATTGCTTGTAGCAGCAGCATTATTAGTTGTTAGTAGCAGCAGCAGTAGCAGCAGCAGCAGTAGTTGTAGCGAAAGTTATTGTAGTAGTAAGTAGAGGTAGCTGTCTTTTTTACTTTAACCACCGCATAACCACAGTTTCAAACTGTTGATTCCATTCTATGCCGACTTACCGTCACCCACAAACAAGAGATTCAAGAAAAATGTAGAATTCGTCAGAAATTTTGTTCAAAATATCATTGATAGCAAAAAAATCATGCTAGAATCAGGATCAGGTTAACTTTTTTTCACTAACTAAAACTTGTTTTTGTGATTAAGTTGTCGAGATGGATAAATTTGCCTGGTCTTGTGTTGAAATGACTGTTTTTGAATTCGAAGAGGTCCTCAAATGTAGTATGATTTTGCCCCTAAACTAATAAAAACAAACGAATAAAACCCAGAATGACATTTTATCAACGAAAATAAAAAAAATGATAGATAGAGAGAACGTAACAAATGATGTTCTTGGGATGATGATGGTGGCGAGGGATGAAGAAACAGGCGAGGGTATGTCGGATGGGGAGTTGACAGATCATGTGGTCACGTTAATGATGGCCGGGCATGAGGTTGACTTTCATATTTATTATTCTTATGATTATTATATTTATTATTCTTATAATTATTATATTTATTATTCATATAATTATTAATTATAATAATGAATTCTTCGCAAGACTACAGCAGTAGCCATAGCCTGGTGTTTGCTAATGCTGGCTAAGAATGAAAACGTCCAAGAAAAATTGAGAAACGAGGTAGAAACCTTTCATCTGAGGCCAGATGAAATTCATTCAATCGAAGTTCTTGATAGTTTGGAGTATTGTGACTGTGTTGTTAAAGAAACGTTAAGGTATGTGTATGTTTTCGTCTGTGTGTTTTGTGTGCGTGCTTGTATATATGTATATATGTGTGTGTGTGTTTGTTTGTGTGTGTGTGTGTGTGTGCGTGTGTTTCAAAAAGACAACTCTTTCAAAATTAGTTTTTTTTTAATTATTTTCAGGTTATATCCTCCCATACCATTTACGTTGAGAAAATCTCTAAAAGCTGACGTGATAGCGGGCTACAAAATTCCAGCCGGTACCTTGATGATGCTTAGCATGGGAGCCATGATGAGGTTGTATTCTTGTTTATTTGTTGTTTTTGGTTTTATTTTACGGCTTTTTTTTAATTCGTTGGACGGATCGTACAATTAAATACGTTTCTTTGTTTACTTGTTTGCTTCTGTCTGTCTGTCTTACTGTCTGTCTGTCTTACTGTCTGGTTTTTTTTCAAAATAATGTCACACCAGACGGGCTGATTTATACGAAGATCCGGAAAAATTCATCCCAGAAAGATTTTTCGGAATATCCGGACCAGAAAGAAGCTTAAACTCTTTCCTGCCATTCATAACCGGCCCTCGGATGTGCCTGGGCTACAAGTTCGCCCTCGTAGAAATTAAGTTGACGATAATGGCGCTAATTTCAAATTTTAAATTTGAAACTCTACCGGAAGAAAAAGACTACAAAAGAAAAGCCGGCCTAACAATGAGGCCAGATCCAACTCTGCGATTAAAATTAATCCAAATAATAAAATAATTTATGTAAATAGGATTATTTTTTATTATTTATAATAAATTGCCTGACATTTTAGCCTTCAAATATATTATAAAGTTTGGTGATATTGATGGAATGTTTAACCAAATGTATTTAAAAACACACGCACACTTAAACACACTTACACACGCTCACATTAACATACACAAGCACACACAAACAAACACAAACATGATTGAATAAAATAAATTTATAAAATAATCACATATGTATGTATACGTACGTGTGTGTTTGTGTGTGTATATGTGTGTGTGTGTGTGCGACTATACAAGATCATAATTGAAAATGTTGAAATCAAATAAATCAAACTACATTGTGCGGAATAGATAAAATTTAAGACTGAAATAAATAAGTGAAACATACACAAAGACCCAAACGAACACACACGCACACACACACCCATTATATATATATATTTATATATATTCAACAATTTTATACAATATTTAAAATCAACATTTTAAAAAAATCATCACACCTAAAATACCTATAAAGTTTTTATAGCTAACACCGCATTGAAGAAGATGCTTGTAAGTAAAAGAGGTAGACAGACAGACAGACAGACAGATAGATAGATAAAGAGAGAGAGAAAAGAGAGAGAGAGAGAGATAAAAACTTAAATATATAATTATGAACCTGCGATCATCGAATCGAAATCATCGTTACTCTAATCGCTTTGGTTATTTTTTCATCATCAACACCCAGCAAAGAGAGAGAGAGAAAGAGAGTGAGAGAGAGAGTACGAAAGAAAGAGTGAATGAAAGAACGAAAAAAGAATGTAAGCAAAGTGGAAATTAAGAGAAAGCGAAGGGAGGAAAAGAAAGCGAAAAATAAGAGACGAACGGAAAAACCTACACACAAAGAGGCACTCCTAATTAAAAACTGGCGACATTGGAATCGTCATTTTCGTTAATAATAATATTATTATAATTATTATTATAATTATTATTATTAATATTATTATTATTATTATTATTTGTTTGATCATTATCTTCGATAAAACTATCATTGACATATTGGGCAGGCATTTGCTTTTCTAGTTCTTGAACGGTCAGTTTTTGCGTCGAGGGAATCCAGTCTTTAGAGGCGTGCATTAATTTCCATAGTCTCTGTTTAGTTTTGTATTGTTTTTTATGTCTTTGTATGTATTGTTTTTCCTGTGAGTTTGTATTGTTATCGTTTGAGTTTGTATTTTTCTTTGTATGTTTTTTGTGTGTTTTTTTAAGATTTTGTATTGTTTTTGTATTGCTTTTGTATGTTTTTGTATTGTTTTTTATGCTTTTGTATTGAATGAGTTTTTCTTCCTATTTTGTTTTGTATGTTTAAATGTACTGTTTATTAGTTTTCTTGATTTTTCGCATGCTTTTTAATGTTTAATATTTGTATGTTTTTGTATCTGATGTACTACTGATGAAAGGTTTTGTTGTATTCTTTTGTGTCGTCTCTCTCTCTTTCTCTCTCTTTCTCACACACACACACACACACGCGCGCGTGCACATACACACACACACACGCATGCACACACACACATACAGACACACAACAATACCGCCAACATACCTTATGGAACTTCAATCCGTCATACTCTTCCTGCGAGTAGGAATTCCAGATGATGTACACGGATATAATCGGTACGACGAATACCGATACGACGGCCATCATCATACCCAGCACCTGGCTCCAGACCGGATAGTCGGTACCGTTATTGTATTTCGGAGGGGTGTAGTCTATGAAGCTGTACAAGAGAATTCCCTGGGGAATTGAAATATAGTATTATTATTATTATCGATATTATTATCGTTATTATTATTATTGTTATTATTATTGTTATTATTATTATTATTATTATTATTAGTAGTAGTAGTAATAGTAGTAATAGTAGCAGCAGTTGTAGTAGTAGTAGCAGCAGTAGTAGTAGTAGCAGCAGCAGTATTAGTGTAGTAGTAGTGGTTGTTGTTGTATTAATATAATTATTATTTTTATCACTGCTAAAGATTATTGTCTACCATACGGAGAAATAACTATTAGAATTAATAATAATAAAAATAATAAAAATTATAATAACTATTAGAATAATAATAATAAAAATAAATTTGAACTGACCAATAGGATGAGTGGTGAGACGATCGTAAAAATAACCCACCAATGAATGAAAAGCTTTACACCCGTCATGGTTTCTACGTCATTCATCAATCGCCTAGCTCCTGATGATGATGATGATTGTAATGTTGATGATGATGATGATGATTGTAATGTTGATGATGATGATGATTGTAATGTTGATGATGATGATGTTGTAATGTTGTTGTTGTTGATGATGATGATGTTGATGATGATGATGCTCTAATGTTGTTGTTGATGATGATGATGTTGATGATGATGATGTTGTAATGTTGTTGTTGATGATGATGATGTTGATGATGATGATGTTGTAATGTTGTTGTTGTTGATGATGATGATGTTGATGATGATGATGTTGATGATGATGATGTTGATGATGATGATGAATGTTGTGATGACGATGACGATGATGCCGGCAAAGTTTAAAATTCCTTTTAAAAAATTTTTCAACTTTAGAAACTTGAAAAGATAAGGGTAACACCTCTCATAAAACTCTCAACAGCTTCTCAATAACTACTCATAAAATATGGTTGGAAAAAGTTTCTCAAGTGCTATATAAATTAAAAAAAAATTTATATCTCAAATGAACTTATTTTCTATTTTAAAACTGAATCTAAATTGAAAATAAAATTGAGAACGAGGCAAGTAACCCGCAAACAAACGCCATCAACAAAAGCACGGCCCAACATTAATAACCCAAACATCACCACCACCTATAAATAACTGCCCAAAGTGGTGTGAGACAAAAGGGGCCGACTGCTCCGGGCCACAAAAACTAGGGGTAGGGCCACAAACATCAGAAGGTGGTCACAAGTGAAACTGTCCTAACGACAACAGCTACCTACTACTACTTCTACTACTACTACTACTACTACTACTACTACTACTACTACTACTACTTCTACTACTACTACTACACTATTACTACTACTACTACTACTATTACTACTACTACTACTACTATAATTATGATGATGTTGATGATGATGATGTTGTAATGTTGTTGATGATAATGATGTTGATGATGATGATGTTGTAATGTTGTTGTTGATGATGATGTTGATGATGATGATGTTGATGATGATGTTGATGAACAACAACAACAACGAAAATATTAATAATGATGATAAAAAAAACCGTATAGCCAGGAGAAGACCATGATCTCGATAGCTGCAATGAACACCAGAGACCAGCCACTCGAGTAGGTACTCATGACTTCCAGCCAGTATATGCCAGACTATAATTATTCATATTTATATAATTATAATTATTAAATATGGTTAATGATATTATTTATTGATATTATTAATGTTGACGGTAATAATCTATCGATAAGTCATTCGTTCGTTTGTCATTCATTTATTAATTCATTCATTCATTACTTCATTCATTACTTCATTCACTCATTCATTCATTTATTTATTCATTCATTACTTCATTCACTCATTCATTCATTTATTTATTCATTCTTTTGTTCGTTCTTTTGCTCAATCTCTCGTTCACTCATTCGCAAAGCTTGTCATCAAAAAGAATGTCAAGAAACATAAATCTGCTAATACACTAACAATGCATATGCATACAAACCTACAAACAGACAAACAAACACAAACAGTCAGTCAGACAACCAGACATTCAAACAAACAGACAGTCAGACAAACAGACAGTCAGACAAACAGACAGACAAACAGACAGCTTGTCTACAAAAAAGTATGTGAATGAAAGAACATAAATCTGCTAATACACTAACAATACACATACATACAAACCAACAAACAAACACAAACATTCAGACAAACAGACAGTCAGACAGACAGTCAGACAGACAGACAAACAAACCCTGGCACACATAGGTAGTCCAAGTAGGAAGAGGATAAAGCAGATGATAGCAGCTACAATAGGCTTCCATCTTCGAAGGAATGGATAAAAATCTACACACGCAGTCATCACGG